>NC_137901.1:89691986-90151661 GCF_963455335.1 Martes martes
CGTCTGCGGTTGAGGGGGTGATCCCATCCGCCTGCCAGAGCGGCGAGTTTATGATTCACCCGAACTGCTGAGCGTTCGTGGCTCCCAGGAAATGGCAAAGGTAATTACCAGCCATTCAGTCACCCTTCCACTAATCAAGCCTGCATTTGGCAATGGTCTTCTGGGTACAGGACCCCCGAACGCAAGCTTTGGGTCCAACGACTCTGGGTTCAAACTGCAGCTCTGCCGTTTCCCACCTGGGTGAGCAGAACCAGCTTATGCATCCTTTACGTTTTGCCTCAGTGTCCTCCCTGAAAAATAAGCACGGCCGTGGGGTTGGCTTCGAAGGATTGTGTCGGGGAAATTGAGATTATCTATGTGCTGTGTCTTACACATAGTTGACCTTAACAACACTTAAATAATAATGCCAATATACTGATACTATAGTAAGGGCTCAGTCAGTCTGACCCCAGAGCCGGGTATTAACAACTGTGCAAAACTGCTTATATAATTGTTATTAGTGACAACAAAGTATCTTTATTTCCATTATTCATGGAGACACGCTTTGGTGCTGATAGACTCCATTCTGCCCCTGCCAGAAGCCTGAGTACACTACCTACACTATTGTGTCCCGGGGTCACCCTTGGGAGACCTGGCCACGAGGAGAGGAGCTTTGGGGACTGGTCATGGAGTCACAGCTCTCCTGGGGAATTCTCTCTGCTGCCTTGAACCCCCGCAGGAAGCCCAGAACCAAAGTCCACGAGTAAATCCTGACACCTGCTGGCCATCCTGCTCTTGGTCGGTTCACTGCATGTTGAGATCTGGCTGGTGGCCACCCGTGCCTGCATGAGGCCCTAGGTTGGGTTCAATTAGGTTCTCAGGATAATTCAGCTCTAGAGCTCGTAAGTCCAGAAACTTCCATGCAAGCCAAACAGGAAAAACCAGGAAGCTGAAACGCAGAGAATTCATGGCACAATGATACAGTGGCTATGAGCTGGGTTTTGGAGTCTCATAAACCGGTGTTCAGCTCCCCAAGGCCTGACTGTATTTCAGTTTGTGCCTCCAGTTCCTTGCCTGCAAGATAGGCTCTTAAGGGATGTAAGGAATTAAGTCCTCCACAATATTAGAACAACTCCTTGTGCATAATGATCCCTTAATGTGCAAACACCATTATTAACTCAAAAGGTGTGAGCACACCTGATCCAAAAAAAGCTATTTAATTAATCTGACTTCCTGCGCGATATAATATCTATCTCACAAAATTCCTAACTCGTGATGGAGCCCACAGCACTGCGGGCAGCTGCGGATAACTCCGAGAAATAATAAATGTGCTATATATACCAACCGCTTTTATCCCCTGCCTTTATTCTAGAAGACGTGAAGGCTTGGGTGTAAATATGGCTGTGAAGTCTTTTATTGTTCCCATTAACGTGAAAATGAGCTTGCGTCAGGCACTGCGATTGTGTCTAAATCATCCCCGTTCTGCCTGGTCTCGCTCTGTCTGGGAGAGTGAGCGCGGGGCCCACAGCAGGGATCCCACGCTCACGAGCGCACAGGCTCGCTGGGGCACAAGGTGCTCTCTGGCCGGTGGATTCATGGCAGGTCTCACCGTGTGAGCGGGAGGATCGCCTTCCGTGCCCCCGAGCTCACGCACTCACTGCCGAGGGTGGCTGAGGATAACGAAGGAGGTGGTGCATCTCCGGGTCCACATCTGGGTAAGAAGAACCACCAGCCTGAGCCTCCTCCTTTGAGAACCTGGGAGCAGCCTGGTTGGGCCACACAGCAGACCCTAGAACCTGGGGGTTAAGTGCTTGCAAGGTTGAATAGCCACGGGACCTTCAGGAAGTTCAGCTACCGGCTCTGCCTTAGGTCCCATGTTGGCAGAGTGAGAATGATGACGATAGTGCCTCGCTCCGAGGTCGTTGTGAGGGCGAAGCAGGTCAGCTGGTGAGAACGCACCCGGGACTGGCAAGGTGTGGAACGAACAGAAGGGAAGGGTGAGCTGTTCCCATCATAGTACGACTGTGATGATTAGGGCGTTAGGTACGGTCCTCCTAGAAAATGCATGGCATACACAGAGCGGGACAGGGTTTAGTAAAAGCAGTGTTCAAGTGGACTGGTGGGATTAAGTCAATAGGGAATGGCCCTGTGGCATCTATTAGCAACAGTGGGAAGCCATCACCCTACCACCCCCCTTCCCCACTCCAACCAAACGGCTGAGAGGAGGGAGCAGTTACCAGGAGCAGAAAGCCACGGCAAAGGGGGGTCATCCAACAGGATGCCTCTCTCATCTGGACCCCCAAATTAGAAAATCTAACCAGTGAGACACCCGGGTGGCTCAGCGGGCTAAGCCTCTGCCTTCAGCTCAGGTCATGATCCCAGGGTCCTGGGATGGAGCCCCGCATCAGGTTCCCTGCTCAGTGGGGAGTCTGCTCCTCCCTCTGCCTGCCTCTCTCCCTGCTTATGATCTCAATCTCTCTCTCTGACAAATAAATAAATAAAAGCCAAAAGAAAGAAAGAGAGAGAGAGAGAGAGAGAGAGAAAATCTAATCAGAAACCAGAGAGCAAGGATGCCCAGTTGATTCACTCTGAAGAGATTGGAAATCATCCAGCACCCGGGGACAATGGCTTTATCTCTATCATGCAGGCAAATGGTATGGATTAAACTGAGCAAATACTACGAGTTTAGTTACAAACCCCACTGCCAAGAAATGCTAAAGACACAGATATAACTGACACAATGTCTTCTCTCTTTCCAACCTGGGGGAATTACTTGGTGCCTTTTCATTCTATTTCTGGGTCAGAGTCGGGGAAGACAGATAATCCTAGCAAAAGCAATCTGAACAAAAATAGGAACGTAAGGAGCTGGCGTGTCTATCACACTTAACCGTTTCAAATTGCTTTCGCATATTTAATCACATCCGAGCCTTGTCGTGAACTTGTTGTAGGATGGATATTGAGTCCCGTTTCAACAAGGAGGAACAGAAGGAAGTGGAAGTGTTTATTGGGCCAGGATCGAAGCCCACCGTGTCTTTCTGGCTTCGGTGTCTTGGAGAATATATGGAGAAATGTTGACCGTATAGATGTGGGCTTAAATGTACAAGATGTGGAATTCATTTATGCACTTGTTCTGTCCAACTAATAAGTTGTGGGGGAACTGTGCCCCTGTTCCAAACCCTGGGATCTGGCAGCAGCCGAAATGAAGCTCTGTCTGGCCCTGAGTTGTGGTTGTTCTTGGAAGGAGCTTGAAGTCCTTGAAAAGTTCTAAGAGTTAAGGAATGACTCAGCAGTCACAGCCAAAGTGAGAGCACGTGTCCCCACAGAAACTTCCACACGAGACCGTTATAACCAGTGATGCGGTAATATTGCAGGATACAAAACCAACACACAAAAACCGGCTATTCTTCTCTACACTAACTACCTTTTCCACCCAAAAAGGAAATTTAGAAAGAAATCCTGTTTGCAATATCATTAGAAAGAATAAAATATTAACAAACTTAACCAAGAAGGGGAAAAATTGTGCATTCTGGTAGTCACCCAAGCTGGCAAAATAAATTAAAGGCGACACAAGTAAGCGGAAAGACACCCTGTTTTCACGGACTAGGAGATTTCATATTGTTAAACTGCTGATATTACCCAAAGCCACCTACAGATTCAGTGCTATCCATATCAAAACCCCAAGGGTAATTTTTACAGAAATAGAAAAAAAAATCCTAAAATTCTTATGGAGACACAAAAGACTCGGACTAGCCACGTGATCTTGAGAAAGAACAAGCTAGAGGAATCATACTTCCTGATTTTAAAACATATCACAAAATGAGAGTAATTAAACCAGAGTGGAACTGGTATAAAGACAAGGGATAAATCAGTAGACTAGAACAGAGAGCCCAGAAGTAAACCCAGGTCTATATAGTCTTTGACACAGGCACCAAGAACATGCAATGGAAAAATCATAATCTCTTCAACAAATGGTTTTGGGAAAACTTGATATTCAGAGGAAGGAAGGAAGGTAGGTAGGAAGGAAGGAGTGAAGGAAAGAAGAGAGAGGAAGAAAGAATAAAAGAGCTGATACGATTGTGAAAGATGTGGAACACTCGTACTCTGTTGATAGAAATGTAAAATGGTACAGAGTCTATGCAAATAGTATGGAGAATCATCAAAAAATAAAAAATGGAATCCCAGCCTTAGGTATACATCCAAAGAATTGAAATCAGGATTTTAAGAGCTATCTGCGTTCTGTTGTTCATAGAAGCAACATTTACAATAACCAAAATACGGAAACAACCCCAGGTATCCACTTACAGATGAAAGAATAAAGAAAATGTGTATATTCATACAACTGACTATTTTTCAGCTCTTAAAATGAAGGAAATTCTGCCATTTGGGATGACAGGGATACACGTTGAAGACAGGATGTCAGTGAAGTAAGCCAAACATAGGACACATATGGCATCAGTCCAGTTAGAAGAGGTATCTAAAATAGTCAAACTTCTAGAAGCATAGAGAACAGTAGTTGTGGCCAGGGGCTGGTGTGGAGAGACTCCACACTGAAGAGGAGTTCTTCAGTGGGTAGAAAGCTCAATGGGTATAGATGGATATGTTCTAGAAAGCTGCCGTACTACACAAAGTCTCTCGTTGACAATATGATGCCGTGTACTCCTAGAGAGGGTGATCTCATGTCAAGGGTTTATACCAAAAAATAGGAACCCAAAGATATTCTGGGAGAAATTGGATGTTTATTACATTGATTGTGGTGATCCAGGGGGCTGCATATTTCCAAACTTATAAAATGGTATGCATTAGATATGCACAGTTCTTAGTATCTCAGTTATACCTGTGTGTGGTGGCCAACAACAGTAGACCTGGATACGAACATTCATAGGAGAATTACTCATGGTAGACCTGAAGTGGAAACCACCCAAGTGCCCGTCAACTGACAGAGAAGTAAACTGTGGTATATCCATACAACATCAGGCAATTTGGCAGCCAAAAGAATTGAAGCACTGATACATGTTATGGGAATCTACTTTGAAAACATTAATCCAAGTAGAAGAAGCCAATCACAAAAGATGATATATTACGTGATTTCCATTTTTATGAAAGGTCCAGAATAGGCAGAGACACAGAAACATGGAACCATGATTGCTTAGGGTTGGGGGTGACTAGTGGATAGGGGAGATTGAGGGGTGACAACAAGGGGTGTGGGGATTTTGAGGGAATGAAGATGTTTTTAAATTTATTATGGGAATGGAGACACAACTATGTGACTATACTAAGCATGATTGCACTTGTGCACTTTAAATGGGTGAATCGTATGTTATGTGAAATATACAGCAATAAGACTATTTAAAAATGTTTCATCAAAATCGGTACTAAGAGTTTCATCTAATGAGATAATAAACTTGTGACCTGTGCTGAATGTCCTATATTGTATTTTCCCCAGAATTAAATAACTGAGTTAGAAGTTTTAGATGATCCACCATCTTGGATGTCTTGCTGGGGTTTTGGTTTTGGTCGACTCTTTCTGGAAGCACTTATGGGAAGAGCAAATACGTATATTCACATACACACACAGTCACACTTATCTCTAGACCTAATTCTTCCACTAAAGTAAAGTAACTTTTTTTAAACTTTTTTAGAATGGATAGAAGGAATTATGATTTATGAAGAACCTATCGATGTTTCATCTGATGTTCTCATCCAGTTCATCTCCCAAGAAAAGTGAATATCCTTTGTGTGTGCTTTCTACTCTCTTTTATATTATTAGCTGATGTTAGGAATTGATGTCTATCCAACTTGGGTGTCAACGGTTTTGCAGATTCTATCTCTTGCCTTGCTTACAGGTAACTCAGCCAGACATCTCTTACCTTGGGAGAACCTGTCAGTCCTGCCTGCTCCCCAAAGCTAAGTTCTTCTGACCACAACCGCCTTTCTTAGCCCTCCCACTGTCTTTGCAAATGATACAAGGCAGGCTGCCATGTCCTCTGACCGTAGCATTCACATCCTACACTCTACAGATAGCGTATTGGGTCTTCTTCTTTTGGAGGTTTGGGATAAGAATGCAAGAAACCGTTCTCTCTTTAGAAGGAACAAAATAGAAATAACAGTAGTTTTGCCTTCAAAGATAACCCATCTCAGATGATCTTTCTTCCTCTCTTCTCAAACCCTTTAAACTCTTGAATCTCACTCCATTTAAATGACTCCTAGAAAAACATTCAAAATACTCAATGGCGATTTTCAGTGAAATATAAGTATTATTTAAGAATACCTTCTTTTGATTCCTCTGAATCCCGGTTCTTTGTATTAATAATGACAATGAGGTGGTTTGGAAGGCCCTTTGTCTGTGGAGAGTTTAGAAACTCTTTTGTTTCCAGACACTAATGAGTGCATTGTTGTATTGAATGATTGATCACAACTTCTGGGATGATGGCCAGAGAACATAGTAAGGACGGGAAGAAAGTCACCCATGGACAGCAATTTTTTCGTCCCCTCTTCCTCTGTAAATCGATTCACAGGCAATCTATCTGAAGGGAAATAGAGACAAAAGAACAATTATGGTGCAGGTCCATTGAATTGCACCTGGAGAAGCTCTTTGTTTGCAAGGAGAAGCCAATGTCTGATCTCGTCTCCTCATCCAACTTCCTACCTTATGAAAGAGATTTCTTTTGGTGGGGTCACCGGGAGACAGCGATGTCTTCACCAAGGGCTCATCTTGATCAAGGGGCTTGGTTAGAGTGTGGCTGCTAAGACTCCAGCCTCTGAAGTCGAAGTGGGTCTGGGTTTAAACCCTGGCTCCACCACTTACGATTAATCTAAATTCAGACAATTCATGTCACCTCCCCATTACACCAATTCCCCATCTGTAAAAGAAGCATTGAATGTATCTCATGGGGTAATTGAATGATTTTATAAAATGATGCACGTAAATAGGAGGGCACAAAGAAAGAGCTCAATAAATAATTGTAAGCTTTATTATTGTTATTGGTCTCCGTTATTCATAAAAAATAAGATAAAATAAGCTTTTGGCTATTATTTGACTGTGTCTGATTGGGAAACACTTGAGGCCTTTTAAAGTACTTTATTGCTGATTTCAGGAAGTGGAGTCATCAGCAATAAGATTTTCCTAAGGGCAAGCAGATCTACAGTGTTTCTTAAACCTCCACACGCTGTATTCATAGTATCGTATTTCTTACAAATGATTATTTTTCACATTTTCTCTTGTTATACTAATACCTCCAGAAAATCAAATAAGAGATAAAGACATTTATATGCTGGTATGTTGGCTGAGAATAGTAGCCTAAATTGGGAGGATACTGAGAGCAACTACAGTTGAATACACACACTTGATGCTCTCCACTGCTAAATAGTCACAGAAAAGATCATTCAGGCACGTTCGAGACATCCTTATGGGTCACTCCGAAAAGCCCACTCTTACACACCTGCTCCTACCTATGACTGTTTGACACTTGAAGAATGGAAAACAACCAATGTTTGGAATGATCCAAATGAAAGAGTTAGCTATGGAAGGAATGCTTTACCTGATTTACCAGAAGCACAACTCATGCAATCTCCAGTACACAATCACGGGCTTAAATTGGAAAGACATACCTTGGATTTGGTGGTTTGTCATTGAGCATAGAGCTGTTACCGAGATGACGCTTCTCCATCACTGGGACTTCTGAGAGCGGGAGGGCAAGAGTCAGTCCCATGGGAAGAGGAGCCTTTGAATGGACCGTGTTTAACGCTGGAATAATTCATTTTCCAACCAGAAATTCCAGGCACCAGTGGCAACATGGCAGCTTTCACTGATACCTGGGGGCTGAGAGGAAAGGGGTTCATTTGCATATAAATTAAATTTGCATAAATATTTTAGCAAAAATAAATGGAACCAATCGCAGCCTTTGCCTGGATTGTTCCTCTTTGACAGATGTTAATAGAAATGGCCCATGTTATCGTGAGCTCTCCAGCTGGATGCTGGACACCCAGGGAAGGACCGAAAATAATGCCTGTCCTCCTGAAATCTACTCCATGAACAAATGAGTTGAGACGCTTCCCTTTTTCTACTTATTCAAACTGCTACTGAGGATGGCCCCATGTATTTCCTAGACTGTCTCAGATGTCTAGAAATACCCTCATTTGGAAGCGGGTGAAATCTGGATCTAATGAAAGGCAAGAGATGGCGAGGTAGAGGCTGTGACAAGAATCCATAATCCATGTGTGGTTGAAGCCATTTACAGAAGCTTGCTTCCTGCTCTTGTCCTAGAACACTGAGGTCACTCTCAGTACCTGATGGCAAAGGACAGAAGCAACCAGAAGCAGCAGAGGGAAAACTGGTCTTGGGCTTAGGATATTTGGCAAAGCACTAGACAGAAACTGAAGAAGTCTGAGGCAGGGCTTGGCTCCCAGAGCCCACCCTCAAGCCAATGGGTCCTGGTATGTCCAGCCCAAGGTTGCAAACTCAGGGCCCTTGGGTGTGTGCAGATGACAGAGGAAGGGCCAGGAGCCATGCTGTCATCTCTAGAGGTCCATTCAATGGAGTTCCATACAAAGGAAGCCCTCTGGAAGTGTATGAGCTCCTTTGGAAACTGGACATGGAGCACACTGCATCATGTGTCTCTGTCTGGAGCTAGTGGTGTGCGTCAAGTGGCTTCGTCAGCCTTTCTTCAGCCTTCGTTCCCGCGTGTTTACTAGATCCCTCCCAGGTTCTTCCGTAACACGATCCTTCCTTTCAAAGACTCCCTCCAACAGAGCAGAGGCATTCATGTCTGTTCACTTTGAAATGTGTTTCTCAAATTTCTGACTTTTACCGGAACACCCGTGATGGGAATGGATGTAGCAAAGAGCTGTGGATTTAATGAGCGGGGGCCGTCCGCGGGCCTGGGTTTTTCAAATTTTCATGTAGGGGAAATGGCTTCTAATGCCTTGCTGTATGTTTCCATTTTCAAACGGAGATGCCTGGCACATAGAGAAAAATCCATACAATGTTTTTGAGTAAGTATTGTGGGAAAAGTTTCGCAGTCCCCCAGAAGGGAGCTGAATTTCCCTGAAATAATCCCTGTTTTAGTTTCAAGGGCTTTATCTATTGAAAAAATGTCAAATAGCCTTCAGCTCTTCGTTGCATCTCTGTCTCACACACACAGACATTCTGAGAATCAAAATGTTAGCCTTCGGACTCTCTGACATATGAAGTAAGAGAATGCTTCCTCATTTCTCTAGTGGTCTAATAGAATATGTGCTTAGATATTCTGGAATTCTCATGAAGTGCATAATTCACTCATTACTCTTATCTCCCGTAAAATGTTGTGGTTTTAAACCCAGAATCCACTGCCTCCTCACTCATTCCCGGATGAATCCTGATATTTTCCAGGTCACAGCTTTGGGTAGGCCAGCTTGGTTGGCTCTGGGGTATTCTAGTTCCTTTGGGGGGACTGGTTCAAGAGTAAATATGTGACTCTACTCTGTTACTCTGATAAACCAGACATATGTGAAAATTTGATCAAGGCTTCTGGGGGTGGGTGGGGGGGAAAAAGTGTTTGCTTTCCTAAAGAAGAGTTTGGGAAGATATGTCCTGTTTTATTTGTGAGAAGATTTCCATGTTGGTTTGTGGCACCTGGAGTTCCTGGCGCCATCTTGCTCCCAGGCTAAGGATGGCCAAGCAGACAGATGAAAGGAAGCTCGGACAGGCCGACATCGCTGAGCTGTTGAATTTGCCAACTCTGGACCCCCAGGCCCCACTGCTGGAGCTTTGGGCTTTGTAAGAGAGAGATAATAACGGACAGGTCAAAATTTTTGGTTTCAGTGGATGCAACATCGTTGTAAGTGGCTGAGTGCTTGCTACCCTCTGCTACATCTCTATTACAACAAACTTGTTGTGTTAGAGAAATTATCTTCTCCCCCAGGAAGGCTGTGATCATCTTGAGGGCAGAGACTGGTTTCTTTTTTGGTTTATTTTGTTAAGTTTTATTTATTCTTTAATGCTCAGAACCAGGCACAGTGAGTGCTTATGAATATTTTTAAAATTAAATTTTGTATTCAATTAAAACGTTCAGTATTCATAAGACTATCTATCTCTTCAAGCACACTAAGGCAACTCTTTCTTCTTCGCACTTAGAAGGATACAGAAGTGAGTAAGACTTGGGACTGTCTCCAAGATCTTTAAATCTAGTAGAAGAGACAGCTGTGTGTATAACAAGGTATAATCCCCTACAAAGTGAAGACCGCGGTGATAACTTCCCCGAAACAGAGTTTATCTGCAAGTAACAGTTAAACTAATCACAGTGACTTTAAAATTAGGGATTCATTTTTCTCACATAATGAAATGTCTAGAGATTGTTGGGATCAGCTGAGCCGTTAAAAGGGGGAAGCTTTTGCAACCCGTGGGCTTTTTCCTCATGGTTGCAAGATGACTGCTGCATCTCCAGCCATCACTTCCTAATCAGGGCAAAAAGATGTGGAAGAGGGGTTGCCAGTTACGTATCTCCTTTTATCCCAAAGCAAAAGGGGGCCAAGAAATGCCCCACGGAGAAACGCTTAGTTTTTATTGGCCTGAGTTGGGTCAGGTGGCCATTCCCGTCTTCAGAGAGGGCTGAGTCAGAAGGGAATAGAGCTGGCCATCACAATGGGTTGGTGGGATCCGGGTGCTCCGTGTCCAAGCTTCCATGTCACCGCAGGACTTCAACTATACGATCTTATTTACCTCCTCCAACAGCCCTGGTCGGTCGGTAACTTTATTCTTCTGCTTTACAGATGAAGAAACTGAATTACCAGAGTCCAGGAAGCCGGACTCATCTGATCAAATCAAGGTCACCTAGGGGCTCAGGTAAGACCAGGCCCTGAGAGGACCTTACTGTTTGCCTCTGCCCCCACTCCTCAGATCCCATCACCCTCCACCCCTCCCCCCACCTTAGCTCCTGGCTTCTCTTGTTTTACAGAATTGACTTTAGAAAACAAGCAGTTGTAAATTCTGTCTTTGCTCCTTTGAGATGCAAATCTGTTTAAAAGCCTCCTTTCAGTTTTGGGGCCAGGAATGTCTTTCCCAAGGACCTGGGAGCCATCCCTCTGCAAAGTGATCTTCAAGGAAGACTTCACCTCCCCCACCTCCAGCCAACTTCAGTGGGAGTCCTACTCCAAGCTCTAAAACTCCCTTCTCTCCTGAAAGATATGCTTGTCAATTAACAAAGGCAGATGACCAAAGTTAATTAACAAAGGCAGATGACCAAAGACAACCTCCCCCCACCCCTTACAGACACTTTTTTTGCAGTGGAGCGGAGTGCTGATGGAGTTCTGGTCTCTCTACCTCACTGCAATCAACTTGAATAAAGTCTTCCTTGTTTTGTTTTGTTTTTGTTTTTGTTTTTGTTTTTTAATTTCAGCAGCTGAAAGCCCTGTACTGTGAGATGGGTTAGAATCGGTTCTGAGACCTCTGATTCATGCATGGACCAGGTAGGAAGGTGAATTTAGCCAGAAGTAAGACAAAAAGGAATAGAGATGATTATGAGATGTTGGAGAATCCTCGTCCCATCACAGTGGGTTGAAGGGCATTCTCCCAAAAGATATGCCCAACTCCTCACCCTGGTACCTGTGAAGCTTATGTGGAAATAGGGTCTCGTCACGTCAAGGATCTCAGCGTGAGAACATTCCAGATTTAGAGTGGTCCGTCCTTACCTGCAACAATTTGTGTCCATACAATCGGAGAGAGGATGTGAGACACAGAGACAAAGGGCAGGCCACGTGGAGACTGAGACAGAGGCTGGAGGGACATGGCCACAAGCCAAGGGACACCTTAAGGCCACCAGGAGCTGGAAGATGGGAGTCAGGAGTCCCTTTTAGAGCCTCTGGAAGGAGCTTCATCCTGCAGGCTCCTTGGTTTCAGACTTATGAGCTCCTCAACTTTGAGAGAATCAATTTCTGGTCTTTGAAACCACCAAGGTTTAGATAAGTTGTTGCAGCCTCCAGAGGAAACAAACACACTTGTCTGAAATCCCCAGGGTTGTTACCTACCCTGATGAAACATGATTCCGGAACTCCCAGACCTGCCAAGAGGTATCCCAGTTTGGTGCCAAGTATCCTCATTTTTAAATGTGGCCAGCAGCTCACTTTTTCCTAGTATTTTGCAGGTCAGCACTGCATAAAGCAAAGTTGATAAAGTACAGGTCTCTGGGGCAAATTCAACTTCCAGGTACAGATTAAGACCTCTAGATTTGGGGGTTGGTTTTGAATTTGATGTGCAGTGAGTTGTTCTAGATGAGTTCACTTTACACAGTCAAGTTCTGCCTGATAGGGCTGGCGATTGTTGGTTCTGAATATTCTTTTACAATCAGGTCCACAGGGACCATCTCTTGCTACGCAGGACATGGACTCGTGCCTGCATCCAGAGACACGGAAGGATGCACTTGGATAGTTGACCGGAAGGCAGAGTCCACAAAGGATCCCTGCCCATTACCCAGTATTTACGAAATAGAAATATTTCCAACCTCTACCAATGTCTTGGTTTTGCAAGGTTGAAACCTCAGCTTTGATTTCTGAATTCAAGAAGGAAAAAAATCATCGGGAAACATCATTGTTTCGTCCTAACCAGAGGCCAGGCTGCCGGGCATTGTTCCCATTAAGTTAATGAGAGCTTCAGTACAAATAGAGTCTCGGTATCCATGCTGAATGTTCACAGTCTGGCTACATTTTAATATTTCATGTGCTGTCTCAAAACGCTAGCTACACTCTCAGAAATGTGTTTTGCAATGTAACAAAATGATAATCAAGTCTGACTTAAAGATACATTGTTTTGTTGTCTTTTTTCCTATAGGCAGAAATGAAGCGAGGGAGCGTTTTTTTTGTTTTGTTTTGTTTTTTACCTCTGTGTATTGCTGTTCTCCACCAGTTCCATTAGATGCTCTCATCTACAGAGAAGAGAAACAATGTGTTTCCATGATGAAGGGACTGAGTCCAGTCGACAGATAGGGTCTCTTTAATGGGTGAGACCTGTGAGTCCACCCCTAGACCCATTCCCAATAATCATGGACTGTTAACTGTGTTTGAAGTAAATCACAGGCGTTTTCTTTACGTTGGAATTGATTTTGTTTTGTTTTCTCACAAATGGGCCATCCGGTCGGCCACAGGACGAGGGCGGAGGGCTGGGCTCATAGCTCAGGTCCTCATGGCGCCATGTGATCTGTGAGCGAAGGACTTCACAAGTCTTGCACATCCTGGAGTTGATAAAGGGGAAGAGTCGCACTGGCATGCTCACGATCTTGGAGATAGGTGACACGTGTCAGTGCTTCCTTTGCCAGAAATCGGAGACAAACCACAGACCCAACATGGGCTGCGTTTTTCATGCCAATGAAACTGTTGGACGTAATCAGCAGGCCCAAGAAGGCTGGAATGAAAGGGGATTTCAGGTGATAGCAGTTGTAACATCATGGGGATTTATTCCCCATTAGCAACCTCCTTCAGGCTTCTTGTGACACGGAGGAGTAGTCCTTTCAGTGACCGTATCTTTTTTAACATTTTCTAATCCCCTGTGTGACAAATGAAGCCTGATCCATGCTCAGAACTTGGGCAGTATGACAATATAGCTGGAGTTCTGTAGATCTGTTCATCTTTATTGTGTGCCTTCTTATGGAAACACGGGGCAATATTTCCATGTAGGATTCAATAAAAGGTCCCTTTTTGAATAAAGAAATGTAAGTACAATAATATATCTGCTTATCGACAAATACTAAGAAATAGAATAAGTAGACCTCAGGCATGGAGGTATCTGCAGATGCTGTGAGGGACACTGATGCTCACAGAACCCTGTATGTTGGCCCCTGAAGCCCCTCTGGTCTCAAACACCGATCCCTCTGTCTAATAACTATTCATCCTTCTTTCCTTACTAAAAGTGTCCGAACTTTTTAGAAGTGGGGAGTGTGTCTAAAGAAACACACACACACAAAACCTAAGTATAGGTAGACATGCCTCGCAGGTAGACATTACCGTATGCCTCAGTTTGGGCCAATAAGCTGGAAATAAATGTGAAATTGTTAGCGGCGATTTTCCAAGGAAAAGGAAGGCGACGAGCTGACTCAAAGGGCAGACATTCTCTGGCTTTTCTCGCCTTCTCCCCTGTCCTGCCTGGGACACGGAAGCAATGGCTGGTGTCGCAGAAGCTGTTTTGTGATATTGAGGTAGTCTGGATACTACAAGCCAGGCACTCCAGGGGGCAGGAAAGAGAGAGGACAGGATGTGTGTGGTTATTGGTGGCAGTGAGGCTCTGCTGCACCCACCCTACCACCTACCTCTGGACTTCATGATACGTGAGTGAAAAAGAAACCCTTGATTTGGAGAAGATCTATGTTGACTACAACTGAACAGAATTCCTAATTGGCAAACCATATGTGCCCCCAAGCTTCCTTAGTTCCCACGTGTAAATCATACATAACCCTTACACTGCTAGTTGTCCCTTTTGCTCCATCAGCCTTCCAAATCCTCATCTTTGCGGAGCAATAAAGAATAACTTTTATTTCTCTATCTTTGCTCCACATTTCAGCAGACAATATTCTTTATGATAAAAAAAATCTCTGATTGTGCCCCTCGGTGGATCCCAGTTCCTAACCCACAGGCACTCATGGTTTATAAAGGACCCGCTACTCTGAGTCTCGTCCCACCTCCCCATGGAACCAGAGGACATCCTCCTTTCTCACAGAAACATCTCTACTTGCTACCACCCAATGGAGAACCCACGTCGGGGCATTCTGGGTCTCTGAGCACCTAGTAATGGCAAGAGACGTTTTCTCCTGAAAGGAATGGGACTGTGTTAAAATTAAAGCACACCAATCCTTAACTAAAAGGACAACCATTTTTAAACCATGTGTGTGCATCTGGGACACTTTAAATCAGGTCCTCGAGGAAGCCTTAGAGATCACAGAAATTGGAAGGTTCCTCCTACCTAAGCCCATTTTAAAATCCCAGCTTCTTTGAAGGGGGTGGTGGTTAGTAGCTGGTGATGGGATGTTCAGCGGCTCCTCATTGAAAACTCCCCATTACATTCTAGCGGGGAGACACAGGTGGATTTTAAAGTCTGGATCTGGTTAGAAGTAGAACTGAGTAAGTATCAGCCTTCTCTAATGGCTTTTGAAATGCACATCAGTTCTATTTTTTTTTTTTACTGCTTTCATAAATATATTGAAGAGAAAAAATTTCACACCCTACCCTTAAAAAGCTTTTAGCTTAATCAAAGTCAGCCATTAAGAAACAGACCTTTACAGCACCAGTAACAAATCTTCACAGAATACTAAAACGATGAAAAATGATAAGATCATCATTTTGATCCCATTTTGATATTATTTCTCCAACTGGGAGCTAACTCTCAGGATAAATGTCAATTAAAAAATGATAAACCAAAGTAAATTAAGCTTTCCCCTCTTAAAAGTATATTTCTTCCTTATTTGTCCTCCGAGTGTTAAAAACTTAAGTGAAATTTCTTACTCATTTCTTCATGAAATATTGAATTGGCCAGTCACCGGTGTTTTGTCCTTTTTGACAAATACCTGTGTGCCTAAAAGGAGAACATTAGCACGCAGGATATTTAGTGGTGAAAATCTTCCAATGTAGGGAACAAACAGGACACACATTCAAAATGACTTATACACCAGCACCTGTGTGGCTTAGCTGGTTAAGCGTCCAGCCCTCGGTTTCAACTCAGGTCATGATCTTAGGATGGTGAGATTGAGCCTCGTGTTGGGCTCTGTGCTCAGGACAGAGACTGCTTAAGACACTCATTCTCTATCCCTCTGCACCAACCCCCACCCCCCGCCCTTGGCTCTCTCTAAAATAAATAAATACATCTTTAAAACAAAACTTAAAAAAATAAAATGACTTATCCAAGTCATAAACAAAAATGCCATCAGGTGCCAAGTAAAGCAATGTGAATGCATGGTAGGGGCTGGTAAGGCAATAGGGAATGTTGGGGACTGCGGCCATCAGCAGGGAGCTCATGCCCTGGCTAAAATGGAGCACCTGGGGAGGGACTCCATTTTGGAAATCTTCAATCACCAGAGGAGAATGACAAATTCCTTGGTTTTAGAATACCCATGTGCATAAGAACAAAAACCCCCACTTCTGTGACCCATGTCCTGGCCACGTGTCTGCATGAGACTTTGTGACCTCAGTTCCTTGGGAGCAGTGAATACTCAGAAATTCAGGAATAATTTCTCCTACTTTCCCGCCCTTCTCTCCATCAATAAATATGAATCCAAAACAACAAAGGCCAATGCCCACTGCCTAGCTCTGCTACCCATGTTGCCCAAGTCTTTGAAATTAGGTTTTACTCTGTAAATAAATAACCACAGTCTGCAAGTTTGGGTGATTCCCAAGGACACTGGTGCCCTAAGCTAGCAGGAAGTCCCGAGTAAGAAGGTTTCAGGTTAATTGTTCCAGCAGCTCCATATTTCTCAAAAGGCCCAGAGTTCTTTCTGTCTGTCTGGTCTCCATTCTTGGGGACACCTCTGTCCCCAACCTGCCACTGATGGCTGTAACTGTCTATGGTCGCACTTGGACCTAACGTCACCATTCCCGGCTTTACTCCTATCCCTCAAAGCCTGTTTTTTTCTGAGCATTTTCTGTCATTCTCCAAACTGAATCCCTGGCAAAGTTAATGAATTGACAAACAGAAAACAGTGTTTTATACGCATTGATTAGCATCTCCCCATTTCCCCTATCCCCCAGCCCCCGGCAACCATCATTCTATTCTTTGCTTCTGTGAGTTTTGACTTTTTTTTTTTTTAAAGTAGGGTCCACGCTCAGCAAGGAGCCAAACATGGGGCTTGAACTCATGACCCTGAGATCGTGACCTGAGCCGAGATCAAGAGTCGGACGCTCAACCAACTGAGGCAGCAGGTGCCGCAAATTTGGCTCTTGAAGTTTCCTCAGGTAAGAGGGATCAGGCCATATTTGTCCTTCTGCAATGGGCTTTTTCCCTGAACGTGTGTCCTCCAGGCTCACGCATCTTGTCACATACACATAACCCAGAACTTCCTGTGTTGTTAAGGCTGAATAATATTTCATTGCGTGGATATACCACCCGTAGCCGTTTATCCGTCTGTGGACATTTACTGTTTCCACATCTTGGTTGCACCAACAGCACCGTGACCAGCCGGACCGTGCTCGCCTCGCTGCAATCAGTCACACGGGACAAAGACGTCCTCACGCTCCGCTGTGCAACATTGCACTTCCAGATAACCACACTGTGCGCGCACAAACCCGTGAGGAGGGAGAATCTCCAGCTAGTGTTCTTACCACGGTAAAAGGGAAAAAAGAAAATGCTGGCTTTTTAAGCATCTATAACAAAATAGTCACATTTAATCTGTTTTCGGTCGTCAGAAAGCAGCCCCGCTCTTTCTTCTTACTCCCTGCATGAGTGTTTGGGAAGCCTGAGTCCTTCAGCTCACCTGGTTGGTCAAACCGGCTCAGGTGTCTTCTGGGAGCTCCGAGGGTCCCTCTGCACTTGCCACCATCAGTCGAGTGTATTAAACACAACTGGGTGCCGGCTGCTCCCCCTTCTCGCCCACCCTGCCACGCACCTAGAAGACGATCGTCTTACAGATGAGAAATTTGAGCATTTAAGATGCCTGGGGATGCTCCAGGGCCACACAGTAGATGGCGAGGACAGGGTGGGCACAGGGACCTCTGTGACACTCCAGTCTATGTTTACAGCAGCCCCTTATGGGGACAGAGACCCCTGATCCAGGAGAGACAAGCAACGAGCAGCAGGCAGGGGCGCGAGGCACCTTTCCAGAGAGAGGAGTCTGGACGTTTTGCTTAGTGTCGCATCGAGGGACATTTGGGAAAACTGAAAATGATAAGCTCACTCCATTTCCTTTAATTCAGCGTTGGCTAGACATCACCGTGAACGCCACCAGTGGAAAGGCTCAGTGACCCGATTACGGAGGGGCCCTGTGGACCCAGGAGCGTGAAAGCACACTTCACGTCCACACCTGGTACCACGTTGAAGACCCAAAGAGCGAACCGGTGAATATTTATACGCCACGGACCATGAACTCCAAGTGTAAATTTAACGTGCTGTGTGTATATATTATCATCCTAAAACCGAAATTAATCTGCATCATTTATAGGGGAGGGCAACGAGGTGTCCTAGATACTAAAAGGTTTGTGTTCACAGCGGCAAGACCGTGGCCTCATCGCATGGAGACGGTGGAGGTGTGCCGCAGGAGGCGATGTTTGGGAAGAGGACCGATGTAGGAAACGATGTCTGATGTTCCGCGGGGAGCTGCTCGGGGTAGGAGACTACTTCACCTCCCACCTTTAATCAGTGACTCGCAGCCTGACTTCACCTGTCAGCCCTGAAGTGACAGAACTCATTGTCTGGACTTGACAATGGACGATTGGGCTCTCTCGGTCTTGAAAAAGCAAAACAATGTGTGTTTCCCCACTAATCCTCTTTACACAGAGAAGACAATGCAGCCTTACACCTGCAAGTTCTCCTCCAACGCTGCCTCCCGCCCGCGGCTTGTGGTCACAGGGATACCATAACAGAAGGAAGAAAGCCTCCAAACTTGAACCACGGCCAGGGTGCTCAACAGCAACGGCTTTGGGGAGCCTTTCGCACCGAGAATCCTACCCAAATTACAAAGCCAGAGAAAGCCTGTGGGTGGGATTTACTGCAGATGATTTTTTAACCGGAGGGAAATTGAATAGCCTATCACTCCGGTTTTGTGCACGCAGAGTGGGTTGTATGATACCAAAGATAACGCATCTGCGTCCACACGGGCTTTAATTCTTTCAATGATCCCTCTGTGACACGCTTGCACTGCCCTGCACCCCAGGCTGTTTCCCAGGTGCTCCTTCCGGGGGGTCACCTGGAAAAGCAGGTGCAGGTGGGTGTTTAAGTACATGGCATCTGGCCAAGTGACCACAGCGTTCAAAAGACTCTCACAAAAGGATTCTTCAGATGTGGTATATATATATACAGTGGAACACTATGCAGCCATCCAAAGAAATGAAATCTTGCCATTTGCAATGACGTGGATGGAACTAGAGGGTATTATGCTGAGCAAAATAAGTCAATCAGAGAAAGACAATTATCATATGATCTCCCTGATACGAGGAAGTTGAGAGGCAACATGGGGGGTTTGGGGGGCAGGAAAAGAATAAATGAAACCTGATGGGATCAGGAGGGAGACAGACCATAAGAGACTCTTAATCTCACAAAACAAACTGAGGGTTGCCAGGGGTAGGGGGGTAGGGAGAGGGTGGTTGGGTTATGGACAACCGGGAAGGTACATGCTATGGTGAGCGCTGTAAAGTGTGTTAACCTGACAATTCACAGACCTGTACCCCTGGGGCTAATAATACATTTTATGTTAATTAAAAAAAGGGGGGGGGGATTCTTCGGAAGTCATTTTCTCTCACCCAAGCTATTTCTGGGACTCCGAGGGTTTCATTAGTTCTGTGTGTGTGTGTGTGTGTGTGTGTGTGTGTGTGTGTTTCAATAAAACCCAGGAAGTTTAAAGAGCTATTTGAAAAGAAGTGTGTGCTCAGGCTGAGTTTGCCCAGAGGTGGTTTCTGCCCCCGTGTCATCCTGACCCCCATTTCCCCAACCCCGAGGGACTGTGATGTTTTTCAGAGGCAGCGATTGATAATATGTAAAGAGAGTCTTTTAAACTCTGTGATAAGCAGGTGGCATATTATGCTGTTTGCCAAAGATTCGATTCAGTGGGTGAACCCTGGTGCAAAACTCATTTTAATGAAATGCTTTTTGAAAATCAAAACTGGAGGAAAAAAAAAAAAAGACGTGATCAGCATTGCTGTTCAACAACTGTCCAGGAGTGTGCTAAAACCATAATTACGTTTTTTAGACTCAAATTTAGAAAGCTTTGTGTGAGCAAAATAAATAAAAATGGTTCGGATTCAGATGGACCAGGACAGCTGAATTAGAAATGCTCATCTTTTATTAATCAATACATTTTGCATAAGAAGTTTATTTTACTAGCTTGAGCCAATGTAACTCAATTATTTTACATAATCATGGGAACAACTGGGCTTTGACAAATTGATGCTATTTTGCAAAACCATAATTTTGCAGAGGCTCAGATGAGCCAAATTCACTTGACTGGTTCCCTTTGTCATCACAGACTGTCTCTGAGACCAGTGTCCACATGCCAGTGGTTCACCTACAGCTGAGTGTTACTCGCCCCCGCTTAATAATCCCACTCATCCCTCCTTTCCGCTAGGATGTTATGAGGGTAAGGAGGAGAAGGATCAATGGACGACAGCCAGAGCCTACCTGGGAATGGGTCCCCCACTTGTAAGATCTCCTCACCTAAGCTGAGTCACATAGCACAAAGCTTTTCTTACCTGGGTTCCTGAAGACAAGATCATACAATTTGGGGTGAGGATCTTTAATGATTCTTGATCTCCATAATGAATGTGATTCCACAGACACAAACCAAAAGAGAAATAAAGTAACCAAGGCAAGGTTGATGGTTGCTGCAAAGAAATCACGGATAAGACACTCTGTTTCAACTAAAAGTGGATGAGCCAGGAGTCAGCCTATATCAGATTCTAAAACTCACCACCCCTGTAGGATACACCACTGCCTCTTTTTATAGACAGGGAGTGGAGTCCTTCTATGAAAAATAGAAAGGTTTGTAGGAAAACATGTGAATTTTAGGAGTTCCTTTCTGGAAAATTAAGCCCAAAGGTGTCATGTGTTCATTTTTAAGGGAGGACAAGATATCATCAGGTTTGTGTGTAGCCAGAAAGAACCCTAATCTCTACTACAGTGGCATAAATACGTGAAAGGATTCTGTTTTCATATAGACACAGGCAGTTTATGGCTGTTGTGTTGACTCAGCCAAGACTATCAGCGTGTGATATTTGTCTTCATGGTCACAGGATGGCTGCTGGACCTCCAGGCATCACAGCTATATTGCAAGAAAGAAAAGGAGGGACTTGTAAAGTTCTCTTGCTTTTGTGTGTGTGTGTTGGGGGG
Source organism: Martes martes (assembly GCF_963455335.1). Classification (NCBI taxonomy): domain Eukaryota; kingdom Metazoa; phylum Chordata; class Mammalia; order Carnivora; family Mustelidae; genus Martes; species Martes martes. The sequence continues at coordinate 89,712,949 of NC_137901.1, forward strand.
GGTGGGGATTCAGTAGGGTAGAATATCTGTTCTAAGGACTTCTACTTTCCTATCATCAGGTTCTCAGGTCAAAGGGGATCCCATAATGATTCAGCATTACAAGGGAACCTGGGAGATATGTTTTGTTTTCAAAAGACAAATGAGAAGATGGTGGAGAATGACCGCAGAGCTGCTCACCCGGGTGTCTAGCATGTGTATTGAATTCTACCGTGAAATGAAGGATGCTTCCAGCCCCTCAAGAGAACGAACACACACATTTCTAAGTATTATTTGGGTTGAATTTGATTTTAACTAAGTTTAGAACCTACCTGGAGTATTGATTTTAACAAGTGGATTTTTCTAGCACTTTGATCAGCAGTCATAAAAGAAGGATATGGAATTATTTTTGAAGACAGAGATCTTGTAAAATGATTCTGGTATGGTCAGAAGGCAAAGTTGGAGAAATGGTGGTAAATATCAGTTTGCCACCCAAAAATGACAAAGAGTGATAAGATAAGGAAGAAGCAGAAGAAAGAAGAACTGTCAGCATCAGCAAGTATGGGGCCTTTCACAACATTTAAAAAATAAATGAAGGACTTACGCTTCTGGACAGGGTGGTATAAAAGGAACCAAGTTACCCTCTCACCCACCGCAAGCCAAAACCAAAAACAAACAAACAAACAAAAAGACAAAACAAAAAAAACCCCAAAACTAAAATTCATGAAACAGTAATTTGAAGGACACTGAGCATCAGAAGCGAAGACTGATTCTCGATAGACAAGAAACAACCAACCACGCTCCCCTACTTGCTGCGTTGGGAGTGTTTATGGTCTACGGCATAAAAGGGGAAACTGAGGGCGGCAGGACCCGGCCGAGTCCCTGAGCAGAGGAGGCAGAGGGGATAGCTCCGGGAAACCAGGGAAGCTAGAAGCCGTAGGGAAGAGTAGCCAAGAGAAGCCAGAGCTGCACACAGGGAACCCTATTGAGCAGCATGGTGGGGTGGGGAGGGGGGTGGTGGGCAGGAAATCCCGAGTCAGGTGCTGATCAGTGCAGGTGTGTAAGGAGCTTCCCAGGCTGAGGCCAGAACTATCCAAAAGATTTAGAGAGAAGCTGCGTGGTGAGAATGTCCAAGAGAGAACAGGGCCCCTTCCCGCCCTCCAGACTGGAGGACTCCATCCTCCCAGTCGGGCACTGGGGGGAGGGGGTGGTGCTCAGGTGGGCTTTGCCTGGGCAGTGAGGGACAGATAGCTGCGAACCCAGCACGCCTTCCTCCGTGCCACCCAACAGAGCACAAAAGCAAGACCCTAAAGGATCCAGCTATTGTTGTGTGACTTAATCGCACAGGATTCCCAGGCAGGGAAAGAGGCAGAAAAACACAGCCCTTCGACACCACCGAGTGGGATGGACACTGAAGTTAGAGTTAGTGCAGGAGCAGGAGAGCAGCCATCACGAGCCCGAGCGCCCAGAAGTTAAGTACAGATGTCGCGATCTTTAAAATGACCCACACTGAATTTCTGAAGTTGACCTCAGTGTTTGGGATGAAAAATACCCCAGAAGGGATTCACTTGATTAGACGAGAGAAACCATTTTTGAGCATTCATGCATAACCGGAGAAAATACCCCCCCTTCCCCTAAAACACAGAGAGGGAAGCAACCGCCAAAAATGGAGAGAGCATCTGTCAACATTGGGACAACATCAAGCAGTTTAATGCTTGGGAGAGAGGTGAAAAAGGAAAAAAAAAAAAAAAAAAAAAAAGCTTGAAGAAATAATGGCCAACTATTGTCCAAACTTAATGAAAACTATAAAACCCACAAATCCAAGAAGCGCCACCGACCCGTCTGTGACCGTATTTCATTTTTATCTGTCGCAGAGGGAAACCTGGCAGACAGCCAATCAACTCCTGTCAAGCGGAATTACATTGTTTCAAATGATAAATACACAGTCATCTCCGTTTACAGTGCCTTGTTTGGAATGAGCTGCCTTTTAAAAAAAAAATCTGCTTTTATTTATAAAATTTGTCCCACGTTCTAGTATCAGATAGTGCAATATAAGCAGACACTCAGGTGTGGCCACCTTCACCTTAACAAGAGAATTCACCAGTGAGTAACTGGGATTGGAAAAATCCCCGAGGGGCTTGCTTTCTCGCTTGCTGGGGAACAGAAGGGGCTGCTCACAGGCTGGTCCTCGCAGACACTGCTCCCAAGGGCACAGATGATGAGAACTGCAGGAGATCTCGACCCCGACGGTGACTTCATTCACACATCGAGGTGCCATGATTCCACTCATAGGCACCCACGTTCCCTTATGATTCCGGAGAGAGTGAGTTTCAGGCCACGTGGCGGAGGGGCCACGGACAGCTGGTTGAAATTCGGGCTCCGAGGGCAGCTGTGTGTCCCCCGGCCAGCCCTTTAATCTCTGTGCCTCAGCTTCCTGGTCTATAAACTGGTGCTGAATATATGGAGAAGAGATGTACATTTTCTGGAATAGTAAGCTATCTGGAAAGTGGAATTATTAAGAGAGCCTGTTTGGTGTGTGTCTGCTGCGACATGCCTGTTTTAGTATTCAACCAACTAAGGTCATGCACAGCATTTTCCCCTTTCACACCTGATGCTTCAGAAGCTGGGGTGGCTTGTGTTAGGTCGGCAGCTCCGGGAATGCGGGGGGAAAAATAAAAACGGCCGCTGGGCCGTCATCTTCCAGGCCACCCTCTTCCTTTACCCATGACTCTCCCGCCGGAAGGACGTATGCCGAGGACACGTCACCATAAGTAAACCGATACCTATGCAGGAAACAGGCACATCAGGACTCCCCCTACCCTCCAATCACCAAATACCTTACCTTATATGGCTGTGAACCTATGCCCTGTCTTAACCCAGATAAAAGACCCACTTGACCCCCTCCCGGACACGACTTCCCTGACTCTCCTCTCCTGAGTCGCGGAACCTCACCTGAGGGCGCCTTTAATAAACCTTGCCTTGCGCCTATCTCGCCTGGTGCTGTGTGTATCTCGCCTGTAAAACCTTACAGTTTGCCTTTCTCCTGTTTCCAGTGAGACATTTGCTGGTAAAAGTCCTTGGCTGAGGCTGTATGCTTGCTTGTTTAAAAAGAAGACATTTGTTTAAAAATTGGGTACTGTGCAATGGAATACTACGCAGCCATCAAAACCCCCGATATCTTGCCATTTGCAATGACATGGATGGAACTAGAAGGTATTCTGCTGAGGGAAATAAATCAGTCGGAGAAAAACAATTATCATAGGATCTCACTGATATGAAGAATTTGAGAAACAAGACAGAGGATCACAGGGGAAGGGAGGGAAAAATGAAACAAAACAAAACCAGAGAGGGAGACAAAGCAAAAGAGACTTAATCTCAGGAAACAAACAGAGTTGCTGGAGGGGAGGGAGCTGGGAAGGGAAAGGGTGGCTGGTGATGGACACTGGGGAGGGCATGTGCTATGGTGAGTGCTGTGCATTGTGTAAGACTGATGAATCACAGACCTATACCCCTGAAACAAATAATACATTATATGTTACTAAAAATAAAAAAATAAATATAAAAATTGGGTACTGTGCCTGCGGCTCCCTACACCATCCTCATCCTGACTCAGAGCCACTTCCTGGGTGGGGATGTCCTTGGCTGTCCTGCCTAATGCATTCCCTGGACACTCTGCTCTGCATGGCCCTGCCTTGCTCCATGTTTCTCTGTGGCTCCTGTAACCCTCTAAGAGAGCATCCATCAACATTGGTACACCATCAAGCAGGGCTTTTTGTTTTGTTTTGCTTTGTTTTGTTTTGTCTTTTGTGATGCTTCCTCTATGAATATCTCAGCCATTCAAAAAAATTGATGGCCTCCCTTTTGCTACAGTATAACTTACATGCACTAAAATTCACCCTTTTTAGTGGTGTTTCTGAGTTTTGAAGGATGCACAGTTGTATAATCACCACCCCACTCAAAACGCAGAAGCGTCCCGTAATCCCAAGAATCACTGCATGATTCTGTACACGGCTTGTGGGGGGCCCTTTGTTCCCAGAGCCCAGCCCCTGGAAACCACTCAGCTCTCCCACTTCCTGTATTTTTACCTCCTCTGGAACGCCTGATGGTGAAATCCTAGGTCGCATAGTCTTTTGAGTCTGACTTCTTTTACTTCGTGCAATGCATTTAATTTCATTCATGCTTTTGCTTGTCTCAGCCACTCATTCCCCCGGCGTATGGGATGGATGGCAGAGGAACACCTGAAATCGTGCTCAACACCATTAAGGATTATAGCAATGCCAATGAAGACCACAATGAGACATCACTACCTACCCCTCAGCAGGGAAACAGTCTGAAAGTTTCTGATCATGTGAAGCGTACACTTACCATTTGACCCAGCAGTCCCACTTCTGAGCATTCACTCAAATGCGATGAAAACCTATGTTCACCTATGTTCATACTTATGAGTGTGAACATTCATATGGATTCATTTATCTTCATCCCAAACTGTAAATAACCAAAATGCCCTTCAACTGGTGAATGACCAACAAGCTGTGGCATATGTAGGGCTTGGCTACTACTCAGCAGTAAAAATGACCTACTCTGTATTTCAACTGTGCATGAATTTGTCGTCACCCCCCACCCCCCCCCCACCCCTGTGTGAGAATGTAACCTACAGGGGGTAGAATTTTTGTATCCAGTGCTGTTGATTATTTTATCCAGGAGAGTGTCCAGCCTGTGATTGGCCCTGTGTAAAAAGGTGTTGGAAACATCTAAATGAATTGACTCACAGAGTCTGTAGAAGAACAGAAATGCCCAGAGAGCAGGAAGGTCCACCACCTTAACAAGCACATTAAAATGATGTTTCGTGTCTGGACCAAACTCTGGCCAGGATCCTCTGAACCCCTTCTCCATGACGCCTGACCCTTGGCCTATAAAGCCTTGGACAAACACTAACAAAGTTGCTAACAGCTCAAGGCCATCCCCCTAGACTGACCCATTAAAGTATCTGCCCGAGAAAACTCGAATTTTCGGAAAAAAATTAGGGTTTATGCGGGCCAGCAACCACCTAACTTTGATAAGCGCCATTCACGAGCTTTAAGACCAGCTGAGTTGCATGTGGGCCAAACCCTGCTCCTCAGTCCCCACTTCCCTGACCTTTCTGTCCTCCTTCTCTCTGTGAAAGTCTCGGTCACTTCTGTACAAATCCTAGGTGAGCTCAGTTCAGGTTGGACTCATCAACCACTGCAAGAATGATGACCTTTTAAGATCTGTCCTTACAGTTTAATGTCTGCCGTGCTTCTCATGGACCGAAAGTCTGTGTTCCCCCCAAGAGTCATATGTTTACGTTGTATCCCCCAGTGTGATGGTATCAGGAGGTGGACACTTGGGGGCCATTAGGGTCCCAAGAAGATGTGAGGGCAGAGCCTCCACACTTGGGGCAGCTTCCCCCCCAAACCCCCGTGTTCTCTGCCCCTTGAAGATCCACTAAGAAGCCAGCTGTTTGCAATCCAGAAAAGACCACCTGCCAGGAACCGGAGCAGGCTGGCCCCTGATCTCAGCCTTCCAGTCTCCAAGTGGGACATTTGGTGCAATCCGTGGACTGACACCGACACAGCACGGCCACTCACAGCCCGTGATATGCTCTCCTTTGGACTTGTGCCTCCTATGGGATTGGACTAATGTCCATCGTTACATGTCCCACAGAATCATGTCACTGCCTCCCTTTTCTGAGTTTACTGTGTCGTTAGAGCGAACAAAACTCTTCCCCTCCCCCCACCCCTGAAGTTGTTACACTTCCAGCTCTCCGTGGCTAGATTTAGAATCATGGGGAAAATCCAATTTTGTGTTAGAAATCTCACTTTCCTTGAGAAAATCAAGAGCCTCCAGTGTGAGAAAGCCGAGTGAAAATAGGAGTCACGAGTGTATTTAAATTTCTCCCTCCTCGAATACTCAGCTGCGGAGTGTAGCTCAGGTTTACGGGAAAGGACTTGGCTGAAGCCTTGTCCCCAAAATTACTTATAATTTCCCCTTTTCTCCTATTATTACAAGACCCGTCAGGATTGTAAGATTCAGACGGAAGTGAAGTCTGCGTCTAGCGGAAGGCGGGGGAAAGATAAACATTCTTCCCCTAGAACGTCCTTGCTGGAAAGCTCCCTGAATCCGACGAAATCTAATTAGGCCTCCCTTTCTCCACTGGGTGTGATTCGACATCCCTTTCACACAAGACACACTTTAGGGTGGTTGTAAAATACCGGAGGTTGCAAATAGGTTTACAAGTCATGGTTTTGAGATGTTTGCTGCAGGAAAAGAGGAAATCCTTTTCTTTTTTCAGATCTGCTGCGAAATGCCTTGGTTCTTCAAAGTGGAAATGATTATTGAGAAGAACAAGCGGGAGACTACCTCAGAGAGTCTGCTTGTGAAATCTGATGAGAACGAGGGCCTCATTAATTATATCTGGCATGAAGAGTTTGCTGTGAGAAACCTTAACTTCTTCCCGTTAAATGAAAAACAGGTGGGTTTCCTGCCCCGGCATCATTATTTCTGACTTTCTTTTTCCCCTTCGAAGTGACTGGTGAGCTTCTAATGAATTTTTTAAACGCCGTGAGGACCTGTCGGGCGGCAACAGTGGAAATAACCACGATTTTGTCACAGGCCCCCTGCCAAAGCGCAGGCAGATGCTGCGTTCAGAGTGGGTCCTCCGTGGTGGTCCCCCGCGGGGTTCCTCCCTGGCTGACCCAGCCTCATCACAGAATGGACTCAGAATGGGCCCGGCCAGAAGGTTCCAGACTCCAGCATTGCCTGGGAGAGGCAGCAGCACCCGGAAGGTTGAAAAAACCAGACCGCTGTCTGAGCTCAGCCTCAGAATAACAAAACTGCTAAGCTGTCTTAGGCGCTTAAACAGTCTTTGGATTCCCTGTAACCGGGATTAAGTATCATCTAATAGCTTTGCTCTTTCATGCCATAAAAGGAAGGGCCACGGAAATAATTAGATTGGTCTAAAATTCTCCAAAGTTTAATTAATTTAGAACTCGTAAAAGAGCTCCTTTGTTCCTAAAAGTTGTGATTAAAAACACATATTTCTAAGAGAGTACATCTTCTAAATTAATTATGCATAAGTACAATAAGCTTATAAAACATACATTTCAATGAGTGTTAACTTTAAATATTAAAAACACACCCTCCTTTTCTTTCCCCATCTCCCCTTCCTGCCTCCCTCTCTCCCTCCCTCCCTCCTTTCCTCCTTCCTTTCTTCGTCTTCTTCTTTTTTTAAGATTTTATTTATTCATTTGACACAGAGAAAGTGAGAGAGACAGAGGGAGAGAGGGCACAAGCAGGGGGAGCAGCAGGCAGGGGAGAAGCAGGCTCCCTGCTGAGCAAGGAGCCCAACGCGGGGCTCCATCCCAGGACCCCGAGATCATGACCCGAGCCGAACACAGACTCTTAACCATCTGAGCCCCCCAGGCACCCCGCTTTTCTTTTTCTTTTTGACCATGAGCCAGAAAGCTGCATCGACCAGTACTGGGAAGCAGCCTTCATACGCTTCCCGGACCAGCCTCCCTTCCATGAGACGAATGACCAAGCAGAGAGTAGAACCGCCGTCCAAATCCATCCATCCACACTCCCACTGTACTCAGGTGATAACCGACGCTCGGGCATTGACAGCTTGTCAGGGAGACAAATCTCTCCACCTATCCACGCATACACCCTACCAAGTGTCTGTCTGCAGCACGCCGTGGTTCACGAGCTACTCCATAACGTGCTCTAGGGCTACCGTGTATATTCTAGGAGGTTTGCTGGTTTGTGGGTTTGTTTCTCCGTCAGTCTTTGAAGCTTTTCTACTCCTCTGTATTTCCTCCAAGTGGCCCATGAAGATGTAGGCGTTTATCAGACCCCCCTCCTGTCCCTGATGGACACGTAGGCTATTTTCAGCTTTTCTCTCCAACACAAAATGCCACAGTGGGGGCTCTTGATAGTCTGTGGATATGTGACTGTTTCTTGAGCTATTACAACGACTGCAATTGTTGGGGGGGACGCTCACCCCTTTTAAAATGTAATAGATGCCATCTCACAGACGCCCTCCCCATGCCAACGCAGCCTTCACCCACAGTTCTGCCCTGCACCTCGCAGCCGGCTGAAAGCTACTGTTTTCAGATTCCCCCCCACCACATGATCTTAATTGGCTTTTTGTTGAATTTTGGCCATTTCTTAAAATCATATTTGCGTGTTTACTGGCTCTCTGCCTTTCTCTTTTGGTTCTCCCTATGTGATTTTTGCCCCGACAGTCTTCAAAGGGATGGCCCAGTTCTGGTAGGGTCCCAGGCTAGCGAACAGCCTTGAGCCACGATATCACCCAGCTGGGGGTCTTTGTGGAAGGTCCGAGGAGACGCAGGAAGCCCCTTAAGGAGAATGTTCACAAGCAATCACTACGTGTGAGGCATTTGGCAAAGTACTTTGTAGATGTGTGTGTTTTCAACCCAGCAGCAGCCCAAGGTGAGACGGGCCATGGTCTTCTTAATGCAGAGAACACACAAAACAGAACCTCGGAGAAGTAAAATGACATGGCCACGGTCACAGACTTGGGGGCAGCAGAAGCAGGATTAAAACCAGAGCCCTGCCATCAGCCAGCTGTCCCTAGTGTCCTCAGCCTCCTGGCTCAGAGCAAGAGGCGGGGAGTGCGCCGGGGACCAGGAGCCCAGACGTCCCACAGAACTGTGGGCTTACGAGGCTGACACACTCCCGACAGGCTGCCCAAAGTGACCCACCCCGCGTGTGTCACGCCTCACTCCACAGTCCGCACACATTCCCAGCGGGGAACGGGCTGGTAGGGGTTCAGATAGTTTGAACGCTCTGACACCGGATGACCTTGAGCACCTTACCCATCCCCCTGGGCCTGTCCGTGCGTGGGTCACATGAACATAATATGTAAATTCACTGATTCTGGGTATTGGTGCAGATTTCCAAAAACAAAAAGACAACCGTCCCACGAAGCAGTTTACACAGCCTAACCAGCACCCACGTCCCGGTGCTCGTAAAACAGAGCACGGTGATTGCGTGGCCACGGCAGCCGCCGGGACGTTTACGGAGCCCACGGGGCCGTGGGCAGAAGGTCGGGTCCGACTCTTGAGTGAAGCGAGGATGTAGGTTAGAAAGAAATGATCCAAACACTCAGATGTCACAAAAAAGAATGTGTCATTTCTGATCGAGTTCAGCCGAGCGCCAGATGTCATAAATGTGAAGCCTCGTTTTCATCCTTTGCCTCCACTAACCTCACCTCGGCTTCTCCTTAACACACCAGACAGGCTCCCCTGTAAAAGGCAATCTTCTCGAAGTCAGTCATGCTTGTCGCGCCGCAGACCCAGCCTGCCTCCTTCCCAGAAAACCCCCCGCCCTCCCTCTCCAAAGCCCCGGAGATGGGTTCCTGGTCAATTCTGTTGTTTTCCACCATCCCTCCTACGGCAGAACTCACAAATCACTTCCCACTCCTCCGTCTCCTTTAGGGAAGGAGGGTTTGAAAGAAGCCGTTGGCGAAGGAGCAGACACCTGGGTTCCTCCGTGGGCAGGGCTCTCCCCGCCTCCTGGCTCCCGGCTCCCCCGGCGTGGGGGTCTCTGCCTCTGTCTGGCTCTCTCATGAGCGTGTCTGTGCACGTGTGTTTGTCAAGGCACAGGAGATGTTCTGGGCAAGTCCAGGAGATCATCTGGAGAGTGAAATTTGGGGGCAACACAACAGACAGGTTGGTAAAAAAAAAAAAAAGTGCTTTAAATGCTTATTTACTTTATGGATTTCTATACTTTTACAAAATTTGACTCCTTGCTTCATGGAAAGGGGAAAAAAATAGTTTTTGAAAACAATAATTGTGTATCCTATGTGAGGACCCAGAATGTCTCTGAGTCATTGTTAACACCGTGAGCCGAGAAAGACAGAGGCTAAGGTCAGCATTTCCTGGCAGGATTAGGGTTGGAACGGTGAGCATTACAGCACCATAACATCACTGAAACATTTTTTCCCACAGAGGATGCTCCTGACAGCTCATACCTCCTATTTATCTTGTATATTCTGTGCTTTTCTATTTTTATAAATACTGTAAATCTCATAGAGCGAAAGGACTCATTTTGACAAGTGAAATTAACACGTGTGTGTCCCCCGCCAACCCTGCCCGATTTTTAGCTCCACGCCCTTCAGAACACAGAACGTCAGCGCTGGCGGTTATGAGCTGGTGCGTGTATGGATATCACCGCATCGTGGGACGCCTCTGCACATTGTTCTTACAGAAGGTGGCATTTCTGAAACCGGCGGGAAGCTTCCCCATCTCCTGGAACCGGTTCTCCCGGTTCCTCGTCTGCAGTCTCCACTCGGGTCTGCCCTGCCGGAGAATCTAGATTCCACCCCCGAGAAAGAGAAACGGAGGCACCAGGAGAGAAGACCAGTGCCCTCGCGACACAGAAGGCTGCCACGATGGTGTCTCTTCCCCTTTGGGTCAGCAGCTCACCCAAGAACCACTTAGGGGAAATCAGAGCTCCTTGGAAGCCCTTCAGAAAAGAAAGAGGGAGAAAGGCATAAACACGATCATTATCTGAACAAGAAAGCTAAGGGTGTGCATTTCAAATAGGAAATGGTGCAAAGCCTTCTCTGATTCTTCTCTCTCGGCTCTGGAGGGAGGTGATCTGACATGGTCAATAAGATCACCTCCATTCATCCCCCGTCCTACCAGTTCCTCGTTCGGTTCCTTTTGTTCTGTTTATTTCAGCTAAGCCCCGAAGATTAAAGGTATTTTAGTTCAAAGGGATATGCAGTCTTTCTTTTAGTAAGTGGTGTACTGTTTTCAGACACGTGCTACGGGAATGCACAGAAACCTTACCGCGCATCCCTTGTTTCTTTTCAAATCTCCATAAATCACCCTCTTTGGGCCCATTAGCCTTTGTGATCAGATCAAGTGACTTTTGCATGTATGGGGAAACCCAGTGCCCAGGTATACAGCTGCAGAGCCTATGAAACTGCCTATGGGAATATTGGGGGCTGATACGTCGAAATTGAATCAGCCAGAACGTTATGTCTGACGGGTCCAGTCTGAAACATAGGTTTTGTCCCTGTGTGTTTTCTGGGTGCTGTTTGAGGCCCCCCCCTCCACCCCCGAGCACTGTATACAGCCAACATGACGCGTTGTCCTCCCCATCAGTCCGACGGGATGGAAACCTGAAGACACACCTGCTGGCTGGGAGACACAGGAGATGTCTTTTCTCTGCACTTTGCTGAACTGGAACGTGAGTCTTGGAGGCTGAGTCTGCCTGGGGGCTCAGTTTGGTTTACAACGAAATGATCCTGTACCTGGGGTCAGTCCCCACACACCCCTGCAGGAGGAAGGAGAAAGTGGGCTTTGATGAGGGACAGCCCGGAATTCCATTCTGGCCTTGGCCTCTGGGCTCCGGGAGCTCACCCCGCTGATCCCCCGATCTCTTACTGATATTTCTACGGTAACAGCTTCCCTTTGCTAGTGCTAGTGCACAGTAAACGGGGATCAGGTCCGCAGTCCTCGGCCTCAGGGCCGTCCCTTATGTGCCCCAGCAACGGCACCTGTTTTATGGCTGTGTCCATAGGCTCATCATGACATTGGCACAGCTGAGCCCTTTATGAGGCATATTTGAAAAATCTGACATTTTTCTGACATTACGGCCACCTGTAAGCCCCCATCTCACAGCCAAGCCATCCTGGGGTCCAAGCCCTTGATGTGTGAACAGCAGTGACATGTGCAGAGCTCATGCCCAGCTTTCCTGCTCTGAAGACCACATATACCCACTTACACGGGCTGCCTGGTGGATAGATGAAGCCCAGTCTGCCCAGCTCACGGCACGCACGTATGCATGACGTGTTCAGAAGAAGGAACAGGGGAGAGGTGATTGGGAGAAGCCTAGACATAAATAGATTTCCTCAAGCCTTCACGTGGGCCTGGGGTCATCTTGCTTCCACTCCTCGTCTCTTAGATCTCACATAGAGGCCACTGGTACGAGCCACAGAATGGTGACCCGTGGCCTCCAGGGGGGATGTGTATCCTTTGGTGCAAGCAACACAGCTCCACTTTTCATCAAAGAAGATCTCATTTAGATTCTGATGAGAGAAGACAGTACAATAATTTTTTTTATCATTTATCGTTCATAATTACCATCCGCAAACCAATGTCCTACTAGCATTTCTTAAAATGCGTAATTGACAGATGTTTCATTTAGGAACAAGAAGGCAACGTTCACAATCGCTAGCCGAACCCAATTTCTGTTCCCCGCGTGGTTTATCAGAGGCTTGTCCTCAAAGTCCAGCCGTGTTGTTGCACATTGAGTTTCTGAGCTTTAGACGTGTTCCTACGCTCTGGAGACCTAAGAGAGGATTCCTAGCCTTGTGCAGCCTACTACATCCAGCTGCCAGACACGTAGGAGAAAAGAAAATCATCCGGAGCCAGGGCGGGCACCTGTGTGCCCTGCTTTCCAGGAGAGAGTGCAATCATGCCACCACGGGGACACCTGATGGACACGGCACGAGTCGGGGAGGCTGAGGTCCAGTCGAGGAGAAGCAGAGTTGGGCAGACCCAGGAAGGGGGAGGAGCGGGGGCTCTTGGGGATGGGGGGGGGGCAAGGCTGCACTTAGCAGATAGAGCACAGGGGACTGGAAACTCACACATGCCCTGTTCCAACACAGCCAGTCTTGAGTAAGGGGTCGCTTTGCCAAACACACAGGATTGCTAAGGAAGGGACCGCCCAGAGCCCTTGTGTGGCGGCCCCCTACTCTAGGTCTGCAAACTCAGCTCCCCGTCTTACTCATGCCACCTGCCCGGCCAGCGCTGGGGGCCACCCCCCAGTCTCCATGCTGACATTTGCAATGTTAATCCGAGACACGACCATCTCTTCCACGGTCATGGCCACAGCCTCCTGCCAGGCTGCCCGCCTCTACTCTGGAGTGTTCCAATCTTTCCTTCACGTGCTGGGAATGACATGCCTTTTGGAATACAGCTTTTCTAGAATAAGTGTGGGGGAAAGGGAGAGTCAGATAAAATAGCAAAACTCATGAACCACATTCACCGGAAGGACCTGGGACAGTCATCCTCTCTGTGGAATATGTGTTACTACATTGTAGTGAGAGTGATTTTGCTGCAAGCAGAGAGTACCTCCGATTCTGAGTTTTTAGCAGGTCTTCATTTTCTGGAATGTTTTCCCCCTGAAATAATCCAGTTCACGGGGTCAAGTCTGCTCAAGGACAATTAGATTGGTGGACACCACACTTGGTTATTGACCCTGCCGGAGGCAGACGTGCTTCCGTTAGAACGAGGTGTGGAATGTCCTGTGAAGGACCAAATGGGTCTCTGTCTTCGGACTCTGGACCTTCCTCATCTCCAGGACGGAAACGGTGTGACGCGGGGGACGTGCGTGATGGCAGCCTCCCCCTCCAGCCACGTGACTTGGGTCACTCATCCTGCATGAATATAAATTTTCCATTACCCCGGAGCAAAAGTAGGCAGGCCCTCGCCATTCTTTTCCAATATAAAAGTTAGTTGGAAAAGAGAAAAAGAAAGATGACATTTATGAGAAGGACTGCTCAGAGTAAAAATGCAGTGTTTTTCTACGAGACTTTCGTTTCTTCTAGTAGAAGGGACGTCTTTCCATTAGCCCTCAGAAGGGTGCACTATCAGAGATGTTGAAGAACTTTATGCCCTGTTGGGCTCTTAAGGACTAATTTCTGCCAACGCTGAACAATATACAGAACAGTAAACACAGAATACGTAAATAATCACGGACGATAAATCTAGGTGGTTATTTTTTACAAACTGCAAAAAATCATCATAAAAATGTCAAACTGGGGTTGGAAACACAGCATCTGAGAGGGGGAGGGAAGGCATTCACGCTTGCTTGTTGTTTAAGGGACTTTCTATGCGTGCATTCCTATTCTGATTCATTTCCCTGGGCTGCAAGTTATTTCTGGGCTAAACTCTGCTTATTAATGTCTAACGGGGTTTGTTCTTGGTTTCATTCACCAGATGAGCTTACCTTGAAGGAGCCTCGGTCAGACACAGCAGGAATTCCTCTGCACCCTTCAGCGTCCACAGAAAGCCCTACCTGCCCCAGAAAACTCATCCTCATGCTGCCATCCCCGCCGAGGGCATCCTTGTGACTGTGGTACCCAGGCTGCTCCAGCAGGCTTCGTCCGTGTGGTGTGGACGAGGACAGATGCCCCAGACTGAGAAGGCACTGGCTGTCTCCTTCCCAACGTGATGTGGATGACGCCGAAGACGCTGAAATGGTATAAGATATTAGTAGTCATCTAGGAAACCCAACATGCTTGCCGAAGCAAACGTCTCCTGTGACCCGAGTACCCAAGCTGGCTTCTATACCGAGAAGGTCGAAGAGAAGGATGATGGACACAGCGGTTACCCATTGGCAGATAGACACGAACAAGGAGCATTCATACTGAGGGTCAGAAAGGATATAAAAGGGTCACACTCGGGGCTCCCGGGGACCCATGCTTGGGGGGGCTCCTGCCCTGCTGGGGGCAGTCGGTCAGGTATGACTCTCCTGGGGAGCAGGTTAGGGGGATCGGGTGAATTAGTGAGAATGCAGAGATCTACACTCTTCTTCTGCTGTCCCGTTGATGCTCTGTGCCGAGTCTGTTCCCTTGTCTAGAGCAAAACGTGAGCAAGAAAACCGTCCCCTGGGGTACTTGGGTGGCTCAATGGGTTAAAGCCTCTGCCTTCGGCTCAGGTCATGATCCTGGGATCCTGGGATCGAGCCCCGCATCGGGCTCTCTGCTCAGCGGGGAGGCTGCTTCCCGCCCCCCCACCCTGCCTCTCTGCCTACTTGAGATCTCTCTGTGTCAAATAAATAAATAAAATCTTAAAAAAAAAAAAAAAAAAAAGGAAAAGAAAACTGTCCCAGGACGGCAACGTCCATACAAGGATGAAAACAACGTCATCTTCCACGAAGAGGGAATGGCTTTTGAAACTGCTGAGGTTGCCTGGCGTGGGTTTCCAGTCACAAACACACCTAGCAACATGTAGACACACTTAAAATATAAACTATGGGGGACCTCGTGGGTCAGCTTTGATGTGGGCAAAAACCACAGCTGTCTCCTCCTCCGTCTCTGGCCCCTGCCCTCCGGCAGCTCCCCGAGACTCCGCTGAGCACCTTGACACTGGGGTCTTCATTCCACCCATGTGTAAAGGAACTCAGAATCGGAGCGTCTTGCATTTTCTCCATTCCATACTGTAAATTAGAAAATAAGAGAGCAACGCGTTAAAACACAGAACGATCCAACAGAACCGAGAGCCCAGAAGGAAGCCCGCGCACACACAACCGGCCCGTGTAGGAAGGAAAAAAGGACTCACTCACGGGAGTTCCTGCAAAGCTGCAAACGGATGGCGCCCTTTGTCGGGGAGCATGGTCAGGTATTTGCCCCCGACCCCTCCCCTCTCCCCCGCCTCAAAGAAAGACTGAAGATTGTCACTGAGATAGAGTTAAAATTTAGAGACCTTTGTAGAAAACACAGAGCCTCTGGAAACTGCCGGGGGCCTCCCCCTCAGATCCTGGCGTTACAAGCTCTAGCCTGACAGGCGAGAGCTGGGGAGTAATTTAAAATGGGCTTTGGGGGTGCCTGGGTCGCTCACTGGGTTAAGTCTCTGCCTTCGGCTCGGGTCATGATCTCAGGGTCCTGGGATCGAGCCCCGCATCGGGCTCTCTGCTCTGCGGGGAGCCTGCTTCCCCCCACCCCACCACCCCCGCCTGCCTCTCTACCTGCTTGTGATCTCTCTCTCTGCCAAATAAATAAATAAAATCTTTAAAATGGGCTTTGAATCCTAATCCCATCGTATGTTGTTGGGGGATCTTGGCCACATGTCTGAGCCTCAGTTTCCACACCAGGACAACTGCTCTAGGGTGCTGCCCCGATGAGGCCCCTAGAGCAGTCAGACGCCAAGATTCCTCTTTCGACCGTAAGACAAGAAGCAGGCAAACAGTGGCATAGAACAGCGACGTCCCAGTGAGACAGAGAAAGGGGGCAGGGAGAGCCGCCAGCAGCCACCAGGTGGGAAAGGGAAGATGCCCCGAGCTCCGGGCTGCGGACCCCAGGAAGGAAGGCGGGCCAGCGTGCCAGCGCTCCCAGCCTCCGAGAGACCAAAGACGTCGGTGGGTTTATGTGAAAGCTTCCATACAAAAATGCGGGCTTGAGCATGGCTAAAACACTCGCAGACTCAAACAAAGCAGGCCACACTTGGCACAAAGGGACGTACCCTCTTCCCTAGGGGCACGCACAAGAAATCATGTATTCAGCATCCCCGACGTTCACAGGGGACCACAAGTCCAGAGACCGGAGAAGCTTACCCAGAGGCAATTCACGATAAGCTTATACATAACCTCCTGTCTTCATTCCGGGACTCGCCCAAAGAGGAAGGAGAGGTCCAGGGAGACAAGAGGCTCATTCCTGCATAGTGTATAGACTGCGCTCACACAGACCAAATGCTCCCTGGGTACACTTTGGAAATTAAACACACACACACACCCCCCTTGGATTTATTTTCTTAATAGTACAATAAAATCACGATGTATTTTATGGGGTTAAAACAGTATTTACGACATCATACCACTGGTTGCTGTTCTATTTGGGATTTATCTGTTTTAAACAAGAACTCTTCACCACAGATGTGTTGTGGGTCTCTCTTGAGCTAGGACCAAAGAATGTACCTTGGGTGCTTACTTTTTTTTTTTTTTTTTTTGGTCTGTAAAGTGGGGACAGTGAGAAGTGAACGCGTAGCGTGTTACTGTCAAACCCACCACATTCCCCAAGAGAGAATTTCTATTCCACACATTAAAAAAAAAAAAAAAATTGATCATGTGCTCTCATCCAAAATAAGAAAAACGGAAAATTGTTTTTTTTCTCCCACAGTGTGGACTAATGCATCAGACGTGACTCTCCTTGTTTTCTTCTCATAGGGGAATCATAGCCATAAAAAGAAAGTCATAATTCAATCTTATATGCTTAAAAGAATTAACTTCAATTGCTCATAATTGGTTTAAATGTTAATGTTTGCATAATGCATGATTTCTTTATTAAAAGGCCACGGTAGAACACACATTATCCCATTTCCAAAGAAGCCTCAGGAAAAATCTTTCCTGTAGCCCCGGATGATTTAAAATTGATCTCCTGTAGCTTGCCCTACTTTTATATTCTTAACAGCAGACAAAATAGTTCCTTTCAATTTTAAGTCAAACTGTTTTGAGGACACGGGGTTGAGTTTTGTGCTATTTCCAGAGGGTACTCATGGGTTTATTTTATCTTGCTCTGGTAATCCTACTAGAGAGCGGATAAAAGGAAGCACCGTGCTTATTTCAGATTCGTTTATGTGCTGGAAACCTTGATTTTTCCAGTGACCACACCTGTGTATTTGCCGTGGCGCTCACTTGTGCCTTTCTACCTGGAGCTCATCGCACCATAGAAAGGGACTCACGGTCATGAGGGAGACCAGGCAGATCTGAGGGGGGAGGGTTCCTGGAATCATCGCATCGGTCTGAAGAAAGTGCTTTTGCTCGCCCAGTATGTTCTCTCCGAGCATCCACTGCCCATCCCTGTGCCAAAAACAGCGTGGAAATCAGAAGAGAGCTAGACTACAGCCCTGCCCTCCCGGTGCTCGTCACCTGAGAGGAAGGACGTGCGTGGGAAGGAATAAGCATCGTCTGAGGCAGACACGGGGCACGGGGCTGTGCGGGGAAGAGTGGGCAGGCACTCGCCCGCTGGGGGAGCCTCAGCTGTCCCGTGAAAATGCACGACTGGAGATTGGGAGTGGGTGTGTTTTGAGTTGGTCTTCAAGGATGTTCTTGTCAAGAAGGAAATGAAATTCTGTTCTGGTTGATGGGAAACGGGGAGGAGATGCTCCTTCAGTCCGATGCTTGACGGACAAGGAAGCATCCTTCACCTGGCACCGGAGGGGTCTTCTAGGGGGACTCTGTGGCCAGAGCAGCCTGGGAAGAGGGTGGTGGGAAAGGAAGGACCCTGTCCCACCACCTTGGGACCAGAGGTTACTGCCTGTGGTTCATCCTGAGTCAGGGAGTATTTTATGATGATGGACTTTGAGAAGTTTAGAACTTTTACTTAGGTTCAAGTACACTCGAAAACCCAAGAATCCAAATATCTGAGAGCTCTGAGCAGGGAGTACACCTGATAGATACTGATGGGGGGACCCGGGCGGGGCATTACAGGAACCATTGCCTGGATCACAGCCACAGAGGTGGCCAGCCCCTTTCAAACGGTTATAAGAATAGTTTTTTAAAAAGGTGAGTTTGTTTGTTTGTTTGTTCTTTGGCCAGCTTAAATATGTACAATTTTAGAGATAGAAATAGAAGAATCAATGTATGCAAGTAATTGATTTACGATCATGTGTATTTTTTAATATTTTTTAAAGGATTTTATTTATTTATTTATTTGAGAGAGAGACAGAGAGAGCGAGTGCACACAAGCAAGGGAACAGCAGAGGGAGGGGGAGAGAAGCAGACTCCAGGCGGAGTGGGGAGCCTGACACAGGGCTCGATCCCAGGACCCCAAGATCATGACCTGAGCCAAAGTCAGACGCTTCACCGACTTTGCCACCCAGGCGTCCCAGCATCATATAGATTTTAAGAGCCAAATATCTACCAATATTGAGTATTTTCACTCACGTTTCATGAGTCTATTTAACCCACACTCCCTCCAATTATCTTTGAAGTCAGTATCTTTTACATTACTTTTGGACTCATCTAGATCGGGTGTTCAGAACAAATCACTCTTACGCTTGGGTAATTTGTGGAAAAGCCCTCTGTGTACATCTGTTTGGGAAAGATCATTCGCAGCCCCAGATAACCATCTTCATTACATTACATTTTATCTTACCTTGAATGATTGTTCTTTTGAGGTTAAACTCCCAGGAATAATCACAAAATCCATATTGAATGACTCTGGCTTTTTTTTTTTTTTTTAAACTGATAGGGTCAGAAGACCCACGTAAGCTTCTAAAAACACCCCGAGTGAGGTCATTTTCGATTTATGCGTCTCCTCAACCACCATAAGAAATGCGTTCTCAGGGGCACCTTGGGGGAAACTGACCTTGTGTTTTTCTTCATACAGGATGATCCCAGGACTGTCAGTCATGTCACAGCGGATGCTGACACAGGAGCGTGTTCCCAGATGGCAACCGAGAGTCTCAGATCTAAGCAACAAGCCAATTTCATCTCCGAGATCCCACAACCAAGCTGTGGATGTGGAAACTTTACAGGCGGAGGGTCTCCGTGATCAGGGTGCTCTCCTCCAGTCTCCGTAAAGTCTGCACACTCACAACCCAAGAGCCCTGGGGAGTTCTGGAACTCACCTTCATTTTCCTCCCTCCCCCTAGGCTTAGATGCCCTTGGCAAACCTCGAACCCCTGAGGGCACATCTAACTCTTGCTTTGCACAAATGGGAAGAAGGGCTCCCTTTTGATACTACCTATTAATGTGTTTCCACTCCTCTGCACTCCCCACTGCCCTTCCAGTCCTGCTTTCCTGCCCCCACGCTCCCTGCCACGGCCAGCGCAGTGGTGTCCGTGATATATACTCAGTTGGAATGCTGACGTGTGCGCTTTGTGCTTCAAAGTGTTTGTGCTTACGGGTGGAGGCTGAAATGAGGCAGAGGCCACCATGAATTCACTCTTCCCCTCCCTACAGCCCCGAAGCGTTAGCCACCTTACAGGGAATCCCCAGCTGCAAGGTACCCACAGCTTTTAGGTGCATTTCTCCATTTTATGGAGCCCTAAACTCCTGTCCAGCCACCAAGCCCTACTCAAACCCTAATCAACCAGGTAAGCCTGCAGCATTAATCCCGGAAAGGGTTCTACAGACAGAAATCCGACTCAGACACCAGGGACCAAGGATAATGAGGGAGACTTTCCTTGTGCTCAAATAAAGGTGACATATTATTATTATTATTAATTAATGAAGGGGGAACTGAAAACCCGCTCTGTCATCAAGTTGAAGTGTCCTTAGAGTTTAAAATAGAGCGTCACCGCATTAACTCCATGGGTCATTGCCAACAACAGCATTATTATAAAGGTAATTTTTTTTTTTTTTTTTGTGGAATGTAGCTGCCCTCAGATTCAAGTGTGAGCTTAAGACAACACAATTTGAATTTTGGTGGATAATTGTACTCGGAATAGGATTTTTTTTTTAAGTCTTATTTTCTTGTAGGTACAAGCAGATTCTTAGTTGGAAGCAGGAGCAAGGTGGGAATGTGAAGTCTGAAATGATGTCCAGGTTCTTATTGATTTAAACCCAGGATAGGTGGTTGGTGGCTGCTTCTTTGGCATTGATCTTGGAGATGTTGTACGAACAGTATAAAACAGTATAAAACAACTTTATCTTCACTGTCCACTTTGGGGAGAACAGTCGTATAAATTTCTTATTCATGAATGGCCATATATAATACTTAATTCATTCTCAAAACACAGAGGTCACTCCATCAAAGACAAAGTTAAAATATTGCCTCCCCGTACATGTAAAAATTCTGGGAGTAGGAAATTTTCTCATAATTCATTCATGAGACCAACCTGGTATATATCATAACTTGCTACTGTATCCACACATTTCAACTGTGGTTGAGGAGAATTCAACCTTTGTATTTTGAAGACAACTCAAGTCATGTGTTCAAGGACATATTTTATATTTACTTTGTATTTTTCGAAACGCTAGGATTCAAGCATTCATTTAAATAAAATTCGTTTTGGAGTGTATGTCGGTCATTCAGTCCGAAGAAGAATCCGAAGTCAAGAAATGTCGATAAGGTTCTAATTGACTTTGAGCTAGCTTTCATATAGGTTCTGATACGTTCTAAGTGGTGTGTAGCAACGTTGCAAGTGGCAGAGTTGAAATAAATACGCGAAGGAAACAATGTTAAATGGAAGCTTAGCTGTTAAAGAAGACAGTAGAGTCTGCATTTTAATTGCCTGGGTCTGTTTCTAGCACAAAGCACAGATGTCATGTTTATTGTTGATTGAATGAATGAATGATAGATACCAAGTTATATGGGTAAAAACAGATGAAATGGGAACAAAATTTGGGCACAGATGCTAAGACAGCCTGTGGTGGGTGAATATCGAGGACACAGCCTCCATCCCTGTTTCTGCCATTCACTGATCGCATGGTGTTGGCAAATGTCACAGTCTGAGCCTCAGTTAAAACCTCTGCAAAACAGGGGAGCAGTCTGTGGGCAGTGTGAGGCCCTAGGTTATCATTCATGCTCTGATGCTCCCGGGTGGGGAAGGACGCGTAAATACACAGAGAAGGGTCTGGGTGGACACTGTGAGTCAGGATCCTTTTTTTAGCACAATTCTTCTTTTTTTTTTTTTTTTTTTTTTTTTTAACCAAAAGTTAGAACAAAGAGGGAGTAGGCTGCTCAACTAGATTTTGAGATTCCCACTGCTCATGGGATGGATAAGGAAGCATCGATGAAGCACCATTGGTATACAGTAGACAACCGACACTGTCCCAGGGTTCAAGGGCAATATGGTGGTTGATGCTCATTGTTCAGGCTAAAGGTCGTATGAATGACTCTGGTTTCATGGAGGTAAGATTAGCAGTGATCAAGACCCATCCTTCCCTTCGCTCCCCTATCGATTCATACAAGAGATGATTCCAACTTTGCCTGGCATTGTGCTGGGCACTGGAGGGAAAGAAGGAAGGAAGGAGGGAGGGAGGATCTAGTGGAGAAGAGGGAAAGTAAAGAGAGTTTCTGGTGCCGATAGCAAGAATTACTAGAGCGGGGAACAGGAACAGTGACAGGAATATGAGCACAGCAGGTGCCTAGCTCTCCTTGGCAAGGTGGGGGGCATGAGGACCATCATGAAATCTTCCTCAGATCCCAAGGACCAAAGAAAACTCTGATCTGGTTTTAGGCTGATGAAATCATAAGATGATTTTGCAGGAAAAATGTCAGTACAAAGAGACCCACAAATGATAAAAATGATGGTGTTTTCATTAAGAGCATTAAAATAGCTTTAAATATCCTCAACATACTCAAAGATGTAAAGAAAAATATGAATGCAATGAGAAAAAAAAAGAAAGATATACACCAAATTGCTTTGTATTGCCCCAAAGTCGTGGCAGCTCTGTTTTTGCTGTTTTTGTTGTGGTTTGTCAGTTAAAAATATTTAGGTATTTTCTCTCTGGGCTCCATTTTTTTTTTTTTTTCAAATCTTTCTCTTTGGGTCATGGGTGTCATTTTTTATTACTACTGAAAAATAACCCTCTTCCGCAGTTTCTACACAGCTGCTAATCTCCTCCATTGAAATATTCGGTTAGGTATTATATACTTCATTTCCAAACGTGACTGGAGTCCAGAAAGAAGTGTACAGAGATGAGGATCCAAAAATAATTGAGACATAATAGCCGAAAATTTTCCAAATAGTATGAACATTAGAAGGCACAGATCCCAAATGACAAATAAGTCCAAAGCAGAAGAAACAAAAAGAAAACTTATACTGGCCCCGGTTATTATAAAAGTTCTGGAAACAACTGACAAAGAATGAATCTTAAAAGTAGCAACAACAGCAAAAAAACAAAACAAAATAAGACCAAAAAACCCACAACACATTGTATCGTGTGGAAGAAACTGAAGAAACATTTTTCATCTGAAATCACATAGCCCAGAAGACCATAGAATAATGCCTTAAAAGTGCTGATCACTTTTTTAAAGAAAAAAAAAAAAAACTATTAAGCTAGAATTGTATGTACAGTGAAATTTTTTTTTTCAAAAAATAAAGGCAAAACTGTGACTTTTCAGGCAAGCAAAGGCTGAGATCATCCCTGAGCAACAGATGGGAACTATTCTAAAGGTGGTTTCTTTAGGCAGGGAGATCTACCTAAAAGAATGAAATGTCCTAGAACAAGCAATTATGTAAGTAAATATAAGAGAAATACTTTTCTCATTCCTCAGCTAGATTGTAAATAAGATTCCTGTATTGTGAGGTTTCAGATCTGCGTAGAAATAAAATGTCTGGGGAAAACACCACCAAGGATGAGACAGGAGAAGCGGAGACAATCTCTAGGTCTGAAGGTTTGAAGGTAGGTGGAGACAAGTTACAATGATCATTATAAATCTCGCAACATTTTCTTTTTTCAAAATCGTTTTTGGGCCTTTTATCTTCAGGCAGACAAGGAGCATCACGGGTCAGGCTAACTCGTTACTGGGTTAATTGAGTCTCCCAGGAAGCAGGCGTGAAGATGGGGTAGGCAGGGCTAGAGGTGAGCGCAGGGGGAGAACTCCTATAAAGAACAGAGATACAAGTGGACCTAGACAGAGAGCTGCTTCCTACCATGATACAGGTTTAATTCCTGGTACAGGTGTGAGGAAGGAGGGAGTGTCTTGTAGGAAAAGCTTCCAAATGCAAAACAATTCTGAGAAATGTTCTCCTGGGTCTGTGGTGGCCTCGAGATGAAATGTCCTGTGATTGGAATCGCGAGGCAGGAGGGGAAGGTCATCCAGCACTAGAATCCTCACCATGCTCACATACGGCGGAGAGGCAGGCTGGGGGAAACGTGTCCCCAGTGCGATGCGGGATCAGGCGGGCCGGCTTCTGGAAAGGAGAGCTAAGCAGTACATTTTGAGGTCTGCCTCGAGCATGTACTTACTAGAGGATTGTGTTTGCAGGAAACATCAGAGAAGGAAGGTTAATCTTGAGTGAAAGAAGAGGTTCTGTTCAGCTTCAGTGTTCACACCAGGGTAGCTGGAGCATAAGATCCATGCCAAAATGACCATGAGGAAGTGAGATCTCAAGAATGTGGAGGCACTGTGCCAGGGGCTATGGACAGGCACGGGTCCTAAGACTGGCTGAGGACCACCCTGACAGTTGGGCAGGTTGTGCACTGCAAAACTCCAGGGGGTGTCATTCATGTTCATGGTCATCCTAGAATTCTCCACTTGTCATGGCAACTTTCCTGCAGATCACAGCAAAGTGCCTTAAGGAAACAGTGGCTTTGTCTGATTCATACTTAAATGCACATGCTGGAAATGGGAAATCAAGTGAGATACACATTTGATAATAAAAATCATCAAAAATTCTACGTATTTTAAAATCAATAGCTTAAGGACAGGAAGTTTTGTTGTACAGAGTGGCTATTGGAAGAATATCTTGGAAATGATTAACAGTGTCCCCCCGCCCCCCTGCAACCACCTTGCGAGTGGGCTTCGGAGGGGCTGATCATTGGCAATTCTCATTTTATATACTTATGCATGAGGCATATATTACCTTTATAATGACAAAGTTAAGATATCTGTACACTTTACAAATGCTTACTTAATTGGGTTTTGTATTTGAAATGCACACTCTAGGCTAGAGCGTTTCAAAGACAGGAAGGCATCGCATAAGTGAGTTCATAAAATCAAGTGAGGTATTTGTGTTCTGCTGCTGTGTACCTTGTGAGGATCTCCAAATCCGGAGCAGATTTACTGCAACTTGCCTCTGCAAAGCCAAGCTAGGCGTTCCCTACCTAATGGGGAGAAACCTCCTTGTCCACGCGCACCAAGGGGACGATGCCATCTTTTCTCGCACTTCTCGTTTTCAGGCGATGACCGTTGCCACCATGAATCCCGTTCCTTTGCAATTTTATGTAAAGATATGCAGCTGTTAAGTGGGAGGGCGTCTAATGGTGAACACTGCACCCTTCCACATCCAGATCCTCTCCGGACCCGGCTTTTACTAGCTGCAAGAAAGGAAACCTGTCGTAAATCAAAGGCGTGCGCAGATTTCCTATTACTATCTAACAAGTGAAATTCAGTTAAATGATATGTCACCAGGGTTCCTGCAAGGAAAAGTTTATGCTGCCTCTTGAAATTGATTCCGCAGCCCCTTCCAGAACCCACCTTAAAAGCAAGATAATGGAAACAAATGGTTTCAAGTCCAACTTCAGAAATGTAATTAAGGACAGCCTTGGGCAGCTGTGGCTTTCTGTGCGTGGCTCCAAGGCACATTCAAACAAGGTTTGGAGTTGCTTGCCAAATCCGTGAAACTTTTTTTTTTTTTTCCTCCTAAAGAGCTGTTTGTTCAAACTCTTTGCCTTTTCAAAAAGGTTCCGAGTTAACTAGGGAGGAAGGAAACATGGATTTAGCTTTTATTATACATGGGACTTTTTGTACTTTCAAGAAATAATTTTATTCTGTTGGTGTGCATACCATGAGCACCTGCTTCTTACCTCTCACAAATAAACAGGAACCGAAATAGAAATCTTTCTTCCATTAAGGAGATGGAGGATTTAAAAAAAAAAATGCTTGAAATTGGGAAGAAAAAGCTATTGGCTACATTTTTTTTCTTCCACAGGAGAAATACGGAGAAAAAAATGTCTTCATTAAATATCTTGAATAGTTCTCGAAGGTAGCTTTTGGACATCTTGCACAATGTCAGTCCGGCCAGGTGTGGCTGTGAGCCTACCTCATCAAACCCGTGCCAC
The DNA here is from genome assembly GCF_963455335.1 of Martes martes. Lineage (NCBI taxonomy): Eukaryota > Metazoa > Chordata > Mammalia > Carnivora > Mustelidae > Martes > Martes martes. Next base: position 89,738,377 of record NC_137901.1, read on the forward strand.
GCGGCTGAGCCTGTGATTAATTGCCTTCCACCAAGTGATGGGCACGGAATCTATTATTCAGGCATTAAACACAGAGAACGGATTAATTACCGCGTTCCTGGCTTTGCACTGGACCCGAAGGCAGGTCTGGGTGAGGGACACAGGGAAGGGGGGCACTGATCCTCGGGCTTTGAAAGCACAGAATGTTTGAGGGTCACTTGGGAAGAAATGGATGTCCGAGGGTTGCCCGATGGTGGCCTCAGGGCATAGGGAGCGAGAAGACCCCCCCCCCGCCCCCTTCTTGAGTTCTGCAAATAAAACAAGGCAGGCTCATTCATTCAATGAGCATTTATGTAACGCCAAGACCGAGGATGAATTTTCTGGTTCATCAACTATGGGAGAATAAAGACGATGCTAGGCATGGTATTAATACAATACATGAAACGCTCTGCTGTGATTTGAGTGGGTAGCACGGACGCTCAAGGGAGCATGGCATGGCAGACCGCCGGGGACCTCCTCATTGTATGACGGTCAGCTTTAGACTCGAGAACGGTGCTCTGGACAATGCAAGGCCCGTCTGGACCTGCTTTGGGTCTGGGCAAGGGACGGGGTCTGGCGCAGAGGATGGCGGTGGTGGGGAGAAGCCAGCAGCATCACACTGACACTAAGGACCCCACTGCATTGCTTTCGGCTTCCAGAACAGCATAAAAGAGAGTGTCAAAGACATTGCATGCTCAGGGAAAAAATACAATTGGGGAGACACGCAGCACCCCCTCCACCTGTCCGTCCTGCACGAGAAGGGACTGGCCAGCACTCTTTGGCCGCTTTGCCCTGACAAGGAGCACATCAGCATGAGACGCGTCTGCATTTGCAAATGATTCCTTCCCATTCAAGTTCCAGGAGAATCTCTTCTACGGCTCATTGGATCCAGCCCCCACGGAATCAGGGGTGATCAGGGCGTGAACTTCTCTCCTGAGCTCGGCCATCCTGGGGCACCTCCCTGATTAGCAGCCACTTCCCGTCCAGGTGCCTCTTCGGGTAAGAAGTCCCCCGAGATGGTGGCCGTCCCCTCCCAGCAGCCGGAACTGGCTCAGGCCCTCAGCGTCCCCCCGAAGTTTCACTGGGTTGGCAGAACCCCCACTGTCTGGTTTGCCCACCTCGCTCCGGGCAGTGCCCCCCGGGGGAAGCACGCTGAGGACTTTCTGTGTCGTTTGTCACTTTTCTCCCGGTCTCGGGGAAATCCCTGAACGAGCATGTTCTCCCTCTGTCCGTGAGGCCTCACGTGGGCTCGTCCTCCAAGGACACTGACGACCTGCTAATCGGGGCTCCCCGCCCACGGCCACGGCCTCCCCTCCTCCCTGTGCTTCTCCTTCAAGAAAAACAACGCCCCGCAGCGCCCCTGCTTTCTCCTCGCCGCCCGTTCCTCCACCACATCTTTCTTCCCAGTCTCGAAGAGGAGCTCTGGGGGAGTCCGTCCCTCTCACTCTTAGATCTTCCCGTCTAGCAAAATGATGCCCCCCACCGAAAATTCTCACCCGGTGACCCTGTGCTTTTCCCTTTTCTAAGCTAAGATATTCCAGGTACGCTAATTTGCCTGTTTTGCCCCTTTTCTGAATCTGCATCAGGACCAAACGGGGATTAAGAGGCTCACGGACTCAGATGAAAAGCATCTGGTCAGCTCTTCCTTTTTTTCCCCAAACTGGAAACTGAGGCACAGAGATGCCCCATGAGCGGCCCGCGGTCACACTGTGATCTAGCGGCAGAGCGAGGACTGGAGTCAGGTCCATGGACTGCGGGCTGTGTGGATGGGGACAAGCCACCACCTTGTCTGCTGGGGGCCACGGCTGTCCCGGGAACTAGACATTCCCTCACCCTGATCGGGGTGGGGTTGGTTTGGTCACCCTCGTTCTGTACAAGCCTGTGGGATGTCACCTTGCTGCTGCCTCTGAGCACAGGACCGTGAGCTTCCTGCTGGACACCACCGCCTTATCGAGTGGACGACCCTAGAACGGTCCCATCGCATGCCCTGCTAATGTCAAGGCTACAGCTTCTCTCTGCTCAGGCTAAGAGCCTGCCCACCATGTCCCATGCTGACTGAGACATTGTCGTCACAACAGCGGTGTACCCGCAGTGGGGACCGCCCTCCCACGTAGCACCCACTCCCCTCCTGGGACATCCTTTCAATTGACCTTCAAGGAAGTACCTCATCCCAGCTCTTGGCTTAGGAGGTCTGGCACCAGCTGCCCCCCACCATAGACCAGGGCTGGCCCATGACTCGGGACCAGTCCATCAGAATATCCCGTCTCTCTGACTGTCATGGTTGGCTCGGGCCAGGGGCACAGATGAAGTCAAGCTGGGCTTTGTGACCTTTGGTGTTCAAATCCCTGAGACAAGGAGCTGTCTCTCTCCTGGCGAGGCCATGTGTAGGACCCTGGCAGTCGGGGGCCTCTGGGGTCCCCAATGGTGAACATTTTCCTGGAAGTAAGTCCGACACAGATGGAAACTGGGTTAAGTAGAAGTCGAGGAGTTCGCAGCTTGGTGGTATCTTTTGAGCCAGTTTCTGAAGCCCCAGGGTTTCTCAATAACGGGAATCAGTCAATCTCCGTTTCCATATCCGACGGCTCATCTGTGGACCCGTCCGACTGCCCTCCTCGACCCAGCCCCGAGGCTGGGAAGCGGTGGGGGATACGCGTTCAGCTCACGCTGCAGAATGAACCCATACCACACGCTGGCCGCCCACTCTTGGTTCTCATGAGCTTAAGCCTGTCGTCTCTGAGGAATTAGGATCCCCTGAATTTCAGGGGGCTAACCTCGAAGTCCAAGCTAGGCTTTTTGGGATAAGTCTCTTGGAAAGCAGGGATGGTTGCCCCATTCCCCTCTGACCTGAATCCCATTCCCCGAATCGGGGGTAATCTCAGTCACTGGAAAAGATTTAGGATCCTCCACTTGGGGTCTACCCCTGCCCCCCGCAATCAAGAAATGACAAGTGAAGTGGCCCCATGCATTTGTCCTAAACAAAATGATGGTTGATCTCTGGTCAACGTCCACCACGGCGTGCAACCCAGAACACCCGAGGAAACCAGGCAGGCTTCGGACACGGACCTCGGGGTTTGGTTTCAGTCGGTTGATTTTTCTTTCCCAAGGCTTCATGCGTCGGCAGGGTGATGGGACAGCCCCACCTAGACAGCCACACTCCAAAACATACTCTAACGAACAGCCAATGTGATGCAGAGAAGATTTATGCATCGTTTTGTAGCGACATTCTAGGCTTTGAACCTACGGTGCATCCATTTGAAGGTTTTTAATTCCAGTGCACAACCTAGTGATTTCATGCTTACATTATACGCTCCTAGAGACGGCGTGAAGCCTGTCAGCTTCCACGGCGGCCACTGCCCCGAGACGGAGAGCTCTGCTCCGCATGGGGCGGCCGCCATGGCTACTGGTCCTGTCCCCCTCCTGCCTCTAGGCTGCAGGGGAGAGAAGTGCTCCAGCACGGGAGGTCCGACGAGCCTCCGTCCATTACATTATGCGTTCTTCCAAAAGGAGCCCACGGACCTGTGCTGGTGACCCCTCCCACTGGCAGATGGGGAAACCGAGGCTGCAAGGTGAAGACATCCAGCACGAGGTCACAGGGCTGGAAATTCAAGACAGGAGGTGTTACGAGGTCATGTCATTGCGGCTCAGCTCTCAGCAGAACCCCTCCTTTCTTAGGCTACTGTCGAGCGGCCCCCCCCCCCGGCTTTGGGGAAGAAGGTGGTGCAGAATTTTCCCCAACAGGTGCATTGTTTCCCTTATAGCAATCACTGTTGGAAAAACAAAACCAAGAAGCATGTGGGGTGTGAGTGATCTACACCCCAGGATTTCACCAGTAAACCTTCCATTTCCACAATCAACTAAATCTAATGGAGTCCTTTCAGAAAGTTGTGGTTTAAGATGCTGAAGTTTCCACTCACAATATGGAGAAGAGGGTCAGGAGAGGTCGTGCTGGTCAGCCACTCCGTTACACGGATTCTGAAAGGAGCCATCCGTGGTCGTGAAAATTTACCTCCATCTGGTTAGCGGGAGGGAAAATCATTATTGTCTTCCATGGTGGGTCTCTGTTATCAGAAATTTGAGAGGTGAAATGCAGTTGTTATTATGTTTTTAATTATGGTTCTCAACTCCCAAAAGAACAATTCAGAATCAACAAAATGTGAAAAGCTGAGAAGGACTTATTTGTAAATCATGTCACGTTTGCAGGGAAATTAACATTTAGATTTTGGAAAAAAAAAAAAAAGAAGCCTCAGATGTTTAGTATTGGGAGGCAGTGTTCACAGTTCTTGAGACCAAAGTGTATTTATTACAATTCTCTTGATTTCAAAGGGAAGAGGCAACTTTAATAAAATGTGACTCAGAAAATGCTAAGGTAAAGGGAAAAAAGCGGGTGTCAGAACTTGATGGGTATGTGCAGAGCTGACCCTTCCTCCTGCCTGAAATGAGGCCCTGGGAAGCCATGCAAGTACGTGACCTTTCTACTTTGATTGTCCGAGAAACGGGGATGTCAGGGACCTCCTTGCAGGATGCCGTGAGTGCGATAGGAGGAGTAAAGAATGGGCCCCGGGAGAGAGGGCATAGGTGCTGGGGGACCTGTGCTTTCGGCTTATTTGCCAGGAAATTATAAGACGTGGGGGATGGGGGAACAGGAGTGGGGAACACCTGTCCACACCCTCGAACCAGATCCCGTTGTAAGCACGTTTCCATCCCATGGGTCTGGGTAGGGCGGCTTCTACGGAGCAGCCCGCCTCAGTGTGTCCGGAAGAGAGGGCTGCCCTGAGCGAAATGAGGGACAATACGATACAAGACACAGGGACAGGAATAAATCCTAGATGGCGGAGACAGGGACGTACGTGTCCATTTTTTGCATCAGTGAGGATGGAGATCCCCCCGAACCCCCCTCTGCCACCACCGGGAGCCAGTGCCTGAAACACCCTGTCACAGCTCCCAAGAGACCCAAACACACGTGAAGGAATCTGTTTCAAATGTTTACCTCAGTGGTGCAGTTGTGAGGGGCCCAAGAGCCCTGAGAAATGGGCTGGAACGAGCCTCAGAAAAGAGCGCAAACAAACACCCCATCCCCTTCCACGGCCAGGCTCTCAGGCCGACCACCGTCAGAACCCAGGCTCTGTCCTTGTCATCTCATAGTGTCACACTTGCGGATGTGACTTCAGCTCCTGGAAACCCACCCCCCCACCCCCATTGCCCAGAGCCAATCCTGGGAAATCGTTTGTGTTCCTGGACACTCACGTATTGTTGTGGGGGAGCTCTGGTCAAGAACATGCTTGAGAAAACTCATTACTCCAGATTAGTCAGCTCGGGCTGATTCCCTGGGAGTGCTCCAGGAAGTGGGTACAGATGCAGTGGAAAGCACGCTTGGAGGTACACGGAAACTCAAGGGCATAAGCCATACCATGCACAAGTCAGTTACAACGTCCTAGCATCAATGTTTGCAAAGTGAATATTACGCATTTTCTCCATCACTTTGAGCCCAGCCCAGAGCCTGGGGCTTTCTTGTTTCCCTGTGACTTTCATCTTGACCAAGTTGTTAGCACGGACTGTTCTCGTCGCTGGACGCTGGTCATGGTGCTAATGGGTTCATGCAAGACAATGTTGAGTTGACTTCCTCAAGAGGCCAAGCATTTTATCAAGTTTGAATCGAAAAGCATTCATGGAAAACGGAGAAACATTCCTTCTCTTGGTGGCCAAACTGCAATGTTGTTTGACCAAGCCTAAGTCTCCTAGAGAGGGAAATGTCACGCTGACAGTGAACCTATGTCCCTATCAGTTTGGGAAGTTAAGTGACCCTTGGGTGATATTGGGACCCCGCCGGACCACGCACCGGTGGGGTGGGCGAGGGTCTGAGCACCATGCACCTGCCTCGCCCAACTGCTCTGAGCCGATCCCACCTGAGGACAACAGGAGATGAGCTGGTGTGGATTTCCAGAGGCTCAGGGAGGTCTTCTTGTGTGGAGTCGTGTGTTGTGGGGGAGCTGGGATCAGAATTCCCAGCTCAAATGCAGCCTTTGGCTCTTCCCAGCTGGGAGATCTGAGGTTGAACCTTAAGTTCTGCACTTGGACATCGTCGCTGGGAAGACACAGACGATGATCGTACCTACCTCGCTGGGTGAGGGGAAATATCTGAGCAAGTCCACGTCAAGAACTCCAGAACAGCATGCAAGAAATTCTAGTCCCCGTGATAGTACTCTTTCCACATTGTGATTCACTCCCCTAAAGCTTTAATTCCACAGCGGTCTTTATCACATGAGTATAGACTTGCAGGGTTGAGGAGGATCTTGGCCCAAAGTTCCTTTTTTCTTCTGCAGATGACCTATTTTGTTCTCCATACGCCCGCCGATCCTTGCCATCCGCGGCAGCGCCATTCACCAACAGTTGGGTGGTCGTTGCTATGGTATTTTCTAAGACGTCTGTAGCCTCAGACCTCGGGAGGGCGTTTGATCTCTTTGGGCACTGCCTTCCTTCCCTGGGGCTGCGGTAACCCGGTACCACAACGTGGGGGGCTTGAAACATCTGTCCTCTCCCAGTTCTGGAGGTCGGAGCTCCAAGTGGGGGTGTTGCCCATGCTCCCCCCAGAGAGCTCTGGGAGAACCTGCCCCTCTTCCCGCCAGGCTGTGGCCAACCATCTCGGGTGCTCCGTGGCTCGGGTCCGTGCCATTCCCACTTCTGCCTGTTTCCACCCGGCCTTCTCCCGAGTGTCCTCCCGTCTTACTCGGACCTCAGTAGCTCATCTCAAGTAAGCACAGCAGCGAAGACCCCATTTCCAAATGAGGTCACATTCGGAGGGTCCAAGAAAACCTGGACTGGGGGAAGGGAAACTCTCAGCGGGTTGGGCACCAGGGTCTTCACCTGGCCATCGAGCATGGACATCGAGCAATGTTTCTGTCATGGCCCAACCGGCTTCCCTCGTGATTAACAACCACCCTTGCAAGTGATGGAGGTTGAAGGATGCAAAGCCACAGACAAGAAAAGCTGGTTGACGAACCTCAGCACGGCTCTTCCAAGGCTCCCTCTCTCCCACCGGGTTGCAAACTGGAAGCCGATTGCCGTGTCCCCTGTAACCCCCGGAGCTCATTACACAGCCGGGGGCTGGTGGCACTCAAGGAAATCGTGCAGATGCCGGCGCTGGTCTCTCCGGCGGTCCTCCACGGGGTCCCAGGCTGAGCACGACGGAAAACACATCTTAAAAGAGATCCCAGCTCCGTCCCCGCAGCTGGCAGGTGAGGGGAGGAGAGCAGAGCTTAAAAGCGACAGCCAGAGCGTCTTCAGAGCCGGAGGAAAGTGGTTTCCTCGTGACCCACCATCCTCGCAAAGGGGCCACGCTGTGTCTGTTTCAGTCCACTTACCAATGTCCTCGCCTTCCTCCTCTGTGGGCCTGGAACTTCCCTGGGCCACCCTGGTCCCCTTCTGGGAGGTGTTTCTGCCCTGACGCTCGGAGCCCTATTCGCTAAGGGTCTTCAGCTGCCAGCGCCTTCCTCCAAGGCGGCCACTGCTGCCGAGAGCTGCCTTTCCCACGGTCATGCCTGCCCCGTGCAAATGCCTGCCCCGTGCAAATGCCTGCCCCATGCAAATGCCTGCCCCATGCAAATGCCTGCCCCATGCAAATGCCTGGCCATCTGCCTCACCGGAGGTGCTCTTCTGGGCCATCTCATTCCATGCCTTGCCAGTGGGTCAGTCAAGGCTGACTTGGCCAAGTCCTCCTTCCCGTCCCTCCCCAGCGGAGAGTCCCAAGGGCAGGCTTAATAAACATCCTCTACAGTAAAGGCTGCTGGCGAGGCATTTTCCAGGGGGTTGACCTGCAATCGTCATCGTGGCTGATGGGACCCCACATTAAGCTTCGGCTGTGGCCAGACGTGGCGCTAAGCCTGGGACCAGCATCCCCTCACCTCACAGCCAATCTGTGCATGTGTGCTCCTGATGGCACCGAGATGTGAGGACAGGGAGCCTCGTGGGATCCAAACGGATTCTTGGTGGCCTTTTGTGGTTGAGCTGGGACTCCGAACCCAGCTCTGATGGTGTAAAACCCCCACCGTCTGGAAATAATACACGTTTCTGCTTGCTGACATATGCAACACCGGGTACGTTCACGGGCACGGCCACGTGTAATGTTAGACTACGGGCCTCGCACGCCTGCGGGGCACAACAGGACGGCAGTTGGTATTCCTGTCCAACACCAAGAATGTCCAACCCGAATGTGAACTACGGACTCCCGGTGATGACGACATGTCAGAGTGGGGTCACCGTTGTGACAGACGTCCCCCCGGGGCGGGGGGTCATCGACGGTGCTGAGGCTGTGCACGTGTGGGGCTCTGGGGAACACGGGAAATCTCCGTAGCTTCTCCCCATCGTTGCCGCAAACCTAACACCGCACTGAAAAAATAAGCTCTTAATAAACTATCAGTCAGCTACATAGAATTGTTAAAGAAGGATATTATACATTTTACAGTTATTTGCAAATTATGTGCTATACGGCCTTTACGTCAGGATAATTTATAGTAAACGCTGGAGAGTCTGTTGTTGAATTGTTTATCAGTTCACAACGAGTGAAGGTGTTATTTTGGGCATTTACAATCCAAATACCTGTATACAGGTTTACTTATTTATTTTTTAATCTTGGTAGAGGGGCGCCTGGGTGGCTCAGTGGGTTCAACCTCTGCCTTCGGCTCAGGTCATGATCTCAGGGTCCTGGGATCGAGCCCCGCATTGGGCTCTCTGCTCAGCGGGGAGCCTGTTTCCCCCTCTCTCTGCCTGCCTCTCTGTCTACTTGTGATCTCTGTCAAACAAATAAATAAAATCTTTTAAAAAATAAATTTAAAAAAAGATCTTGGTAGAGCAAAAGCACTAGCCCTCAATTCGTAGGTGTTCCCAACAAATATTTGAAGAATGAATTTGTAAGTAAACGAAAAGCTAATTCATCGTGCGTTTGATCAGCCTAGATACCCAAACCCTCTCAGCCACTCAGCTCCCAGCTACGCGTCCTCGCTGTCTGCAAGGCAAAGTCATAGTTTCAGCCTGACGAGCCAGGCAGACAAAGGAATAAGTAGAGAGTCGTAGACTAAAGCCTCTTCTTCTGCGATAGAATTCTCTGGAATGCTTTGACGCGTCCCTGGTCCTTTCATGACTCAAGCCCAGGTGGCTTTTATGTAAATGGTCCCGTTCTTCTGAAAGGAAACATTCCACCCTGTGCCTTAAGAAGAGGCCTCACACAGAAAGGTGTGGCTTCGTCCCTGCGGGGCCGTGGTCTGTCCTAGCCCAGGGCGGCCGGCGGCCGGAAGGGACTGGGTACCACTGAGTCCAGCCCAACCCAGGGGATGGAGGGAGATGCAGCTCACACTCAGATGTGATGTGAACCCCATGATGGAGGCTGTCGCCTTTACAGTTATTTTAATCTTCTGGACCACACTCGGGCAGGCTCGCAGCCTGGAATGAACGCGTCCTGACCACCTCTCTCCGCCTCCCGGGAACCTCACTGCTCACGGAGGGCAGCTTCCAGCTTCGAGCCTTTCCCCAAGAGAGGGGCCGGGGTGTGACCGGGAGGTCGCCTCGACTGGCCGTGGCTCGTGGCAGAGGTGATGGCTCCCCTCCACGTGGGCCGCCTCACACCACCCTCTTCTTCAAAGCCCAGGGACTCTCCTGCCCTTGACCCTGGAGCCCCCAGCCGGCCTCAGCCATGTCGTTAGCTCCCAGTTCCTGAGCTGCTCCTGGGTCTTGCTGCCCCCACAGTGCTGGCGTCCATCCCTTTGCAAACGTGCTTCCTTCTTGTTCCCCTCACTGGAGAATTCCGGTGGAGACCCACGCTACCGCCCCTGGGTATCACTTTAGGCTTGGTTTCCCCTTCCCTTGACCCTGTTAACAAACCCGGTATTTGTTCCCAAAGTTATTGGGGGAGACTTTCCTTATTTCAAGGAGGAATACTTAGTTGACTCACTGCAAATTTGCTCTGAAAATTGAATTACGGGGACTGCTCACAACGTACGCTGTTTAGGAACTATAGTCCAGTTACCGTGTAATTGTTACTTTGTCTGCCAAATGATGCCATGAAGCAGCATTATTATACAATTACATAATATAAAATTATAGGGAAAGACTGATATATATTCCATTATAGGAATTATAATAACTCCTCTCTGTATATTAGTAGCAATATATATTGTACAGTGATATATAATAAATTATATATAAGACTAATATATAAGATAGTTGTGGTATATCTATAATATTTATATTATATTATATTATATTTCATTATATTTCATACAAATATAAAGGATGGTAGCGATATTATACGTGTGATATTTATACACGCACGTATGCATTAGCAAGCGTGCCATACCAGGACGACCTTAGCATTGAATGTCCATGCTAGAGAAAGCCACATCCATCCCAGGGACCCTGGAGGGAGAACCTGCCCCGGGCATCACTGTCCTGAGGCTCAGAAGCTCAATAAGACTGATTACATCCAGCCCACCCGCCTGCCCCACAAGGGTTCACCGGTTGCCAACTGTTCCAGGCTAGATATGGAAGGTGGGTGACGTGCAGGGCAGCCTCAAGGAGACACCCAGTCAGTGGCAGCCCAACATCCTGGAGGTGGGGAGCCTGCCACCACGGCTCGCCGCTCAGCGTGTCCTCCCCCTACACGTGTTCTGTGCTGGTTAAAATTCCCATGAAGGGCAGAGGGAATGCTTGTGAAGGTGACGGGGATGGGGGAGCTCTTTGTCACGAAAAGCCCCTTTAACAACCACTGGTATCAAAGGACCAGGTCTTGCGGCAGGAAGGCGTGACGGGGACGGGGAATACGGCTTCTGCACACAGGTGTATCACGTGAGGAAGTGGTATCAGGAGATCATGATCTGTTTGGAGATCCCTCCCCCTCCCCGTTCTGAGCTCTTTATGACAAAATCACAGAAACTGGGCCAGCGCAGGAACTAATTTGGGGTTTGGGTCTAAACTTGTCTTTGCGATAAAAGGGACTCTTTCAATAATCATAATAAAAAATCAAGCTCATGTATGCACATGCGTGTGTAGACATAATGAAAAATCCACTTGAAATGAAGTGATTTCATGAAGAAGCGGTTCTTTCGATAAAAAGCTGACTTCAACATCTGAATTACGGCAGCGGGGGTTGGACCATTAGAATCAGGAATGTTTTGCTCCCTGGGAAAGAGGCATCTAAGGGCCCTTCAAGTTCTCCAGGTGACCCCCCCTCCCCATCCCCGGCACTCTCCTGGGATCCTGGCTGTCTGTAGCTCATTCTCCAGGTGATAGCAGAGACGTTGGGACAGAAGGGACTTGGAGGGACCCAGGGAGGGCAGAGGGCCCTGGGAAGGCCACACGGCTGTGCTCAGGGGCCCCAGCCTCCTGCAACTCTGTCCCCAGCCAGGTGGAAGAGGGAGGCAGCAGGGGCCTCTCCCTCCTTCCCTCCCTGGGGAAGTTGCTAACGCAACTCCCACCCTGCCCTTCCTTCCTATCAGGAGGGACTTCCTTGTGATTAGAAAAGAAACAGCGAATCCATGCTCCACGAAGGCTCCGTGTCAAGCAGCTGTCATTACGGATGGCTCGGGTTTCGGCTGGTGCCACAAATGGTGGAAAGTGGCTCCCAAAGCAATTTGCAGTCTTACGATCTGACACCCACAGATCGGGGAGGGACCCTGACCCGCGGTGCGTGCGGGTCCTATGATCTTGGAATGAGATCAAGAGTTCTCATCCCACGGAAATAGGGGCTAAAGGCCTGGGAAGCTGTAGCTACCGTGTTACCGCTGGACTAGGGGAGAGCGAGGGGGGTTGGTGAACCCAAGGACCCCCAGGGAAGTGTCTTCCATGAAGCCGGGTCCGTTTCGCGGGCGGAGTGGTCTCCTCGGACGAGCGTGGCCCTCTCTCACTTTGGGGGCAAGATCTGCCGCGTGGGGGCTCACCTGGAGAGAAGTTAGAACTGTCAGCATCTCAAAGTGGAAGGCGTTCCTGTAGGATGGCGGTCTTACCCAACACTCACTTTCCGTGATGGCTTGAACAAACAGGGGAACGGAGGGTGAGAGTGTTAATTGCTAAAGTTAACGAGGGGAGAGCCACTGTCTTTCATTCAACTTCAGACTTCTGTTCGGGGGAAAGAGCAATCACGTTTTTAAAACGGAAAATTAAGTCTAATCTACAGACTGGCCAGAAAATCAAGAAATTCCGTGTCTTTTCTGGTAATTATCGCCACGGCCCCGGGTTCATCAGATGCTGATAAAAAGCACAGGTCCAGGAAATAGTTCCATTTAGAATCACAACTACCCAGAAACGTAACCAATCTCCTTTTGAACTGGATGATTCCGGAGATTTTCACACCAACTATTTGGCCATTTCCAATAGGAAAGCTGTATCAGGTCCCAGATCGATCGAATCAGATTGGAATCCTACATCCCGGGAAGCCCCTATCTCCTATCTCCCACCAGACATATTATGTGGCATACAATAAGCATCTGGCAGATCTCTATCTATTTTATTTTAAAGATTTTATTTATTTATTTGACAGACAGAGATCACAAGTAGGCACAGAGAGACGAGGAAGCAGGCTCCCTGCTGAGCAGAGAGTCTGATGTGGGGCTCGATCCCAGGACCCTGGGATCATGACCTGAGCCGAAGACAGAGGCTTAACCTACTGAGACACCCAGGCACCCCAGATCTCTATCTATTTTGCAGAGAGACAACTGGGGTCTTAGATGAAATCATTCAAATCAAAATTTGAATTTGTTCATTTGTCTAACCTCCTTGTTTCGTTTTTTAAGTCAAGTGTCAAGGGGTCTAGGTCACTGCACACCTTCACATCCTCCTTGACTGGGGGGACCACCCCAGCTCTCTATCTTGCAATCCTTTCCCTCATTATAATTCCCAGCCCTATCATCTCCTCCCCACCTGAGGCCCCTTTCTGATGGATTTTTCAGGAATACCTTCCACTGTCTACTTGGAGAGAATGCAGTGATGCTGTTTGGATAGTGTTCACCCCACGTCATGTTGTGATTCCATTTTCATACTCAGGACTCTGTTCTGAAGAGCCCCCCAGACTCCTATCAGCTCCTTGAATTCATTTCTTTTGCCTGTTTCAACTGATGAGTCCTGGCCCACCAAACGTGTCCCCACCCAAACAACACAAAATGCCTGGTCTTTTGTTAATGGTTCAGGACGCTGAGTTTCTGATGCTATAAAGGTTTCCTCCATGCAGAGGGAAGACTATGCATAGCTACTTGTTTCATTTTTGTTCTTTTTAATATTCTACTTATTAAAGTAAACATGGCAAAAACTATTTTTGCAAAAGCCTTGAAGTTCAACCAGAAATTTTTAATATCCTATTTATAAATCTCTAGTATCTTATAACATTTTAAGAGGAAGTTTTAATAAGTTAGTAAATTAAATTCCTTTAAATATTTCAAAATATGTTCATAAATTTAAGGTAGTTGGCTTCTTTTTAAGCAATGTATATGCCTCATTAATATGGAAAGCTCTCTTAAATACTTAAACAGCCCCAGTAAATCTAATAAATAAACTTAGCTCAAGTTCTCTTAGACAGTCCAATCTTGTCTATGCTTAAATTATCTTATACTTTTCAACTTAAAATTGCAATTCTAAAATTAATTTCCAAACTCCTTGTTTTAGTTGGAATCACAAGGCTAACCTCTTATGTAATGTGACAAGTTATCTTAAATATCGTAAGCACTTTGCATACAAAATAATTCTCATTAATATTTACCCTGAACACAAAAGTATTAGTAAACAGGCCCAATTTCCTTTATCATCACTATTTTTAATTATTAACCTTTCTGGATTTTGCCCTCTCTTGCAAATTGAGGTCATAGTCCCAAACAAATGGAGTTTTATCATCTCATAATAATTAGGATTTTCTCCCCAGTGGGCCAAAATTGCTTGTTGACAAATATTTTGGCTGGCACAGTAGGTGTGGAGCCCCTAAAACACCTGGCTGATTGCTCTGACCACCCAGATGACCTTGTCCAGGATTTGTCTAGACTATCCATGAGAGTGAGGGTCTCCAAGTCTGCCCTCCCCCCCCAAACGGAGGTCTTCTGTTATTCCGTATGAGTCTGAGCACTCCGTCCAGGTTGATTCATGACGCTGATTGACTTCAACTGATGTATTTATTCTTCCAACCTGTGCTGAATTCTCGCCTTACTCTTCCCGCCTGGCAGGGTCAAGACTCTCCAATATCGAGTTGCTTCCCACTTGGATTCTGCTGCTTCTCCCATTCCTCTGTGCTTCACCTCTCCTTAAATGTCAGAGGCAATCCCAAAGACATGTGTGCTTGAAGCTTCTTCCACCCACGCCTACCTCCCCGGGGACCAAGATGTTCTTATGCAATGCCCCCCTTTATAAACCGTATTTGTTACTCCTCAACGTAGGTGCCGTCTCTGGATGGGAAGGGTGTCCGAAGATTTGTGGACTCAGCTTCCACCGGCCCAGTTGTGATCACCACGAGCACTGCAGGGGTTCAGCAGGAGTGGACCCAAGATGGGCCACTTTGGCAAGTAGATTATTGGGAACTGAAAGCAATCAAGGACCCAGAGACTCAGGAAGAAACGCTGACCTTTCCCTCTCACTGCCTTCAAGAATTTAGGGAGAACCTGCTCCAGAAAAAGAGCTAGTACCAGTATCTTCGGTGTAGAATATGAACCAGGGAGGAACTTGGCAAAGTCTGTTAAAATTCCTCTCTGTCTCATTATCTCTGAAAGGCAAGCAAACGTTTATTTACCGAGCACGTGATCTTTCTCATCTTCCTGCAAATTGTTTTCCTTTGAAAACCCAGGTCTGTACTGTCTTCTCCTTAGTTTAGGATGACCCATGTACCTCATTGTGCCTGACTGTTTTTGGAACCTCTCATGTATATGGGATTCCTGTAGGCATGTATTTAAATTTGATTTTTCCTCTTAATCTGTCTCCTGTCAATTTAATCCTTAGACTAGGCAGAAGAAACTTGAAGGATAGAGGAAATTTTTTTCTTCCCCGGCACTCCCAGTGGTTTCATCTGCCATAACTCTAGTACCACTTCAAACCAGGAACTGACAGAAGTCTAACAGGTATACCTCATTGCAGTCCGTTTCTGGATTAAATTTTCTGCCCTTGAAACATAGTCTATACTGAGAACTAACAGAGGAAGATGCTCTCTGTTGCTCATTCTAATCCCCTGCTCCCTGGAATTCCCACCCATGCCAAGCCTATCGCTCTCCCTTCACCTGAATCTGTCTGAGCACAGCTGTACCCAGCTGACGATGGGCCCTTCCTTTGCATTTCCATGGCACCCTGAGCATATTTTATCCTGTCTTCACACACTGTGTGATCACTATGTCCCTGTGTCTCTGTAACGCAATGCATGGTAATATAATATTAGTGTAATGCGCGGGCATGGGTTGGCTCCTATTCACCTCTGAGCCCTTATCTCCTACCTGACATACTATGTAGCATAGAATAAGCATCTGGCAGATCTCTATCTATTTTGCAGAGAGACAACTGGGGTCTTAGATGAAATCATTCAAATCAAAATATCCCCCTTAATAGGCTTTGAAGGAACAGCATCCTTAACTAGATATAGAGCTTGGGAGAAAAGGCTGTGTTCTTGAATAAAATCTCCCACAAATAGCTAGCCTTTCAGCAACTGGTGTTTTTAGGTCAAAGGGACCAAGAATACATGATTTTACATTTTCCAAAAACCAAAGGGAGGGAGGGTGTTTCACAGATCATGGCAATAAGCATTTAGGATTTAGAACTGATTCAGAAGACTACACTAGGCTCTCTTTTCAGACATGATTAGTTATTCATCCCAAGTGATATTTATTCTCTAGCTGCCTAGACATTTAGAATGATATTTTTGACAAGTAGAAAAATATGTTCCATCTTTCCTTCCAAATAGGCAAAATATCAACTTGAAGGAAATTATTTGTTTATACGACCCAAGGGGAACAGAAAACAGGAATGAGAAGGCTGTGAAGACAGAAATTCCATCTGGCTCTGCCAAGTTACCTGCCTCTCCGTGGCTTAAACAAAGTAAAGGAGAAAGAAGGAGAGCCTGTTGGAAGGAAAGAAGGAAGGAAGGAGGGAGGGAAGGGAGGGTGGGGGGAAAGGAGGAAGCTAAAGAAGAAAAATTCTTTGGATGATCTATTAAGGGAATAGTTTAGTGCCTTTAGCAGAGAGTAAAGATAAAAGCAACAAATGACTCTCTCCTGGGTATAGCAATTATATGGAACTCATTGTCTTTAATCGATGCCACTAAAATTAGAAATAGACCAGGAGGGGTCTAGATAAATATGTGGATAATAGCCAGGAAATTTAAATTACTTTAAATTAAATCAAAGGTATTTCTTGGGAGCTTCTTTAATACTTTCAAATTCAAGGGTGTTGAAGACCCTTGAAGACACCCTACAAGAGCCTCTTGCTGGGGCCAGGGCTGTGACTCTGCATTATGTCATCAGTGTGCCGAGCGGAGCAGGGCTCCCCCAACATTCACGACTCTGGGGATGTCAGAATGGGAGCCGGCTGGGAAACGGGGTCTTTGCTGATGCAATGAATGAACCTGAAGTCATACTGGGTTCTGTGGGGGTCTAGATCCAGTGCTGGGGTCCTTGTAAGAAAAGGAGAGGACGCACAGGTGCAGACCTAGAGGGAGGACGGGCATGTGATGGTGGAGGCAGAGGCTGGAGGGATGTGGCCACCAACCAGGGAACGACGGGGTCACAAGAGGCTGGAAAAGAAGGACTCTTCTCTAGATCCGCCAGAGAGAGCGTGGCCCACCAGCATCTTGATTCGGGACTTTGGGCCTCCAGAACCAGGAGAGAGCACAGTTCTGTCGCTTTCAACCCCCCAGTTTGTGGTGGCCCCAGGAAGCTAACACAGGTGGATCGAGAGGTTTGCTAGAGCATCTGAAGTGGGGACATTATATTTAAATATCAATTAATATCCAACCGTCATGCCATCGGACACTGACTAGAAGGAGAGAAGTTCTTTCTCCTCCAAGAACACAGAGGGAGTTGCCCTCTTTCTGTCTCGAAAAGCATCGATCCCCGAGGGCACCCGGGTTCTCAGCATCATTAGCTTCTTTGCTCTGGCTCTGCCTGCATTCTCGGAGAAGTTGGGTGGGACACGAGAGCAGGGCACTAGGGAGCCAGGTTTTCCTTCTCCTCACCCCTGACCACCTTTCCAGCCACAGAAGCCCAGAGCCCAGAGGTTCCCCAACTCCAGGGAGGAGCAGTTCCTCCTCGGCCAGTCAGGAACCTGGTGGGACTGAAGCCACCATAACTCACTCCTCCCAGGTCTGTGGGCCCATATTTACAGGACGGCTCAAGGTGTGCACCGACCAGGTAGACATGGGGGGGTCAGGGGGACCACCGAAGCCCAGACATGAGTGAGTCTCTCATTGAAGCCGTAACAGAAAACAGAAGAGAAGAGGAAGGAGAAGGTGCTGGGGGGTGGGGGTGGGGGTCCCAGGGCGGCAGTGACAAAGACGGCAGTGACAAAGACGGTCTGAAAAACAGACACTTATTGTCTCTCCTGGGCGAAAACCCAGTAGAGCCTCAAGGCTTCCCCGAGGCCGGAGAAGGAGAAGTCCCAGACTGCCCTGCTGGCTTCTAGGAATTCACTTGCTAGTGACAGCTGAATCCCATCTTCCCTCAGGCCCCTCCTGGGGATGCACCTGTCCCTGCACCGCAACTTCCCTTCTTACAAGGACACCAGTCATCCCGGGTAAGGCCCACCCTAACGACTCCATCTCAACTTGACCATCTACAGTCACTCTCTTCCCAAATCAGGTCACTCACTTTCAGAGGCAATGGGGATTAGGACTTCAACACCTTTTTCAGGGGCGGGGGGGTGGGGGAGACACATGATTCCACCCCTTAGGCATATATCTCTTCTCTGCAAAGTTTTTTCTCTAGGCAATCTTGAACATACAGCTTCAGGGCATTAAGTTCAGTTACTTAAATAAGGGATTATGCTAATTAAAATTTTGGAATTTAGGAACACTCCGAAAAGTCTAAATATACAGAATGAGAGATCTGATTGGGTTGAGTTGTTTCAGACCTTGGCTCCGCTACTTAAGATTCATGTGGCCTCAGGCAATTCAATCAACCTCAACCTCCCTTCCCTGGCTTGCAAAATGGAGATAAGGGGGCCGTTTCAGGCAGTTGTGAAGATTAAAAGGAATAATATGTTTAAGAACATCCGTGACATGGAAAACCTTCACAAGGCACCCCTACCGGTTGCCATAGATTAATAAAATATTCCTAATAGTTTTGATATTCCGAGTAAGAATGGAACTAATACCGGGGAGGGCTGATCCTTCGAGCTCTGTGAGGAAGGCATTGATCGCCACCTGGTGGCAGCGTACTGTACCACGGATGTTTGCTCTCTCCAAGGGAAACCAGCCTCATCATTGCTTCATCCCCAATTATGAACTGAAGAGAGAGAGAGTCAGTTAATCGTCCCAGCACTCCACAATGAAAGTATTTATTTCATGGAGGGAAGGTCTGGACTCTCAGGCTAAGTGCCTAAGCTCAGAAGACCTCAAGGAGGGAATTTGACTTCTTCTTCCCTAAACCATCCCTCCAGATGCCTGTAGGGGGCAAAACCTGGGACAAGGTAGCCTCAGTCTGAATAAATTGCTTTTTCTACGTCCTCTTCCTTACAGGGCTTGGGAATATGGTGAATGTTTAATAAACGTTTGTTGAGCGAAATCGTAAAGGGTTCCCTATTAATAATAAAAATGCCTTATATTTACCCTATCCGTTCTAAGTGGGTTATGTGTCTCTGTGGGTTTGCTCAGCTGTCACGGGAACTGTGGCACGTCCCGAGGGGGGCCGCTGCTCAGAATATTTGTAGAAGCGTAGGAGCAACGAGTCAGGACTGAAGAGTCGGCAGTGGGGTCACCATGGGCCCTGCTGGCTTCTTTCTACCTTCTTTCTACCATGTTGAGAAGGGCACTCCCCTTAAACAGGGGTAGCTGGTGAGAATGGCAAACAATTTACAAACACAATTCAGGAGCGGAGCTTATCAAGCATGCAAAACTTTTACATCCTAGGTGAATTAGAGACACTGTAACCAGTGGCCTCAAAAAATGAAATCCCCAGGGGCCCCTGGGTGGCTCAGTGGGTTAAGCCTCTGCCTTCAGCTCAGGTCATGATCTCAGGGTCCTGGGATCGAGCCCCGCATTGGGCTCTCTGCTCAGCAGGGAGCCTGCTTCCTCCTCTCTCTCTGCCTGCCTCTCTGCCTACTTGTGATCTCTGTCTGTCAAATAAACAAATAAAATCTTTTAAAAAACCCCCAAATCTCCAGATTCTACATCTCCAAGCTGACCAGGATCTAGCTCCAACTGCCTTCTCCACCCCTCTCTTCTGTGGCTCCAACTATCTGTTGTTGATGGACTGAAACTTCTTCCAAACGTTGAGCTTCCCTTAGGGACATTGTGCCACTGGTCTCTCTCCTGCCATCTGACCCTCCCTCCGTGCTCCAGCCTTCACGAAGAGCCCAAGAATCCTTCAATATCGAGGGCTCCCATCAACCTCTATGAAACTGCCCGTCTCTGGACTTGTTCTCTCCCGAGCCCCAGCTAATACCTATTGCCTTTGCATGCCGCCCCCTCCCCAAAAGATGTGATATTTTTTCTTGCAATTCTGTTTGCAAAAATACATCTTGTCTTGCATATATATTCCTTGAGATTTGGAGCTAGTATAGACTTGTCCTGAAACCCATTACTAATGACAAGTGGGAAGATACCCTGTGCAGGAACTTCAAGAAAGCCTCCCAAGTCCTGGAGGAGGAAGGGACCAGACTTGTCTCCCAACATCCGGGAAGCGGATCAGGCTCCAACCTTGCCTTTGGACCGATCTGGGAATGTGTGAGACTTTCAGAATGTGGCGTCCTTGCGCAGAATAAACGTGTGTGTGTGTGTTTGTGTGTGTGTGTGTGTGTGTGTGTTCCCTACTTTGCCTCTCAGCCCGCTTCCTTGCTTCTGTTCTTGGCACTGGAAGGTTCTGGTGGGTTTGTCCTGCTTGGACACCCCAAGAGCACCCATAAAACACTGTCCTTTTGGGATTCTTTGCTTTGATCGGCGTCTAAAGCATCAGGACATTTGGCACGCCGCATGGCTTCTGCAGAGCCGGAGAGCTTGTTCGTACCTTGGACGAAGCCCCCTCCTCACCCCTGCCAATGAGCTTTGCTCAAAGAGGAGGCGCAAGGAGGGAACACGTCTGCGAACGGAAAATGTGTCAGGGCAGAGGGAAGAAAAGAGAAGAACAGACGGAAGGAGCTGCTATTTTTAAGTAGAACATTATTCTTTTCTCCTTAGAAACCACGTGTTGAATTGGGACAGAGGCAAATGCGTGCTGAAAATGGATTTTTATTGACAGTAAAGTACTTGTAAATGGGAATCTATTTTTGACTAGAGCTAAAAACAAAGTCCTGCTTTGGGGAAATAAGCCATGATTGGCATCGCACTTTGTTTATCTCCTGCCATTGTCTCCGGCAGAACAAGAAGCGTGTTGGTTTTGTTTATTTAATCAGGCAATTCTCTCGCTCCTTCCCTTGGCAGGCTTCGAGATTCAAACTTCGGCCACATCCTCCGAACGATGATGGAAATGAGACGCAGTCCCGCTCTCAGAGCTCTGTGCAGGGGTCATCCGGCAGGTCCACCTTTCGGGACAGCATCTGGAAGGTCATTGTTAACTATTATGAGTCACGGTTGAGCCCTTGGCTGTCGCAGGACAGGGCGGGACGGTCCAGACGGGGTGAAAACTTTGAATTGGTTTGGTTACATGGAGGGTGGGACTTAGGGCTCCCCAGGAGGGATTAAGGTTGCTGAAGAGCTGACTGTACCGTACGGAGATCACCCCGGCTTCCCCCAGCCGGGTCCACTGGTGTCCTTAAGGAGAACAGAGAGCCGAGAGACGGGCTGCCAGGGAGGCGTGAAAGGTACAGAGGTGAGCAAATGCCCGCTTTGAGATGGAGGAAGGGGCCTCGAGGAATGTGAACTATGCTTGGCCGATGGCGCAGGGACCCCGTGATTGAGAGCGCGTCCCCGTCCCACGTCCCCAGCTCCACCTTCCCCGAAGCAGGTGCAGGACTTCAAGCCCGACTAGGAGGCGCATCATTGACAATCCACTAAAGAGACATAAAGGCAGGAAATCTCTCCCTTTTAGGGAGTCAGGCTGATACGAGACATTACACATATGGGAACTGTCTTTATCTGAAGGAAATGTACAGCCACCAGGATTTTTGCAGGATTGGCCCCCCATGAAGTCTCCCACCGATAGGGGGAGACGGAGAGGCCAAAACCAACCTCCCTGACATTCACATTCCCAAGGGATGACTCCTAGAAGGACGTTTCTGGGAGGAAAACCCAGCAAGAGACTTGTTGAGAAGATTTGCTTCCAAATCTTTTTAAAGGATTTATGCAAGTCTCCGGAAGACGGGGAAAGGACGGACAAATCCAAGCTTTCTGCAGGAAATACAGAAAGGGGGTGTGCCCTTTCCCTTCGGGCATCAGGGGAGGGTGCGTTACTATTTTGTTTGTATTTACCCCGCCGGCAGCTATGGCTACGGCATGTCAGGAGTTGCTGGTGGAAAGGGATTCGGCAAAGAGACACGCACCGTGGGAGCCCTTAGCAAAGATGAACCAGCCATCATCTCTCCTCCCCAGCTCTCGTGCTGGACAAGCTCTGTGTGGTCCCAGCAGGTGGGGACTCAGGGTCCTTCCAACCATCCCCCCTGCCCACCACCACCAAACAGCTTTCCCTGACAGAGGAGTCAGCCAAGGAGAGAGGGGGCATCTGTCTAAAAACGCATGGGTCCACCAAAGGGTGGCTCATTAAAAGTAATAATAATTCAGTAAAAATTCAGTAAAATAATTCAGCATTTGGGGAGGAGGTGTCCAGCGCTGGAGGAGATGTGATCAGAAGCAGAAGGCTTTCCTGCCCCTGCAGGCATGCACACGGGACAGAGGATGGGGTCCACACCGGGGTGGGGGAACCTGGACAAAGGGAGGGTGACGGCGATGGCCAGCACAGGCCGGTGGGTCAGCTGTAGCCTCCCTCCTTCCTGCTCCATGCACAGCGGCCCTGTGGGGGTTCTGACAATGCATCGCGCGGTGCTCAGACTCCCTCCCTTGGCAGACCAAGGGTTCCTTCGCAGCTAAGGTGGTCACGGGACCTAAGGGGACGGACCACAGATTCTGCCAGGCGGCTTTGGGGAAAAACCTGACCACAGGAAAGTCTATGTTTTTCTTCTTCTCGCTGCTCCGCCTTGTTTGTGACACGCTTGTGGGGACATGGTGAGCAGGGGACCACATGCACCAGCCCCGAGGATGAGGAACCAACACACAAAACACAAGAGAGTAGCCGGAAGGGAGAAGACTCGGAAGGGGTAACACCGCAGAGTTTCCTCCTCTGTTTTAACTGGATAATTCATGCTTGTTGCCAAACCACTGAAAAACACAAAAACAAAGGGAGAATAAAGCAATTTGTCACACGCAACCTGGGGACGGGATGTTTTCTTTGTTTGGCTCTTGAACCTTCACCCTCTTACTTCCTTTCCTAGGGCAGAGCCCCAGAGGGCCTGAGTTTTTGGGGTCTCTCTCCCCCAACCCCTCCAGACCTCCCAGCCCCAATTTAGAGAAATCAAACACTCGCAGTGACCTCAGAGGCTTAAAGTCCCAAGTGCCCTTCGGGGGGCCTGGCAGGTCACGTGGTGCTGTGTTCCCAGGGGTCCCGGGCCGTGAGCTCCAGCCTCTGCGGGCGTGACGAGCCAGCAGGTGCCTCGGGATGGAGCTGTGCTCAGAAGCCCCACGTGCCGCTCCCCTAGCACTCACATAGCCGCTCGCTTGTTTATTGCCCAAGCTCCCAGCACAGCCTCTCTGGAGGGTGCGCAGGCTGTGGCCACAGCGGTTTAACGCTGAGATAATCCAGCCACCATGACAAGCAGACCCAAACCTTCGGCCGGATGGAAATCATTGTGCACGCCGAGCGTGGGTTCTGAACGGTGCTGAACGCCCCAGCAGGAGCCTTTTCAGGGACCCTCCCCGCCGCACAAAGAAAGCAGCCTCCGTGCTGATAAGGGAGACTTTCCAGTCCGCGCGGCTGGTAATTAAGTGGCCTTGTCGGAAGGTTTCCATGTTTACGGATGCAGGGGGAAGATTTGACTGAGGCGAATAAATGCGGAGAGCAAGAGAATATGAAGAATTGCCTTTAAAACTCCTTTGATGTCAACAAACTTAAAACCGCACAGAGAAAGGAAGGCCCGGCTCTTCACTGAAGGCAGCATTATACAAATGTGGCTGAGCCTGACGAAAGCCTGAAGGCTACTTTTGTGAGTGCTCCAACGCTTCTGTGTGTGCATTGTTGAATTTTTAGGTATGTAAATCTGGGCTTAGCCAGGAGGGAAGCTGCTTATGTAGCAAACGCACAGACAGAGCTCCGATGCCCTCTGAATGCGGAGATCCTGGTCTGGCCAGGACGCTTCCGGGTCCCTAGCCAAGGCTCTCTGCCGGGAGTAGGCTGGCCACGGATGGACGCACGCAGCGGGTGCCCACCCATTGCCCTCGCCCACACAACAAAGTTAGGGGCAGTGCAGTGGCAAGGAGCTAAGATTTCAGTGCAGAACCACCCGGGTTCCGATCCTAGCTAGCTGGGCAGCTCCTAGCTTCACAAACAGGGGCACCTGTATTCCCCTGCCTCTGTTCCATCTGCCCTCCCACCAGGGATGACAAGTGAGAGGCAGAACTTAAAAACAGACAACGGTGAGACCGCAGATGCCGGCAGAGCTCTGCAATGACCAGACCAGGACCCCGGACCCAGCTAGTGCAGCCATCAGCCTGGGACCATCAGGACCAGGGCCATGAGGATCAGCCTCTCTTTTTTTCATCCCTACATTCTGGGTGGCACTTTCGGGATACAGAGGACGCCCTGCTTCGCCCAGCCACAGCGTCCCCTCTGATCTGATCACCCCAGAGTCTCCCTTGTCTCCACAACAAAGCGTCCCACTCGCTGGCCTGCCTTTGAGTCTCTAGCAAATGTGAAGGGCAGCCACCGACACCCTTGGTCGAGAAAGATCCCGGTTCATAGGCTGTGGCTCTCCCACATGAAGGGGTCTCATTTACCCCCACGTGATAATAGTACGTGGTCGTCAGGTTGTTATGCAGATCTGGAGAGTTCATAAAGGCAGGAGAGCTGTGCCCACGAGCTCCATGGCAAGGCTCAGAGCCTCTAACAGGAGTCAGCAAGAATTAGTCACCCCGGGTTCCTCTCTGCTCCACACCGTCCGAGGCAATGAATGGAGGAGGACTGTCTCGGCTTGAAACGGGAGCTGGTAAAGAGAAAACAAAACAAACGGAAACCTCAGAGTACTGTTTCCATCACTCACAGTAGAGCCGCCTGAGGACGTGTCCACCCTCCACGCGCACATCACCAAAGTGCTCTTTTAGTTACGGAAACAGGGGAACACGTTCCTGTTGGGGGGGGTGTGTGGAAGGAGTGGGCAGCCTGGGGGCGGCCCTTTCCCTGTGGTCCAGCGACCTCCCTCTCCAATCAGCCAGGCTCGGGAGCCAGTCGGCCGGCATAGAAAGAAATTTCCCCAAAGGGATTTTTTGGCCCAAGAGTTGATACCTTGTATCGCTCCCCTTGTGTAAAATCAGAAATTGAAACAGATGAAGCAATTCTTAAGAAAAGTCCCTGCAAATGAGTCCAGATGTCTTGAGGTGCATCCGGGGGCTCTTGTGTGGAGGGGGAGGGGAGATGTGTCCTCGGTTCTTACAACAGAAGCAGATGCTGGGCTTTGCATGTGTGCGGGGTTGGAGCGGACACGGGGCGTTTCCTCCTGATACCAACCCGATCACCCAATCCTGCCTATTTCACTGATTGGCCGGCCCTTTGATTATAGTCTATCTTGCAACTGCGGTGAGACGTGATCAATCAAGCTCATTCCACGGATGCCCTAACGGTAAGAGAAGGAAGACCTCTTCCTTAGGGAACAACAAAAAAAAATATTTTCAAAGGGTTGATGAGACGTTCCTGGACAATGTAGGTGCCCGATCACTTTCTGATGAGAATCCCGTCGAAATGCCAGGGTCAGACACGGACGGAAGAGCCCCGCGAGGCAGCTCCCACTCACGCCAACACTGTCCGATCTGCTCGCAGGGTCCGTAGCTGACGCGGACCGAGGTCTCCAGTGGTCGTGACGTCCCTTAAAGATATGGAACCACCTCTTTCTCTGGTTACTTGTTTCTCAGAATTGGTAGAAAGTGGGAACAAGCGATTGATGTGCTAGGTAAAAAACAAAAACAAACAAACAAACAAAATCAAGTCAGTGCCTGCTCTCAAGGACCCTTCAGTGCTGAGGACAAAGCTTGGTTGCCATTTTCTGCGCTTGGGTCTTCCTAAAATCGAAGGCAAAATTTGACACTGTAGCCCACACCCCCGACTTGTATACACAACATGTACACAGTAGTACATATGTGTACGATACACAATACACAGGGACCCCTGTTGTTTTGAGAATGATGAGCCTGGACACGCCCCAGACCCCAGGCCACTCTGTCCACATCACTCTGGCTGCGAGCAGCTCTTCCAGCCAGAAAGCAGGTGCCTCTTGCCTTTCTGGGGGAAATGGCCGATCAGCTCAGGGACATGAGCTTCTGTCCTGTCCCTGTTGTCCACGTGGGTTCCCCAGAGCGAGGGCTGTGGATGGCCACGGGGAGGTCACCCTGCTGGGCTGGACTGGGGCCCAGTTCTACCCTCCCAGGGTCGGGAGCCTCCTGCCGGCCACATCTATGTCCACCCTCAACCCGAGGTGGAAGGATGGGCTCCTGCGATGAGCGCTCAGCAGTCCCTCGGGTGACGGGTGTGATCAGACAGCAGCCGGGCCAACAGGAGGGCACAGAGCATGTGGCCACACGGACACGGGTTGACCGAGGGACCAGGCTTTGCTGGTGACAAATGTCACTTCCACGGTCTCTTCCTGAATTAAAGGAACCCATTTGTCCGACTGATCACCGGGCAGAGATGTGACGACAGGTTCTGGGGCTCCGTCTAGTCTGGTGCACCTGGACACAACCAGGGACACTATCTAGGGACGCATTTCCCCAGTCAGAGCTTTCTTCCCCCAGACTTGAGTCCGTAATTATTCTATTAATGAGTTTCCTTACTTTTGAATTGAGAAATTGTAGTCTATTTAGAAACCCAAATGCAACACATATGGTAAATTTCCCCACCTTATAATTGTCAGAGGTCACGAGCACAAGTACCCCCAGGCATGAGGGGGTGATGTTGCTTGTGAAGGGGAAGAAGCAAGGCCTGGAGCTCCTGGGGGCCAAGACCGTCCCGGGGGGCATCTCAGGCGGGCAGGGGCCTGGCAGGCAAGTGGCCGAGGGGTCTGGTCCCCCGTCTTGAGGGACAGGACTGTACTATTGGAATGCCCTCCCTGCATCCCTCCTGTCTGCCCGGCAAGGTGCAGGGCTGTGGGGGGCCGTCAACAAAGCCTGCCTGCACTGACATTGGGGCGCACCGGGGTGCACAGTCATACTCTGGGAATAGTCCAGAGCTATTCCCAGCCCTTCTCCTCACTTCCAAGTCCTTCTCCCTCCTTGCACAGAGGCTGAAGATGCCAGACGCACAGCACTGCAGCTTCTTCTGGAGCCGGGACTCAGAAGCACCTCCACTTCTGGTGGGTGGGAGGGGGAGGAAGCTTCTGGGAGCTCCTGGGAGTTACTGTCGTCCCCAGGAGAGAGAGAGAGAAATGTGTGGCAGAGGTCCTCTCCCTTAGTTCTGCTCTGCATCATGCTGCTTGAGGACTAGATGGCTGGAGCTGTGGCAGCCCTTTTGGCACCACGAGGAAAACCCTAGACCATCCTAGAGAGGCCCATCCAGAGCTCTGAGATCACTGAGTCACCAAACTGACCCCGAACCAAGTCTTTCCTGTTGGGTAAGAAAAACAGTGGCCTCCTTTAGCAGGCCATTCTGTGGTCTAGAATCAAACACTGGGTTTTGAGCCGTTACACAGACTTTTCTGTGTGCTGCTGTCTGACCTTCTAATCAGTTTGGGAGACCCCTCCGAGCTACCACTTCTGCAGGCTTGAAGCCTTCCCTCCTCCACGGTGTCCGGGGCACCACAGGAAGCCATCGCCCTTTGCTCAGAGTCCCAGAAAGACCCAAATTCTCTGTCATTCTGAACACATGGCTTAGAATCTCCGGGGCCATGGCCTGGGCCTCCTTCTCCAGTGTCGACATCCTCAAGATCCTTCCAGAAGCCAGTGTGCAGAGAGCCGTCCCTGGGGGAGGGGGAGGGCCAGGCGAGCTCGGGTGGAGGGTCCGCCTTCCTGCTCGCGGTGATGCGGGGGAGGGGGGACGCGCACGGTGACTCAGGCAGAAGCCAGCTTCTCAGACTAATTACCGTGTGTCCATAAATGTCAAAGTTCTTTAAAATCTCAGTCCAAGGGCGTATGTCAAAGACGGGTTACTTGACATTCTGAACATGCTTGTCCACGCGGGAGGCCTGGGAACGTCTCTCAGAGGCTCTTAATCAGGGCAGGCATTTAGGCAGTGAAAGTGAGGGCCGGCGGGATGCAGGCGTCAGCTGGCGGACGGGGCGGCATCCGAGCGCACCGACCCCCGGAGTAAAACACCGCAGGGCACCTGGCCGGCCTCACTGAGTGGGATCATTCCGTGGGGTTCCCCGCAGGACCCCTCCTGCTCAGCGTCTGGTCTCCTCTTTCTTCTGGGCCCCAAGGGCTCTCTCAGACGCACCCGGTCCCCAGCCTGCTCAGCAGCTGAAGCACAGGGGCTGCCTGCACGGGGGGGGGCGGGGGGGGGCTGGGGACACTCCCTGTTCAGCCAGGAGGCTGCCCTGCAAACCCTTACTGGGTGGCACCCTCAGCCTCACCTGGGACTGGACACGGAGACCAGAGCCCCTGATTCTTGGTCCCCATGGAGTCAGGTCCAGTCCCGCACCGGGAGTCAGCAGGGACCCTGCCTGGCCCGGGGGCAGCAGGAGCAAGGGGCTGGGGGTCCAAGCCCTTAGGGGACACCCCTGTTTCAGGGCATTATGCTCTGGGTTTAGGGGTCCCAGGCCAGGCTGGGTGTCGGCTTCCGGGGGTAGGCCGCTGCTGTTCGCGCACTTTCCAATTCCCAACGTCCTTCGCTCACATCTCCCTCCCCGTGTGCTCTGTCCTTGGGACTGGTGCCCCTGTGCCCCCTCTGGTCATCCCTGTAGGGTCCTCATTTTGGGGCACGGCAGGAAGGAGTAAGGGAGTCACGGGTGCACACCTGACTTAACCTCACTTCTGGGTTACGTTGAGGAAGCTCGCGGTAACAGGGGCTTTTCTCCCTGAATCTGTGCTCGACAGCCGCTCAAAGGGCAGCACCGCGAGCCGTTGGGGCCTCATCTCCAGAAACAGGACGTCTAGGTCAGAGCCTCCCTCCACCCTTCCCTGGCTGTGGGACGCTGGGTCCATTTCTGACCCTCTCTGTGCTGCGGTTCTCAGGTCTGAGAGGCACGACGACGGGATCACTTCCTCACAGAGCTTTCTGAGAATTAAAGCGTGAAGGCGGGGCACGGACCCACGAGCCTCCTTATTGTCCTCGGCCTCCAGGTGAGAGGAAGGGTCCTTGCCCGCGGTTCGAAAGGGGCCTCTCGCTTGTCCATCAGCAGCGGCGAACAGGTGGCAGACATCTCGGGGGACCAGCCGGCTTCCTGCTTTCCTCCTTTCTCCTTCTTTTCTCGGCCACGGAGCCCCGCCCTCCAGCCACAGGAGTCAGGGGGGCGGCATCGTTATGTTTATGGGCTGGTGTCCCTGGGGTGCTGTCCCGCTCTGACACCAAATGTGCACCCTGGCCTTGGGAACGCCACCCCGCGGACCTTGAACACCGCCGTGGATGGATGAGCAGACGGACCAGGTGAGAAGCACCCCGCCCCCCCCAGCTGCTCCTGAGGAAAAGGACAGGAGCCCCTGACATCGGTCAAGAGGGCCAGTAGCATCTTTCTTTTAGAAATATGTCAGCCGCTTTGTTCCCCATGCTGGGCATTTCGGGTGTGACATCATTTCCTGTCCTGCTGGCTTGTCTGAAACCCCACCTGGGAGTGACCAGGGAGGGTCCCTCAGCGGCTCCAAGGACGAAGGCTTCCCGGGACACTTGAGAGGCTCTGGGGTTCTCCCTGCGGCGAGTCTGCTGCTGGGACCTGGGGTCGGAAGCTCGGATGTTTGCTGAAATTCAAGCCAACCGGTTAAAGTTCAGAAAGTGTTCTGAGGACTTAGGATGAATCATTCTCTCTCGCACCCTCTGTCCACCCGCCCTGAGTCCTTCTCTCTTCCCTCCACCGCTACTGTCCCGGTAGACTAGTCCGGACGGTCGGTCGCCTCCTCTCTCTGGGACCCACCCTCCGACTGTGTGTTCAGCTGCGGGTGCGGCCGTGAACCCGACACGGTCCCGTCTGCAGGAGCTCGGTGCGTGCAGGGCTGGGAGCGCAGGGCACGGCCCTCCTGCAGGAAAGCCGGGTGGAGATGGGGGTGACAGGGGCGCAAACGGGCAGCCGGAGGTGTGAACCCAAGGAGAAGTCAGGATGTCCGTTCAGGAGGGTCAGGGACCCCACTCTGTGGGGTCAGGCAGGAGGAGAGAGGGGTGTCCGCACAGGGGGAGCAGGGAACTCGGGGGGAAGGTGAGGTGATGGGGAAACGGGGCTGTGGTGCCCACATGTGGGTCCCAGGATGACGGGGAGGGGGATGGAGGGAAGCCCTGCATGTCCCAATGACAGGCAGCCCAGGGAGCAGCTCAGAGCCTTGCCAGCATCAGGGGTACGCCTGTGCGGGGCGACACTAGAGACCGAGGCACACGGCCGTCTGCCCGTCCCATGAGAAGCTGGACGCTACGGTGGCCAAGCAGAACACGTCCAGTGGGCCACTAGCTCATGGCTGCTTGGCACGTTCCCCTAGAGACCCAACAGAGCCGGAGGAAACAAGACCCCGGGCCTCCCACATTCATGCTCTTGGGCTCCATCTGTGTCTGGGACCAACACTTTGGCCCTCAAATGTGGGTTTGAACTTGAAGTCCTACCAAACAATCACTGGGCATCTCCACAGGCCTGATCTCTTCCGAGGTCGGGGCCCAGCAGCACCCACCTGTCCCCTCCCATCTCCTCCTGTCCCAAGGCACTGTGTGTCCCTTGTTGGAAAAGGCCAATTCCCCAGTCCCCGTCCAGTGTCGGGCCCGGGGCCGTCAGAGTAAGGCCGTCTTCCCAGGATGCCCTCGTCCTAACCCCAGGAGCGGCCGGTGCGCTCTTAGGAGGCCGGAGGGGGTCCGCAGGTGTGAGTAATGGAGGGAGCGGCCGTGGAGTGTTCTGGACGACGCAGGTGCATCCACTGTAATCACTAGCGTCCTCAGAAGAGGGAGGGGGGCCGCTCGGGTCTAGGAGGAGCTGCGGGCCGGTGCCCGGAAGCCGGGAGTCCGGGAGCCTCTAGCAGCGTGAGGAGGTCAGGAAACGGCCTCTCCTGGGAGGCCAGAGGGACACGGGCGTTGATTTTAACCTCCAAGACTTCCAACTTTCTGAATTCCAGAGCCTTAAGGTAAAAACTTGGGTTATTTGGAGCCCAGAAGTCCGGGGAGCTCCCAGCAGGCCCAGCACCCTCGCCCGGGGACCTGGGTGGGCAGCGTCACCCCCGGGAGCTGAGAGCCCGATCCTCCAGGAGAAGGAGCCGTTTGTCCCGCGTCGGGACGCCGCTCGCCCGAGTGCTGGCAGAGCTTACAGTTCTGCTTCAGAGCTTCTAGAAAACGTGACTCTGGAAGGGGAGCCTGATACTGGCCCGACCCCTAAATGGTGCCCCGGCCGCTGTCCTGGCCGGTGGCCGCAGGGGACGGACACGGGCTGGGAGGACTTCCGCTCGGCTGTGACGAGGGGACCCGCGTCTGGGGTCCAGAGGCGGGGAGAGGGAGGAGGCCCCCCGGGCGGTGAGGCGCTGGCTGGAGGGGAGGCCCCTGCCCGAAGGGACCCGTGAGATGTCCCAGGGGGGTTGTTCCTGCTCTTTGGTCTGCACGTCTCTGCTGCGTGGCCCGGAGTTCCCAACGCCCTCGGAGCTCCGTGGTCTTGGAGAAGCCCTGCGGTTTCTGTGGAGACTGCGAATTTTCACTGGCCTGGCCGCCGGTGCAGAGAGGCTGCGGTGGGTCCTGAAGGGCTTCTGGGGGTGGAATTCCTCATGTCCGCTGTGAGGGTGACTTGGGCGAGTCCCCTAAACTGGGGCACAGACCCTTCTCCCCGAGGGCAGTGGTCCGGTCCTGCCTGTCCGCGGCTCCGGGCTCGCCTGGGGCTCCCCTGGGGGGTAGAGTGCTGGGCGGGTGCGGGGTTGGGTGAGGGCTGAGCAGGGGGGCTCGCACCTGCCTGGGGCACCTGCTGGCCTCTGTGGGACTTGGGGCTCTTGTCCCGAGGGATCCTCTGGGTTCCCACCTGTGACGTTGGGCCAACAACTGTGTGCAGCTGCTGGGGGTGTGGGTTCTGACTGAGCACAGGCAGAGCGTTGAGAGGGCCCTGCGTAGGGCCTGGGGGATGCTACAGGAGGTCCCCGTCATTTAGCACCACCATCTGCAGGCTCAGGGTCGGGGGGGTTCGCTGTTGGGGCTCCCTGAATGCTGACAGCTCTTATGTGTCCTGAGGGAGAGGGAAACGCGAACTGGGCAGTGGGTGAAGGCTGGATCCCAGCTGGACCCGTGTGGTGCCCCTTGTCTCCTCCTATGTGACTCGGGGCAAGTTACTCGAATTCTCTGTGCCTCCACGTTCTGGGAAATAGGGACACTAGGAGTCACTGCAGCGGGTCGCTGTGGAGACAACCCCAGGGGCTCTCAGAAAGCCCCCACATATGAGAGGAATAACATGGTCCTCCTTGCTGTGGACGAAGCCCCGAGATGCCGTGCGTGGGCCCCAAAGCCAGACGGTCTGGCTTCCCATCCTTGCCCTAAACCAGGCTTGCTGTGTGGACCCAGGCGAGCGGCTGCCGTTCCGTGTCTCGCTGCTGCATCCGCAGAACGAAGGGCGGCCGCCCTGTCTCCCTGCGGTCCTCCGCTCCTCCTTCATGACCTGCCCCACGCTTGGGGGCCCAGACAACCCTGCTGTCGCTAGTTCTGGGGGTGGGAAGCTTGGTCAGCGCGTGGCAGCCGCTCTGTGCAGCAGGTCCTGGGGGGGCAGGGATCAAGGGGGCGGCTGCTGGATGTCCCCCTACTGGGGACGGAGGATGAACCGGCTTCAGAGGACACGGGGTTGGCCGAGCTCCCATCCTGCACTTGCAGACCCGAGCCCTGTCCCCCCACTAGCGGTCAGCCTGGGGCCCCCTCTGCTTCCAGAGCCCCTGCACTTGCCTGGCTGGCGGCCGCCTCGGACGCCGGCGCTGGGAGGGACGGTCCCGCTGATGTCTAATCTGTGGGTCTCCTGTTAACTACACGGGTTCTCCAGAAGTTATCCACAGAACCCCACACTCAGGGTCTCCTAGGACACAGCTGTGCAGCCATGCCCGGCTTAGTGCTAGAACATTCTATAATGAACCCAGGATCCCTGATGGAACTCCAGGGCTCACCTGTGTCGTCTTTGTGGCTTACGTTCGTTACTGAGGAACAACTTCATGGACAAGGTACCTTCCCAGTGGTCTAGGAGTCCTGGAAGAGTCAGGTGATGGGAGGGGGTCAGTATTGAGCTTCATCTGCCCCACAGGTGGCTGGGACCCCTAACCGAGCTGGTGCACGGAGGACACGCAGAACCGGTGCCGTGTAGACTGCCCTGCTGCTGGCGGGCAGTGTGCTGGGGAGAGGAGCCCTGGAGCTCTACAGGGCGCTGAGCAGTGGACACCCCCTCAACCCTAACAGCCCAACCAGGTGGGGTTCCTGGACCTCATCCTACAGGGGAGGGGACGCAGCCACCCCGAGACCCACGTGTCCACAGGGCTAACTTCACCTGCTTCGTCTTTGGCCTAATGCCGCCTGATTAGGACCCATCACAGGAGCCTGTTTGCAAAGCGCTGAGCCCAACCCGTCCTCAGCGGCTCGCACCTGCTGTGACTTCCTACAGCCCTTGTGGGCGGGTAGCACTCGGGGGTTAGGTTACCTGTGTCTGTAGTTCTCCCTCTAGAACAAGGGCTGGCAAACGGGCAGCCACACTCCACGGACCGTTGTTTTGCAAGCTTCCTAAAGAACGTCCCTGCATTTTTAGAGGATTGAGACAAAGCTACAGGTGTGACTTGCTCAAAGCCTGAAGTATTTACAGTGCGGCCCCCGAGAGCGAGAACTCGCTCTTGGAAGAACATGGGCTGCGTGAGAGCAGACCGGTGTCCTCTCTCCTCCCAAAACTTTGAGTATACGGTCCCTGAGTGTGGAGGGACGCTGGGCAGGGGCAGGCCTGGGGCTTGGGTCCAGAAAGCACAGGGTAAGGAAGGAGCGTCACGCATTCATTTCACTGCGCCCGTGGTCCTCAAACGTGGTGCGTGGGGACACGTGGAGAGCTGCAGATCACGGGCCCAATGTTCCTCCTGCTCTGGGGAGCCGGGTCCTGTCCCCCATCTCGGGACCCATGACAAGGCGCACCTGCCCCATTCTGATCCCCTGGGCTCCGCAGGCCTGGGTGGTCCTGAGATCCGCAGAATAATAGGGCCACGCCCTAATCCTTTGAACCTGGGACCTTGGCAGTCAGGGTTTAAGGTCAAGATGAAGGTGGCCCTTCAAACAGGGAGAGGATCCTGGGTCTCCAGGTGAGCCCCGGGTTCTCAGGTGAGTCCTTGAAAGCAGAGCACACATGGGTTGCGGGAGAGGCAGGCCGGAGCTGGAAAGACAGAGCAGGAGGGGGACTTGGAGACCTGAAGCAGGACGGGGACCCGGTCCCCTGGGGCTGGGGGCACGGGGGGCTCCATGCACAACAGGAACTGGAACATGGGCAGCTCTGGGAGCAAAGGCAGCCCCTGGCAGGCAGCAGGCTTTCACTCCTGGGACCGTAAAGAGCTGAACTCGGCCAACACCATCCACCAGCGTGAAAACAGACCCCAGAGCCTGCAGGAAGGAGCCTAGCACGGCGGAGGGGACCTTCCTAAGACCAGGGACACCGCTGAGCCCCTAGATTTCTGGTTAAGGATGGAGGTAGGACATGGGTGCTCCGCTGAGCATGTGAGGTGTCGTAGGGATAGAAATCCTACAGCCTGGAGAACCCGACAGGGATGAGGGGCACCGATCGCTGCTGCACGGCCTCTCCTGGAACAGATGGGGGTGGGTGAGGCTGTGGGGGCCGCGGGGCTGGACGGGGGTAGAGGGAATGTTGGGGAGAGCGGCCACTGTGGAGCTGGGCCAGGGCTGGTGCTGGGGACGCGGCAGTCGGTGAGGCCGTGTTGGGGGCTGATAGTGATGGTGGGGCTGGGGGCTGGGGGCTCTTTCCCTGGTCAGTACCGAATGGTGCCTGCAGGCAGGGGACTCCTTCCATGGCTGGAGAACAGAGCAGGTGCGCTCGTCTCTGAGGGCATCTTGTCCTTACTAGGTCTCAAGGTCAGGGCTTCTGGGGTGAGGGAGGAAGGGGTGTGAGCAAGCTGACCTGGGGGACTTTATGAGGAGGAGCCTTCTCTGAATCAGTGCCGCCTCTTTTCTTTCCTCAAATGGGCGCAGTGGGGCACAGCAGGGTCTGGTAGGCGTGTGACTACGATTAGATGGTAATGACGCTGGGGTCTGCTGGGGGTTAGTACAGCGTCCGCGAGGAAGCCGGTCAAAAACCGGTCCTGGGGGCTGGTTGGGAGCTTGGGGCTTCCGGTGGCGGCCTTAGTTTCCGGGCGCCAGGAGCCCCTGGAAGCCGAGCTGGGAAACAGGGTTCCGGCGGACCCGGTCCCAGTGCGGCGCGGGGCCGAGATGCCCGGGCACCACAGCTGCAGAAGCAATGGGCTGCGTGGACAGGTGCATCTTGGAGGCTGATGACAAGGCTCATGTGATTGTGGAGGCTGAGGGGTCCCAGGCTCTACATCCTGCCCAGGGAGACCCTGGGGAGCTGGAGCAGCTCCAAGCCTGGAGAGCGGGGGAGCAGGGGTGTCGGTTCCACTCTGTGTCCGAAGGTCTGACCCTGAGGGCAGGACGAGATCCGTGTCCTGGCTCGGCCAGGCAGGGAATCTTTGCATCCCGTACCTTCTTGTTCTGTCCAGCCTCTGGCCCTAGGAAAGGATGCCCACCCACCTTGGGGAGGGCCGTCTGGTTTACTGGGCTCTCCAGTGCAAGTCTGAATTTCTTCCACAGACACACCCGGAGTTAAAGTCTAACTAGTTAGCGGCCGCCCAGCGGTCCAGCCAAGTTGGCACAGAACACTAGCCATCCCGGGCTGAGTCTCAGGCACACCTGCCGTGCCTTCCTCTCTGGTCCCCCGGGAGCCCTCCTGAGCAGACTGTGTTCCCTCTCCGGGACACCTCCCCTCTGTATGAACGATGCCCAGAGTCCGTGCACACTGGTCTCCCGGGTGTCACAGAGCGGTGCTGATTGTGTTCTCAGCGCAACGCCTGGCGGGGGGCAGTGGAGGGACTGAGCCTCTGGGAGGGGCTCCTGATCTCGGGGCAGAGGAGGAAGACAGGCAGCTGCTGGCTCATCCCCCCCGACCCCCACCCCCTCCCGGGTTCCCAGGAGGAGTTCCAGACTTGGCCTGACCTTCAGGGCGCTGCTGATTGCTGGGCCCCTCCCCACACGTTAATGCACTTGTCCCCCAGGGTGGAGCCTGGCCTGTGCTGCGTTAGCGATGCCCTCCAGCCGTTCCTCTCCAGGGACGATGGTGCAGATGTACCCGGATCTGAGTCTACAGAGGTGAGCTGCTTATCAAGCCAGTTTCCCTGGGCTTTGTTGAAGGTACGAACCAATCAGCCTTCTCTTCCAGGAGTGTCAACCTTCTGAAAGACCGGTTTCCCCGCACCTGACCCGTGACAGAGACTAGACCCTCCGGCTGCTCCTCACCTGTCCCCACGTGGGGCTGCACAAGAGGTTCGGGGAGACCAGAGAAGCAGGGTCCGAATGCAGGGGTTCCTCGGTCTCTCCCACAGTGGGCCAGAGCTGACGGCCCCTCACGTTGCGGGAACTGACTTCTAGAACACGAGGTCCTCCTCGGAGCTGGGCTCAGGTGTCTGCCCTCTCCTAGGTCGGAGGCACCGAAGGTGAAATCAGAAGAGCCCCGCCCGAGCCCCGCCAGGCTCTAGGGTCGGGGTCCTGGGAGACCACGTAGACCGGAGTCTGTCTTAGGGGAATCCTGCAGCTTCCTGAACCCTCCCCTCCCCCGCACCTGTGCCTGAAATGACTGCAGGTTCAACAGTGTGACAGCTGGGCCTCCCTCTCTGCCCTTGGTGGGGATGGGAGCATTCTGCAGACTTGGACGCTCTAATCAGCCGGCTTAATTTTTCCCTGGGCCAGAGGCCACGAACAACCCTGTCAAGTTGGGAATAAGCATGGAAAAAGCCCTTTTTACGCCCCCCCCCCCCCCCGCCAGCTCAGACTGGGGTTTAGAAGCCTCTGTGGTGAGGGGAGCCCCAGCCACTGTACTCACTTGGGCAGGAAAGTGTAGTCCTGGGTCCCTGGCCCTTCAGCCCTGCTAGGGGAGAAAGCCAGGAGCAGGGCAGTGTGCTGAGGCTCCCCCAGGATGCCGGCTGTTTCTGTGCAGGAGGGAAGCTGATCTCCACGGGAGCCTAGATTCTTAAGGAGTGTGGTTGACGCAATGTTACGTTAGGGCCAGTAGCACGGTTGTATACACTGCATGTTCGTCACCATCAGTGTGGGCTCCCGGTTCCACACCGTCCTGGTGTTGCCTATGTTCTGGGACTTAGAGCTGGAGGTTTGGACCTCTTGATGCTGGTCCAGTTCTTGGTTTCTGCTCAGGTCCAGGGATCGAGCCCCGTGCTGGGCTCTCGGCATGGAGTTGACTTGAGATTCTTTCTCTCTCCTTCTCCCCTGCTCATGAACCTACACTTTTTCTCAAAAAAAAAAAAAAATTTAATTCTTCTGTGGTACACATTATTTCTGATTGTTTTAACTTTTTTAAAAAAATGTAGTTAGGTATTTATCAATTTTGTTGACCTTTTCAAAGAACTAGTTCCTGGTTTCATTGATTTATTCGTTTTCTATTTTATTTCCGCTCTAACATTTTTTCCTTCTACTGGTTTAGAGTCTTTTTCTTTTTTTCTGGTGTAAGGTTGGTGGTTTACTTGAAATTTTTCTTGAGGTAGCCATGCACCGTTATAAACTTCCATCTTCGAATAGCATTTTGCTGAATTCCGGGTGTCGAGCCAGTTTGTTTTCATTTTCATTTGTCTCCATGTATTTTTTTTTCTTATTCTTTCATCTTTTTTTTTTTTACATTTGTATATTTTTCTTTTTTTTTCTTTTTTCTTTTTTTTTTATTTATTTTCAGCGTAACAGTATTCATTGTTTTTTCACCACACCCAGTGCTCCATGCAATCTGTGCCCTCCCTAATACCCACCACCTGGTTCCCCCACCCTCCCACCCCCACCCCTTCAAAACCCTCAGGTTGTTTTTCAGAGTCCATAGTCTCTCATGGTTCACCTCCCCTTCCAATTTCCCTCAACTCCCTTCTCCTGTATTTTTTAATTTCCTCTGATTTCTCGGTTGACCCATTCATTGTTTAATAACATGTTATTTAACCTCCATGTATCTGGTCTTCCCGGATTTTTTTCTTGTGGTTGATTTCCAGTTTCACCGTGTTGTGGTCAGAAAAGATGTTTGGAATGACTTAGATCTTTGAATTTGTTGACTTGTTTTGTGGCTTATGTGATTTATTCTGGAGAATGTTCTGTGTACACGTGAAAAAAGAGTGTGTATTCTGTTCGAGGATGGCATGTTGTGAATATCTGAGTCCATCTGGTTCAGTGTCATTCAAAGTCACTATGTCCTTGTTGAGTTTGATTTAAGTGATCGGTCCATTGCTGTAAGTGCGGTGTTAAAGTCCCCAACTATTGTATTCTCTAGTACTTTTTGTTATTAAAGGCTTTAAGTTTCAGTGCTCCCATGTTGGTACGTAAATATTTACAATTGTTAGCCTGTCCTCTTGATTGTCCCCTTAGTGATCATAGAGTTCCTCCTTTCTCTTACTGCAGTCTGTTTTAAAACCTCTTTTGTCCAATATTACTACCCCAGCTTTTCAAATCGATTTGCATGATGAATATTTCTCCATCCCCTTATCCCTGAATCTTCAGGTAGCTTTAGGTCTGAAATGAGTCTCCTGCAGGCAGCATATAGATGGGTCTTTTGTTGGTGGTGGTGATGTTTTAATTTGCCACCCTATGTCTTTAGATTGGAACCTTTAGTCCATTTACATTCGAAGTAATTATTGACACACATGTATTGCCATTTTGGTTTATGGTTTTTTTCTGTTCCTTTCTTATTCTTTTGATTAATTGGCTTTCTTTAATGATCTACTTGCATTTCCCTTATTTTTTACATATCTTTTAGTGTGATTTGGTTTCGTGATTTCCCTGTGGTTTGTACATAACATTTCCTGAATACAGCCGTCTATATTTAGTTGATGGTCCTCAATTTGAACTCCTTTACCTCTCTCCTGTCTGTTTTAAGTATATGGTGTTCCACTTTACACCTTTAATTTTGTGTGTCCCTCAACTATTTTTGTTTGTTTATTTGTTTACAGACTCATATTTGTTGCTTTTGTGTCTCCTACTTTGAATGGAAAAGAACGAATGTAAGAATAACAAAGACTCCCCTTTAACATGTGTTTGTGGGGCTT
This sequence comes from Martes martes, assembly GCF_963455335.1. Taxonomy (NCBI): domain Eukaryota; kingdom Metazoa; phylum Chordata; class Mammalia; order Carnivora; family Mustelidae; genus Martes; species Martes martes. The sequence goes on from NC_137901.1 coordinate 89,777,147, forward strand.
GTGTAGTAGTCCTAGAATTCCTTTATCTGGGATATTCTATCTTTCCTTACCTTGTGAATGATTAGCTTTGTGAGTAAAGTAATCTTGGCTGCAGATTTTTTCCAGCACTTTGACTATATCCTGCCACTGCTTTTTGGCCTGTGCAGTTTCTGTTGAGAAATCAGCTTATGACCTTCTGGGGTTCCCCTGTATGTAACTGGTTTCTTTTCTCTTGGTGCTTTTAAAATTCTCTGCCGCTACCTTTTTGCCATCGTAATTACTGTGTGTTGTGCTGTCAACCTCCTTAGGTTGATTTGTTGGGGGATCTCTCTGCCTTCTGGATCTGATCTGTTTCCTTCCCTGGGCTAGGAAAGTTTACAGGTATTATGTAATTATTATGTGCATATGATGTATGTATTCACATAACTTTTCTTTCCTCCTTTCTCTCCATATGTGAACGTTATTACACTTGGTGTTGCTGAGTTTCCTAAGTCTATTCTCATTTTGCAGGATACTTCTCACCTGCTCAACTTACCTTCTATTACTCGGTCCTCTAGATCTGATTTGTTCCTCTGCTTCATCTATTCTAGCTAGTGTATTTTGAATTCCATTTGTGTGTGTGTGTGTGTGTGTGTGTGTGTGTGTGTGTGTTCTTCATCTCTGGTTGTTCTCTTCTAGGGTCTCACTGGGGTCCTCCACCCTTCTATAAAGTCTCGTGAGTGTCTTCCTGATCATGACTTTCAATCCTCCACAGGCATATTCTATCCATTTCACTGATGTCTCTTGCTGAAATATTCATCCTGTTCTTTCATGGGGGAAAGTTCTCCATCTCATTAATTCTCAGTTTCTCTGTGTTAGGAAATTCAGCTACTTCTCCTGCTCCTGCAGGTGGTGGGCTTAGGAAGAAAAGGTTCTGCCATGCAGTGTCCCCTGTTCCCGGAAACTGGTGTTTCAAGGAGTGTCTGTGTGTCATGTAAGCCCAGCTATCCTGTCCCGGCCACTTCTGTCTTCCGTCCTCGGCAATGGCTCCCCTGGCCTATTGTGGGCGGGCTTCAGCCCCTGTGGTGTTAGTGGGCCAGTCTGGGGACACCTTGGATTTCTGCTGAGTCTGTCCAGGCATGTGCTAGAGCTGCAGTAACACCGGACTACAGGGTGCATTCCCGGGGGTGTCTCCTGAGAAGCTCGGGGGGCAGGAGTACCATCAAGCAGTTGTCTGCCTCCAGCCCACTTCTGAAGCCTATGTGTGTGTCTGTGTGTGTGTGTGGGGGGGTGGTTATCATTCCCTCTTGGGCAAGAGTCCCTTTGGGGTGTGGCCAGTAAGCATTGTGCATCCCCCCTATCTTGTCACTGAGGGAGGGGTCCTGCAGTCCCCAGACGCAAGTGGGAGTCTGGAGGGTAGATGGGTGGAAGTGTATCATGGGGGTTAGGGGAGGGCAGTGCTAGCAAGGTAGGGAGCTAGTCCTGCAGGTGGCCATGTGTTGATGCTGGGGGCAAGCGAAGGAAAGGGCTCCTGCCAGTTCCTTTGTTCCTGGAGGAGTTTCCCAGCACCTGCTGTCCCTCCAGGACCTGCTCTGAGGTTAGTGAAGACCCTCCCTCCCCTGTGCCTGAGGCTTCTTCCAAACTGCTGCTTCCGTGCTCTACCTCCAGGGGCTGGTGTGTGGTCCCTGCAAGGGCAGGGACCCAGGTTCCTCGCCCAGCTGCTCTCCCAGAGTTAGGCCTGCTGACTTTTTAAAACATTCCAGGTTTTTAAAATATTTCCTGCTGTTTGTAAGCATCCATGAAATTCTGCCTTTCAAAGCCAAACATCAGTGGATCCCTCTTCCCCACCCAGGGTCCCCAGTGTGGGGGTCTGCTTCTGTTCCCTCTTTGTGCCCACAGCCTCCCTCCTGTGGACACTGCCATGAGTCCTACTAGTTCCCAACCATGTGTCCCCCCTTCCTGGCCTCTTCCCTGTGGTCTCTTGTCTATGCTGAGGGATGGAGTTCATTCTGTCACTTTCCGGGTCATTTTCTAGCTCCTTCCACTGATGTGTTACCGAGGTGTCGTCCTGGGATGAGGAGAGCCTAGGTCCGCCTCCACCGTCTTCTCTGGAAGTCCTTGATTTCATTCCTTAGATTGTATGTCAATGAAATTGTCCTCCCACTATTTCCCTCAGTAAATTCACCCTCTAGGTCCACCCATGTTGTCCCAGATGGCAACATTCCCTTTATGGCTGAGCAACACTCCAGTGTGTACAGACCCCAACTTTATCTGTTTGTATGTCACGGACACTTGAGCTGCTCCCACATCGTGGCTATCACAGATGCTGCAGTAAACATCTGGCTGCGTATCTCATGTTTGGATTCTCATTTCTGTTTTCCTTGGGCAAATACCCAGTAGTGGAATGACTCGGTCAATTGGCATTTCTATTTTTAATTTCTGTTGAACTTCCTGGCTCTTCTCCACAGTGGCTACACCAGCTTAGACTCCCACCAACAGGGCTCCTGTTTTTCCGCATCCTCACCAAGACTTACCGTCCTTCTGATTGTAGCCATTGCCTGGTGTAAGGCGATACAGCTCATTATGGTTTTAATTTGCATTTTCCTGATCAGTGAGTTGAGCCTCTTTTCCCCGGTCTGGCCATCTGTGTGTCCTCTTTGGAGAAATGTTCATGTTCCCTGCCCGTTTTCTAATCAGATTTTTTGGTGTTGTGGAAGTTCTCCATGTATTTTGGATCTTAGTCCCTTATCGAATATGTCCTTTGTGAAGGTCTTCTCCTGTTCAGTAGGTGGTCTCTGTTGGTTTCCTTCATGAAAAATGCCTTTGTTCTGATGTAGTCTCAGCAAACTATTTTGCTTTGGGGTGTCTTGCCTAAGGAGAAAGCTCTAGAAAAATGCGGCTAAGGCTGCTGTAAGAGCTTACTGCCTGTTGCCTAGGAGTTCTGTGGATTTAGGTATTCAATCCCTTTTGAGTTCAGTTTTGTGTAAGAGAGTGGTCTGCTTTCCTTCGTTCACACGCAGCGGTCTAGTCCTCCCAGCACCTTTCACTGAAGAGACGGTCTTCTCCCTGCTGGATATTCTTGCCCCCTCTGTGGGCTATTTCCTCGACACTGTATTCTCTTAGTTGGCATCTATTTTGGTCCCAGCATCATAGTATCTTGATTACTACGGCTTCGTGTATCTTAATCTGGGATCGTGGTCACTCCAGCTTTGTCTTAAGATAACTTTGACTATTTGGAAATTCTGTGGTTGCATAAAAATTTTGGTGTTCTAATTTGTGCATAATGCTACTTGGAAAAGGATGCTGTGGATATTATGGACTTTTAAAATGTATTCTTCTACCCATGTGCTTGGACCGTCTTCCCATTTGCATCGTTTTTAATGTCGTCAGTGTTCTGCTACGGGTCTTTTACCTCCATGGTGTGTATTCTCGTTCTGAGGTATTTTCAGTTCACTGCAAATGGATTTAATTGTATTCATTACTAGTGTATGGAAACACAAATGACTTCTGTTTGCTTTGTAGGCTGTAACTGTACTGAGTTCCTCTAGTCCAATAGGTTTTGGAGTTACATTTTTTCTAAGTAAGGTATCATGTCACTTGTATATAAAAGTTTAAGTTCTCCATTTGGCTGTCTTTTACTCCAATGGCTGTGGCTCAGATTAAATAACAGTGGTGAGTGTGGACATCCTTGTCCTGTTCCTGATCTCCGAAGAGAGAGCTGTGTTTCCACCGTGGAGTTGAGGTTAGCCGTGGGTTTGTCACTTGGGGCATCTAGTACATCGAGGTATGTTCCCCTTAACCCATTTTGGTGCCAGTTTTCATCACCAACAGCTGCTGAATTTGGTCAAATCCTGCTTCTGCATCCAGGGATCCTAATTTTTAATCCTTCATTTTGTTAATGCATATTATGTTGATTTGCGAATTCTGACCCATGTCACATCACTGACATAAATCCCACTTGGTCGTGATGAATGATCATTTTAATGTGTTGTTGACTGCAGTTTGCTAACATTTTCTTGAGTATTCTTGTATCTGGGTTCATCCGGAGTATTGACCTTGGGTGGGTTTGTTTGTAATGCCTCTGGTTTCGGTATCAGGATAACGCTGGCCTCACAGAATGCAACTTGAATCACTCTTCCCTCTTCAATTACTTGGAATAGGTGATAACTCTTCTTTATCATTTGTGAATCCATGTGTTCCTGGACTTTGGTTGGAGAGTTTTTTAAAAACAGCAGTTTAGGGGCACCTGGGTGGCTCAGTGGGTTAAAGCCTCTGCCTTCGGCTCAGGTCATGACCCCAGGATCCTGGGATTGAGCCCCGCATCGGGCTCTCTGCTCAGCGGGGAGCCTGCTTCCTTCTCTCTCTCTGCCTGTCTCTCTGCCTACTTGTGATCTCTCTCTCTGTCAAATAAATAAATAAAATCTTTAAAAAAAATACTTTAAAAATTTTTTAAAAAATTAAAAAAATGAATAAAACACCATTTTAACTTTGTTACCTGTGGTTGGTCTGTTCTGATTTTGTTTCCTCCTGATTCCGTCTTGGAAGACACGTTACTAGGAATTGATCCATTTCTTCTAGGCTGTTCAGTTTGTATAGACTGTTATAATATCATGATCTTCGGTATCTCTCTGGTGTCTGTTCTTTTTATTTTATTTGGGTTCTTATTTTATTTATTTTATTTGGGTTTATTTTATTTGGGTTCTCTTTAATGATGGGTTAAAGGTTTATCAATTGTATCTTTCCAAAGAACCAGCTGTGGGTTTCATCCCCCCACCACCGCCCATTTTTAGTCTCTCATTTCTGGTCTGATCTTTATTTCCTTCTAGCTTTGTGTTTTGTTCTTTTTATTCTAGTTCCTGTGGATGTAACATTGGATTCTTTGAGATTGTTGAGATTTGTCTGCTTTGCTGCTGATGCCCCTCTTTGACCAGCTTCCTTTGTCTGATTTCAGACGATTGTTTTCATTTTCTTTTGTGTCTTTCATATTTCATTCCCATCTATTTCCTCTTCGATTTCTCCAACCCATTGGTTTAATACCATGCTCAGCCTCTGTGTGTGTGTTGGGTTGTTTTTTGTTTTTGTTTTGTTTTGTTTACAATTTTCTTCCAGTTTCATACCACGTGTGGTGTGAAGACACTTGAAGTGGTTTTGGGCTTCCGGTATTGACACTTGTTTTGTGGCCTGACATGGTCTATCCTAGAAAATGTCCCACATGTCCTTGATAAGGTGTCTCCTGGTTGGGGGTGGAATGTTCTGTGTTTATCTGCTCAATCCATTTGGTATCATGTCGAAGATCTTGACTTGTTGATCTTCTGCAAAAATGAACTCTCCGTTGATGTAAGTGGGTGCTGTGGTGTCCCTCCTTTCGTTAACGTCAGTGTCTCCCTTCAGAGGGGTCCGTGTTCACTGCCTGCCCTGCGATGCTCTATTTCGGGCACATCGATGTTTACAACTGTTACAAGGACGTGAACTTTTGTGGTATATGAATGAAAATACAGTGGTGGTACGTTTTCTGTAGGAAGTTATTGGACTGCAGGTTACAGGTCAATATTTCATAACGTTTCGTGTTTATTTTTATTTTTGCTCTTATTTCCTGGCTTCAGAAGACGTGTCTAGAAAAACCCTGCTACGGCCAATGTCAGAGACATTGTTGCTTGTGCAGTCTTGGGGGATTTTTATGGTTCCAGGTCTCATTTAGAACTTCCGTCCATTTTGAGATTATTTTTGTGTACGGTGTAAGAAAGTGCTCCAGTTCCATTCTTTTGCGTGTAGCTGTCCAGTTTTCCCAACACCATATGTTTGACCTGCTTCCTTTTGGATATACTTTCCTCCCTTGAAATTGGCCATACAGTTGGTGGGTGGGCTTACTTCTGTTCTACTGGCTCTCTTCTGTTCCATTTGTGATGGTCTCCCAATCACAGAACATGGAATGTCTTTCCACTTACATTCTTCAATTTCTTTCGTCAGTGTGTTGTAGTTTTCAGAGTACAGGCCTTTAACATCTGTGGTTCACTTATTCTTACGTATGTTTTTGGTTTGGGTGCAATTGTAAGTAGGACTGATTTCTTAATGTCTTTCTGCTGCATTGTTAGTGTATAGATGAGCAGTGGATTTCTGTATGGTGATCTGGTATCCTGTGTGCTTACAGAATTCATTTGTCAGTTCTAGCAGTTTTTAGGTGGAGTCTTTAGGGTTTTCTATGTAGTATCCCATTAGTTACATAAGCATTGTGCTTACCAATTTGGAAGCTTTTGGTTTCCTGTCTGATTGCTGTCAGACTTCCAGAACTATGTTGAACAACAGCAGTTAGAACCGACATCTTTGTCTTGTGTCTGAACGTAGAGGAAAAGCTGTTTTCACCATTGAGTAGGATAGGAGCTGTGGGTTTCTCATATGTGGCCTTTATTATATTCCCTATTCCCAACTATGTTGAGGGATTTTTATCATGAATGGATGTTACACTCTTTCAAATGCTTTTTCTGTGTCTATTGAAATGTTCATACAGCTTTTAGCCTTTCTCTTACTAATGTGATGTATCACATGGATTTTGGAGATATTGAACCACCCTTGCATCTGGGAATAAATCCCATGTGAATATGGGGAATGATTTTTTTTTTTTTTAATGTACTGTTGGATTCAGTTTGGTAATATTTTGTTAAGGGTTTTTGCATCTATGTTCATCAAAGATACTGGCCTGTAATTCTTTCTTTGCTGTGTCTTTATCTGGTTTTGGTGTCCAGGTAATGCTGGCCTCATAGAATGAATTTGCAAGTTTGCTGTACTCTATTTTTCCTTTGAATAGTTTGAGAAGAATAGGTATTCACTCTTCAAATGTTTGGTGGCATTCACCTGTGAAGTCATCTGTCCTGGGCTTCTGTTTGTTGGGAGTTTTTACAATTACTGTTTCAATTTCATTGCTGGTAATGGGTCTGTTCAAACTTTTTATTTCTTCCTGATGCAGTTTGGGGAAGTTATATGTTTCTAGGAATTTATCCTCTTCTAGGTTGCTCAATTCATTGACATGTTTCATAATCTTACAATACTTTGTGTTTGTGTTATTTCTTTCATTTCTGATTTTACATCCTTTTTTTATGAGTCTGGCCTAGAGGTTTATCAGTTTTGTTGAACTTCTTAGAGAGCTAGATTCTAGTGTCACTGACTTATTTTTTTAGTTTGTATTTATTTCTACTCTAATCCTTATTTCCTTCCACTGACCTTGGGGCTCTTTCTCTAGTTCCTTTAGATGTAAAAAATTGTTCATTTGATATTTTTCCTGCTTCTTGAGGTTAGCTGGTCTTGTTATAAACTTTCCTCTTAGAATAGTTTTTGGTTGCAACCCAGAGATTTTCGACCATTGTGTTTTCATTTTCATTTGACTCCATGTATGTTACGTTATTCTATTTTATTTTATTTATTTGACTCCATGTATTTTATTTTATTTTTTATTTTATTTATTTTATTTTTTTAAATTTATTTGACACCATGTCTTTCATTTCTTTTCATTTCTCCTTTGACCCATTCGTGGCTTTGCAGCATGTTACTTAATATTTATGTATTTGTGGTCCTTCCAGATTTTTTTTCTCAGAAAATATTCATGGTTTGACGGATCTATTAGAATTTGTTGAGGCTGGGACGCCTGGGTGGCTCAGTTGGTTGGGCGGCTGCCTTCGGCTCAGGTCATGATCCCAGCGTCCTGGGATCGAGTCCCACATCAGGCTCCTTGCTCCGCAGGGAGCCTGCTTCTCCCTCTGCCACTGTGTCTGCCTGTGCTCGCTCGCTCTCTCTCTCTCTGACAAATAAATAAATAAAATCTTAAAAAAAAAAAAAAAAGAATTTGTTGAGGCTTATTTTGTGACCTAATATGTGATCTATCCTGGAGAATGTTCTGCGTTCACTTGAAAAGAAAGTTTTTTAGGATGGAAGGTTCTGAATATGTTAAGTCCGTCTGATCCAATGTATCATAGTCCCTGTTGGCTTGTTTTCCTCTTCGGGTGATCTGTCATTGATGGAAGTGGCTGTTCAAGGCCCCTATTACTGTATTACTATCGATTAGTTCCTTTCTGTTTATTAACTGCTTTAAGTAGTTGGTGCTACCATGCTGGGTGCACAAATACTCAATTGTTAATCTTGATTGTCCGCTTAATGGTTACACTGTATCCTTCCTGTCTTATTATAGTCTGTTTTATAGTTTACTTTGTCCAATAGAAGCATTGCTATGCGGGCGTACTCTTGACCTCTATCTGTATCACTCTCCACCTCCTCACTCTCAACCCGCAGGTGTCTTCAGGTCTAAAGTGAGTCCCTTGCAGGCAGCGTGTAGGTGAGTCTTGGTTCTTTTGTCTACACCGTCATTCTGTCCTTCAGTTAGAGAACGTAGTCCATTTGCTGTGTTCAAAGTAACTATTGTGAGGTATGTATTTATTGCCTTTTTGCTTTAGGGTTTTTGTAGGTTTCGTGTCCTCTCTCACTCTTTTTACTGGCTGTCTTTAGTGATATGCTTGGATTCCGTATTGTTTGCGTGTCTAGTGGGTTTTGACTGGCGGCTCCCATTAGGCTTATAAGTAACTTCTGCACACTGCAGTCTCTATGACTGAATGGCTGCTTCAGTTTGAGCCCGTTTGTTACTCCTCCCCATCTCTCAGGTATAAGGGGTCGTATTTGACAGTCTTATATTTTGAGTGTGATTTCTTCACAGAAATATTTCTTAATGCTTTGGTGCTTCCTACTCTCCCTACTCTTGCTCATGGTCTCTCCTTTCCAGACTCCCTTTACCGTTCCCTGTAGAGCTGGATTAGTGGTCATGAATTCCTTTAACTTGTGTGTCTGGGAAACTTTCTTCTTCCTTCTATTCTGAATGCTAGCATTGCTGGATAGAGTGTTCTTGACTGTAGATTTTTTCCCTTTCAGCAATTTGAACACACCATGCCACTCCTTTCTGGTCTGCCAAGTTTCTGCTGAAAAGTCAGCTTATGGCCTTATGGGGTTTACCTTGTATGGAACCGCTTTCCTTCTCTTGCTACTTTTAAATGTCTCTTTCACTACTTTTTGTCATCTTAATTACTACCTGTCTTGGTGTGGACCTCCTTGGGTTGCTTTTCTTGGGGATCTTTGTGCCTCCTGGCTCTGTTTTCTGCCCTAGTTTTAGGAATTGTTCGGCTCTTCTTCAAATTCACTGCTTCCTTTTTTCTCTCTAGACTTTCTATAATGTGAATATTATACTTGGCGTCACTGAGTTTCCTAAGCCTATTCTCCTTCTGCATAATTTTTTCTCCCCTCAGGTTGATTACTTAAATCCTGTCCTCCATATCTGATTTGTTCATCTAGTCTATTCCATCTACTCTATTTTAAATTTCATTTATGTTCTTCTTCTGATGTGTTCCTTTTATCTTTTTGTTAAACGTCTTACTGATGACTTCCAACCTTTTATGAAGTCCAGTGAGTATCTTTATGATCACTATTTTAAACTATCAGGTGTATTACTTGTATCCATTTCACTTTGATTTCTTACTGTGAATTTGTTGTATTAATTTGCACCATATTACTGTCTCATTTGGTCTCGTCTGTGTCTATCCGTGTGTGTGTCGGTGTGTGTGTTGGTGTGTCTGTGTGTGTGTCATTGTGTCTGTGTGTGTTGGTGTGTCTCTGCGTTTGTTATGTCTGTATGTATGTGTTGGTGTGTGTGTGTGCTTGTGTGTGTGTCTGTGTCTGTGTGTCTCTGTATGTGTCTATGTGTGTCAGTCTTCATGTGTGTCTGTCTGTGTCCTGTGTGTCTGTGTCTGGAATGTATTCTAGCTCCTGCTCTTGAAAGTGTGGCCTTAGAAGAAAAGGTCGCATAATGCAGTGTCCCCTGTTCACCAGAACCTGGGTGCCCCAGGGCTATCTCCCATGTGTGTCTTGTGTGCTCTGGCCACTTTTTTGTTCAGTCCAGTTGTCTGTGATGGCTCTTTGCTGGTTCAGGGCAATAGTTGGTCCCCATGGTGTTAGTAGGCCATTGCGAGGACCCCTCGGGGCTCAGTCGAGTCCAAGCAGGCATTTGACAGAGGCAGGAGCACCAAACTGGAGGGGACTTAGCCTGTGTGGTCTCCTGAGAAGCTCTGATTGGTGGACAGAGGCCACAGACCCAGTTGTCTGCCCCCAGCCCACGGCTGTGGCTTCCCTCTGAGGGGGCATGGTTATCGTTCCCTCTTTCCAGAGCAGGTGTCCCTGGGGAGTGGTGCTGACCACTGTAGAGACTGCATGCAGACTGCCAGGTCCGACGCACTGCTCTAGAAAGGCTCTGACCCAGAGCTTATTGGAGAGGGTGGGTTCCCCAAAGCACAGTGCATGAGGTGGAGCAGGGGGCATTGGCTCTAGCCAGCTCTGTGCCCCTGGGGCCCCTGCAGGAGGGGCTCTGCAGTGCCTGGACTGAGGTGGGCTATGGGGGGGGTGGGTTTGTGGAAGCACAGCATGGGGGCGGGGCAGTGCTAACAGGTTAGGTAGGGGACCTGCAGGTGGCCTTGTGTTGATGCTGGGGGCCAGTGAACAAAGAGCTCCTTCCAGTTCCTTTGTTCCTGGAGGAGTTCTCAGCAATTGGTGTCCCTCTAGGACCTGCTCTGGGATCAGTGAAGACCCTCCCTCCCCTGTGCCTGAGGCTTCTTCCAAACTGCTGCTTCCGGCTCTACCTCCAGGGGCTGGAGTGCGGTTCCTGCAAGGGCAGGGACCCAGGTTCATCTCCCACCTGCTCTCCCAGAGCTGAACCCCGGATTTTTTTAAATACAGGTTTGAAGTCCTGCTGGTTGTAAGCACTCAGGAGATTCTGCCTCTCTGCCTCTGAAAGCCCCATGTTGAGGATGCGTCTTCCCCACGCAGGCTCCCCAGGGCCTGGGAGTCCGTTTCTCTCCCCTCCCTGTGCCCACAGCATCCCTCCCGCGGACAGGGCCACGAGTCCTTTCAGTTCCCAACCGCGTCTCCACCCTCCCTGCCCTCTTCCATGTGGCCGCTTGTCTACATTGAGTGATGGAGTTCATTTCCCGGTCCCCAGGTCATTTTCTGGGGCATTTACTCTGATGTGGGAGTTACCTAGGTGTATGCCTGGGAATGAGCTGAGCCTAGGGTCCGCCGCCTCCATCTTGCCTGGAAATCCTTGTTTCTGTTCCTTAGACACCGTATCAATGAATGTCCCATGTTTTACTCTGACCCCTTTCACTCAGCATATTTACCCTCTAGGTCCATCCATGTTGTTGCACACGTCAGGATCTCAGTTATGGCTGGAGAAGATTCCATCATGCGTATATCCCCGTTGACCCATTCGTCTACTTGTGGACGCAGAGTTGCTCCCACGTCTTGGCAGTCGAATGCTGCGTAAACCCACAGGTGCACACATCTTTCTGAACTGGTGTTTCTATTTTTGAGGGTGTATACACAATAGTGAAATTACTGGATCATACACTGTTTGCTTTTAATTTTTAAAGGCATCTGCACACTGTTTGCCACAGTGGCCACACCAGGTTATATTCCCACCAACAGTGTGCAAGCAATCCTTTCTCTGCACATGCTCCCAGAGACGTGTCTTTTTGAACTGAGCTGTTCTCCCTGGTGTAAACTGATTATTCTGGCTTTAATCTGCATTTCTCTGATCAGTGAGGTTGAGCACCTTTTCACACATCCATCAGTATGCCTGTCATCTTTGGAAAACATGTATATTCATGATCTCTGTCCATTTCTAATCAGATTTTTTTTTTTGGTGTTATGGGAGTTCTGTATATTCTATGTTTTTAACAATAACCCCTTATCAGATATGTCATTTACAATTGTTACTTCCATTCAGTAGGTTGTCTTTTCATTGATGGTTTCCTTTGTGTAAAAGCTTTTAATTTCGATGTCTCAACAGATCATTCTAGCTTTTGGTTCTCTTGTCTGAGGAGACCCATCTAGAAAAATGGTACGGCTGGTGTTAGAGAGCTTACTGCCTGTTTCCTAGCAGTCTTATAGATTTAGCTGCTGAATCTATTTCCAGTTAAATTTTGTGTATGGTGTAAGAAAGTTCTCCAGTCTCGTTCTGTCACACGTAGCCGTCCAGTTTTCCCAGCACCATTTGTTGAAGACGCCGTCTTTTTCTCATTGCATATTCTTTCCTCCTCTGTGGGATCTTTTCTGGATTCTCTGTACCAGTGGTCTGTGTCTGTTTCTGGAGCTCCACACTACTGTTTGATTCAAGCTTTGTGCCATGTACCTTAATCTGGGATCGCTAGAACTCCCAGAACTCTGTTGTTCTTACCATGACTCTGGTTAGTTAGGATCTTTTGTTGTTCCCTACAAATTTTACTATTGCAGATCGTAAAAAAAAAAAAAAAAAAAAAAAAAAAAAAGCTATTATTTTGATGAGGATGCCTTGGAAATGGACTTTCAAACCATATTCTTCCAGCCCACGTGCATGGAATATCCTTTCCATTTGCTGTTTTTAATTTCTTCGATGTTTCCTAGTTTTCAGTGTACGGGTCTTTTACTTCTTGTTGGTTACTCTTGTTCCTAGGTATTTTATTCTTTTTGGTTCATTGTAAATGGACTTAAGTTTTCTTATATTTCATTAATGTATAGAAACAACTGATTTCTGTCTAAATTTTACAGCTTGTAACGGTACTGAATTCATCTATTTCCAATACTCTTTTTTTTTTTTTTTGGTAGAGCACATAGGGTTTTCTATGTATAGAATCATGTCATCTGCAAAAAGAAAGTTTTACTTTTCAATTTGGATGCCTTCTATTTCTTGTCTGATGACTGTAGCCAGGACTTCACTATGTTGAATAAAAGTGATTGAGAGTGGACCTCATTGTCCTAGTCCTGATTTCTGAGAATACCCTGTGTGTGTGTGCACGTGCACACGTGTGTGTCACCATTGAGTATGACATTAGCTGTGGGTTTGTCACACAGCCTTCATTATGTGGAGGTATGTTCCTTCTAAACTCATCGTGTTGAAGTTTTTATGAATGTCTGCCTTCGTCAGATGCTTTTCCTGTGTATACTGATAATTTTTACCCTTCATTTTGTTACTGGGTATTATGTTGACTTGCAAATACTGACCCATCCTGTCATCCCTGGACTAGATCCCACTGGGTCATGAATGATTCTTCTAATATGGCACTGAATGCGGTTTGCTAGCATTGGCTTGTGGAGTTTCTGCATCTATGCTCATCAAGGGTGTTGACCTGTGTTCAGTTGTTGATTGGTTTCTATTGTAGTGTCTTTGGTTTTGGAATCAGGGTAATGCTGGCCTCCTAGAGCTTATTTGAAAGCATTCTTTCCTCTTCAGTTACTTGGAATACGTAAAACCTCTCCTTAAATGTTTGGTATCATTCTTTTGTAAATATATCTGGTCTTGGACTTCGGTTGGACAGTTTTTTAAATACTAAGTCAAATTTGTTGTTTGTATGGGATTGGCCTGTTCAGATTTTCTATTTCTTCCTGATTCGGTTTTGGAAGATACATTGCTGGGAATTGATTCATTATTTCTAGGTTGTCCAGTTTCTTGTATAAATTGTCATAATGTCTTATAGTCTTTTTAATTCTTTGGTGTCAGTTCTAATTTTGGGGGGGGGGTCGGGTTCTCTTTAATGACTGGTTAAAGGTTTATCAATTGTATCTTTCCAAAGAACTAGCTCTTGGTTTCATTGATCTTGTCTGTTTTTAGTCTCTATCATTTCTGCTCTGGTCTTTGTTTCCTTTTAGCTTTGTGCTTTGGTTTTTCTGATTCCCGTAGGAACAACGTTAGATTCCTTGGGATTTTTATTTCTTGAGATAGGCTTGCCTTGCTCTGGATGCCCTTCTCGGAACAGCTTTCACTGGGTCAGATTTTGGACCATTATTTTCATTTTCCTTTGTATCTTTCCTATTGCATTTCTATGTATTTCCTTTTGACTTCTCATGTCCATTGGTTTAGTAGAATGCTTGGCCTCCAAGTGTTTGATTTTTACAATTGTAATTTCTAGTTTCACACTATTGTGGTGGGAAAAGTGCTTGATACGGCTTCTGTCTTCAATTTATTGAGCCTTGAATTGTGGCCCAATGTGATCTCTCCTGGAAAACGTTCCCCGTGCACTTGAAATGTGTCTTCTGGTTTTGGATGGAGTGTTCTGTATACATCTGTTAAGTCCATTTGGTCTAATGGGTTATTCAAAGGCACTGTTTCTTTATTGATTTCTTGCCTAAATGGACTATCCATCGATGTTTGTGAGGTGCTCAACTCCCCTACTATTATGGTCCATTTCTCCCTTTATGTCCCTTAATATTTGCTTCTTACTGAAGTGTCTGTATTGGGTGCACGGATCTTTACAGCTGCTACAAGGACACTAAATTCTGTGGTATCTGAAGGAAAATACAGTGGTACATTTTCTCATAGCATAGTTACTGGCCTTAAGGTTACATGTCAACAATTCCTAGTATTTCCTGCTTCAGGGATGTGAACATGCTTTCAGCATCCAGGGATATTTACTCCTTTCAAGTTGTGTGGGCCTGCACGGATCCGTATTTGTCCTGTTGTAATCCTTGCATCTGGGGCTACTTAAGTCGCTCAGAGAAGCGTGTGATGAAATTGAGAAGCCCCTGTCCCACCCGTGCCTTCACCCACACTTCTGAAGCATCGTCGTAAGTGTGGAGGACGTTGATTCAGCTGCTACATTCCCCCAGGATGCTCTGACAGCATCACACGTGTATTTCTGCCCTTGTCAGCTGAAGCTCACGTTACTCATCTGTGAAAGAGAATCTCCCCCCTTCACCTGCTCCCCCTCCAGCTCCGCCAGGTCCATAGGAAGACGGTCTCTGGACTGCTCCCTCTGTTCTCTGTAACTGTTCTGTGAAGTCCCATCAGTGACTTGAGTTCTAGAAAGTCCAGGATCCCAGTGGCTTCCTCCTTTCTATCCACACCTGGACCTCCCCCCACCTTCTACCTGCCACGTTACCATCAAGATGACTAATGCTTCTGTTCCGTTCCATAAATAAACCACAGCCTCAGCACTTTGTCCGTCGATGGACTCCCAGAGCAGGAAAACATCCCAGTGTCCGTGGGAGCAGCTGTGCTGTGCACCTTGCAGGGTCACGAGGACTAAGGGACACCGTGAGTTCGGAGTGCGAAGACGGCGTTCTACCCGCACATCCTGCACACGCCCCAGGAGCTGCATTCATCCACGCTGTCAGGCTGCAGACTACACCTGAGTACGTTGGGGCTGAAGCAAACGTACAACGAAAATGGTCTTCATCGCCCGAGAAGGATGCAGGGACCCTTACAGCTCTGGGGCCACAGACTGGACTTGACCTGCTGTACCCTCTTGGCTGCCCGAGCCAGGCCTTAGCTGGAGGCTGTGTAACGAGATGGGGAAGACGGTATCTTCCGGGCAGGCCCTAGAATCCCTCCGTAGGGGGAATGAAACAGCACATCGATCAACGGTGGGAGAAAATAGAACCTTTATTTTCAAATAACTCAATGTTGATTTTAAGCTGCTGTTGTGTACAATGGTAGGAACATGGTAGTGAACGTAGGATTCCCCACGTTCCCTATGTCAGCTAGCGTCTGTTGGTCCATCTTCCCCTGCTGACCGGTCACTGCAGAGGAGGGAAGGTGCCCCAGGGGCCTAAACGGGAGGACCTCGCCCTCAGCTGCAGCATCTCTCCCAGTGCCACTGCACAGGCCAGAAGCCACATGGCCCCTCTCTACCCAGCCCCAGGGGTCGCAGGGGTACGCCGTGGAGGAGGAGAGCTGGGAACCGCTGGGGACCAGCTCCAGGGTCCCGTGGGCTGTGCAGCGTCTCGGCCTTACCTGAAAAGAGGTGCAGGGGGACCTGAGAGAGGCTGGCAGGACAGGAGGAAGCAAGTGGCCAGGGAAGGGTCCGTACACAGTGATGGGAGCTGAGTCCGTGATCCACACTTGCCACGCAGTCTCCCAGAAAAGGACTCGGCATGACGGCAGATTGATTTTCTCGTGGCCGCCCGCAGCCAGGCTGAATCGGCACCCTGAACGACGGGGTCCCGGCCATGGCGGCCCACGGGGACACTGCTGGCGGCTCGGGCTCTCCTGCTGCTTCCCCGAAACCGCCTCTGCCTCTCACACACCCACGTTCATCGCACAAGTGGAGACGCTCCTGGGAGCCGCGGGAGGGGGTGCGGGAGGGGGTGGCCTCGGCTTCTTCCATCTGTTCCAGCAGCTTCCTGTGCAGCCCGAGCAGACCCCGTGGGTTCCCCAAACCAACCCAGCGGGGGCTCCTTCCCCAGACTCTTCTGGGGGGGTCCTCCACGGGGACCCTCCAGCGGCCCGGAAGTGTCTAACCACACGGCTTCCGGATTTTGTCCCCCCAAAATTCTTCCCTGGCATCTGTGGTCGGTTTTCACCCATTGAAAGATGTGTTTTAGCTCAGGGACCCTAGTGAGGGTGCGTGGATTGGTCCCCACTGGAGGTTTTGGTCCTCTTGTTGGGGGAAGGGCGCTCCTTACCCCAGTGTGATCCCCTCCTGAGACGCGAAAGGGAAATGGTATTTGAGAAAAGGCCGTTCTGTAGAGGCGAACCTCCAGGGTCAGGGGAGAGATTCATGCCTTAAACACTGGGCCTGGAACAGACTGAAGCCAACCAGACCAGCCTGTCCGGTCAGACTCTCAGAAGGACAGAGAGGACCCGTGGGGAGAGACTGTAAGTCGTCCTCGAACCGGGACCTGGTGGAGAAGGCTCGAGGAGCTCGGGGAGAGCATGGAGCACCCCGGGCTTGCACTGTGAGCAGTCCTTCCCTCCCCTAGGCCAGGAGAAGCAGGTGGGGGCAGGTGGACCCCAGTGCCTGGGTGGGGGGAGGTACAGGTCTGGGAAGGGCAGCCTGGCCGCTCCGTGACCTTGTCTGGAGACCCAGAACATGTCGAAGTACGGCATCTGAGGTGGCAGTCGGGCAGGAGGACACTGACCTAGCTCTACCTTCCCTGATGTGCCCTGCTGAGGTCAGAGACTCAGAGCCACGAGCTGAGAGGACCGGGGAGCCCGTGTGATGAGTGCAGCCACTTGGGGCACGGAACAGCGTCGCTGGCCTTGACGAAACCGGAGCATGAGGGGTGGACCCCTGCAGGCTGAGCTTCTCTGTACAGACTTTACTCAGGAGGAAACCACTCTCCTGGGCTCCACGTCTTCTTTTCAGACCAACCGAACCTTCCTCATCCTCTCCTGTTTCCTCCTGATGGAGACGGAGCTTAACCTTCACACCGTTTATAGGATCTGCGGTCACCAACTCCTCTAGTCTCCCAAACTGAAGACGAGCCAGCGTGTCTTGGTGGACCACACACCCAACTGGCCATGGAACATGGTTCTCGGCTTCCACCATCTCCCCCTCCTTCACCCTTAGTTCCTCAGGGATAGGACAGTTTTCTAAAAGACCGTTTCGTCTCTGCTCCCTGTCACAATGTTGGCTCATTACTGGACGACAAGAGTGAGGTTCAGTAGTGAGATCTGCTCCCGGGGCTGCTGGTCAAGCTTTAGGACTCATTTACCGACAGAAGAGCCCTACGGTCCAGCACGTACCACATGCCCCCTCCCCAAATCTGCCCTTTGGCCCCTTTTGCAGAACCTCCCAGGACTGTGATTTTCTTAATGATCTGGAGATACTAATGAGCCTGTTTCTGCACCAATAGTTCCACACCAGCGCTGTGGGATCCACTGCCCAGTGTGGAATCCAAGCTCGCCATGCTGGCCCGGTGATCGGAGTTACTGAGTCCTTCCCAGGCTTAACTACTCCGATGAAGGGGAACAATGGGTCATAGTCACAGGGCTGCTGTGCGGGTGAATGACACAGTGTGGGGAGGGGGTCCGGGAAGCACTCAGTACGTGGTAGGTAGTTAAGTGGGCATCACGTCTGCATGCTTAGAAACGCCCTTGGTGTTGGCTTCCGTGCAGATCCCTCCCCGATGCCGGATTCCTGTCCTCCGTTCCTGTGCTCCTGCCTCGTCTCCCACTGACGCTGTCCCGATGGGTCGTTGGTAGACGATGGCATCGGGTCTGTCCCTTTGGTAGAGGTCTCCTGGCTCTAGGAAGGCAGGTACTTAGTCATTCTCCTTTTGTTCCTCGGCGCCTGGGGAAGGACCTGCCTGCTGTAAACGCTAACCCGTGGTGGCTTTGGATAGAGGCGGGTTGTGCTGAATCTCGTGACTGAGGGGTTTTGAGGGTAGAAATAGTATGTGCTCGTTCAGCGTCTTGGAACTCAGGAGATGGGCAGGTGCTTGGCTAGATTCTGACTCTGTAGGTAAATATACTGATCTTCAAGTCCCAGAGATGGGGTGTGGTGGTGGAGACGGGTGGACTAGCGTCAGGGTAGGACGTCTTGGAGGCAGTGAGGAAATCGGGACTGGGAATTCAGACAGGCCTGGGTTGGCATCGGCACAACCCCCTGGTTCGCTTGGGACGCTGGGCAAGTGACTTGACCTCCAAGCTTCACCGCCTGCTTCAGGGGATAGTTGTGTTATGAGGTAAGGGTTCAGCGTTGTGCTTGGCAAATGGAAAGTACTCAGTAGTCATTGACTTTATGAGCTGGGAGGAGGACCTCTGCTCTGGGAGGGGAAGGGAGGAGTCGGGACCAGACAGTGCACAGAAAACCCCATTCTGGAACACCAGATGAGCAGTTTGGGCTCCTGTCTTGGGGGAGGGTGACCCCCAAATGACCTGTCCCAGAGCCTTGCCAGGTGCCCGCTCTGGCACCTTACTCTGAACCTTGGAAACAGGAGCCTCTTGGGGGGGGGGGGCACAGGACCTGGCAAACCCGATGAGCTTTCCTGGCCATTCTCGGGGGATGTCGTAACTGAAGAGACGTTGCTGAAAACCTTGAACCTCACCGACCGTCGAAATGGAGGAAGGTGTTCATGGGAATGGGCTGGGAACCCAGCCACCTGCTCTGGTCTCAGAGTGAACTTGGCCCCAGGACGGACCACACTCCGGATGGAGAAGCTGAAACCTGACCGTCAAGACTCTAGGGGAAGTGGGGCTGCTTCACGTACCAGAGCGGCTGGGTCTCTTCCTGTCACCTTGGGTCCCACCTGCGCAGGGAGGTGTGTCCCGCACCTGACTCTCAACGAACAGCAAACTCCCCCCCCCCCCCCACCCAGAGCTGTGACTGACCAGCAGAGAAGCCCCCTCCGTCCAGCCGCACTCACCACATGCGTGATCAACCTCTGTCCTGCTTTGTCTCCGGTCATCGTTCTCCATCCTTCATGACGACGGACGTCCGCCTCATGTCTTTGCCTGTAAGAGCGCCGGCTGGCTGGCCCGGAGCTCCTGGGCTTTGAGAACTCCACGAGCACGTTCCTTCCTGCCTTCCTCACTCTCCGAGGTGAGAGCTGCTGGAGGCCGCTCCCGGGGCTCTGGGCTGAGCTTGGCACGTCACAGTGAGCTAGAAGTCTGGAGACGTGGGACCTCAAGGGAGCATTCACTGAAGAAAGCAAGGTCTTTCTGCTCCGAGAAATGTGTACATAAGGTTAACTGTGTCGTGGTCTAAAATACAGTTGGAACGATGAATTTCTGAGAATCTGAAAAATCGGTAAATGACTGTCCTGGGCTTACATGATCTACCTTGACCGCGCAATCGCCTTCGGTAAATCTAGTCCTTTCTCCCAACGTTTAAAGTTTGGGTAATTTTAGTCAATGTAACAGTAAGACTGCTCTTGATTTACTTCACAAACCCCTTTACAGAGATATAAAGTGAGAGAACATGAAGGGGGACAGGGGTCCTGGAGCTTCTAAATGGGATGGGAAGCCACGTGTGTCAAAGACATGTGGGGAGGTCTGTGGTCGTGCAGCAGGCTGGAGGGGTGACCGAATGAGTCTGAAACCCCGGGCAGGAACAAGAAGCACTCGCGGTCTGACTCTGAGGGGGTTCCCTTCTTCACATGCGGGGATGTCTTCCTGCCTCGGGCGGGGTAGGCACGTGAGAATGGTGACCCACCCCGTAGGATCTGTACCTTGTGAATTCCAGCATGTTCCGTGTCTGCTGCGTCTCCCCGCTGCCCCTTTCTCCCCCGAGTGGAGAGTCTCTGTGAGGATGGGGCTCCTATTTGGTGGGAGGTGACCTGCGTGTTTCTCCCTGAAGTTGGAGGGTCGGCATCCCCAACGTAGGAATCCCAGCCTCAGAAGTCACCGGAAGGTGACGTGTGAAGAACATGGACACGTGGTGACATGGTATTTTGATATATTGAGAGATTTTTCTTACTCCCCACACCCCCAAGCCACCGCATGGTCCTTCATTTTTTTAGAGAATATTTTTATATGCTCTTTAACGTTTTTGACTTCCAGTTACCCTACAGAGCTAGGTTAGTTCCAGGTGTATAATATAGTGACCGACACTTCCCGACGTCCCCGGTGATCCTCACGACAAAGGTGCTCCTTAGTCCCCGTCACCTGTTCCCTCCATCCCCCAGCCCCTGCCCTCTGCCGACCTTCAGCTCTGAACCACTGAGAGTCTCTTCCTTGCTCTGCCTCATGTCCCGCCCCCCATGCCCCACCCCATTTGCTCCTTTGTTTTGTTAAATTCCACATGAGTGAAATCATAGGGTATCTGCCTTTTTTTCTTCTTTTTGGCTTAGCATTCGCTTCTCTACATACACCCATTGTGCCAATGGCAGGATTCCCTTTCCTTTTATGGCTAATATTCTGTGTGTGTCCGTGTGACGCCCGTCTTCACCAATCAGCGGACACTTGGCCTGTTTTCCTAATCCGGCTCTCGTCTGTAGTGTTGCCATAAACAGCAGGGTGCGTGCGTGTCTTTGGTTTCGTATTTCTGCATTCTCTGTGTAAGTAACCGGTAGTGAGGTTGTTGGACTGTAGGGTAGCTCTGTTTTTAACTTTCTGGACAAACTCCGTCCCGTTTCCCATGGTGGCTTTCCCACCGATGTTGCAAGCGCGTCCCCTTCTCCGCATCCTCGCAGACACCTGTTGTTCCTGGTGGTGTGGATTTTAGCCGCTCTGACAGTGTGAGGTCTTCTCTCGTTGTTACTCTGACTTGTATTTCCCTCTTGATGAGTGACGCTGAGCATCCTCTCCTGTGTCTGTGGGACATCGGAAGTCATCTTTAGGAAAGTGTCATTCATGACGTCTGCCAACTGAGTTATTCATCTGGTGATGCTTTATAAGGTCTTTATATAGTTTGGATGTAAAACCGTATCTGGTAAATCATTTGCAAATATTTTCTCACATGCCGAGGTTGCCTTTTAGTTTGTTGATTATTTTCTTCACTGTGAAATTTTTATTTATTTTTATTTTTATTTTTTTAAAGATTTTATTTATCACGAGTAGGCAGAGAGGCAGCAGAGAGAGGGGGAAGCGGGCCCCCCGCCGAGCAGAGAACCGGATGCGGGGCTCGATCCCAGGACCCAGGGATCATGACCTGAGCCCAAGGCAGAGGCTTAACCCACTGAGCCACCCAGGCACCCCTTCACTGTGAAATTTTTAATTTTGCTGTAGTCCTGACAGTTTATTTCATGTTTGCTTTGCCGCAGGAAAGGTCTAGGGAAATGCTGTGACTGGTGTCCAAGAAATCACCGCCTGTGCTGTGTTCTGGGGTTTTTATGGTTTCGGGTCCCACGTTTGGGTCTTTCATCCATTTTGAGATTACCTTTGTGTGTGGTGTGAGAAAGTCGTCCCGTTTCATTCTTTGGCATGATTCTGTCCAGTTCTCCCAACACTGTTCCATGAAGAGACCTGTTCCTCCACTGGATAGTCTTTCATCCCTAGTCTGAGATTCACGGAGCATATCTTACTGGGTTTTCTGTTCTGTTGATCCGTTGGCCTGTTTTTGTGCCGGGACCACACCGTTGTGATGACGGCAGCTCTGTAACGTAGTCTGAAGTCCAGACCGAGGCCCCCAGCTTTGATTCTCTTCGTCATGACCGCGTTGGATATCCGGGGTCTTCGGTGGTTGCAGACGCATGTTAGGATTGTTCGTTCGAGCTCTGAAAAGTGCCGCTGGTATTTCCACAGTGACTGCATTACACCTGTAGATTGCTTCGGGTCTGACAGACAATTGCAGGACATTCTTGCCATCGATGAGCGTGGAATGTCTTCCCACTTCTTTGTGTCCCCTTCAGCTTCCTTCAACACGGTCCTGTCGTTTTTGGAGCCCAGGATTTTCACCTCCTTGGCTAGGTTTATTCCTGGAAGTTTTGTTGCTTTTGGTGCAATTTCAACTGGGATTGATCCCTTCATTTTTCCTTCTGCTGGTTTGTTTTTGGTGCATAGAAATGCAACAGATTTCTGTACACTGATTTTGTATCCTCTGACATCACTCCATTCATTTCAGTTCCCCAGTTTTTTGGTCCAGTCTCTAGGGTTTTCTACATAGAGTACCGTGTCATCAGCACATAGTGAAAGTTTTACCTTGTCCTCACTGATTCGGATTCCTTTCATTTTTGTTGTCTTATTGCTGTGGCCAGGACTTCCAGTATAGGTTGAATAAAGGTGGTGACAGTGTGATCCCAGGCTCCTGGGATCGAGCCCCATGTTGGGCTCCTACAGTGGACCTGCTTCTCCCTCTCCCTGCCCCTGCCCCAGGCTTGTGCACAGTAGCTCACCCTCTCACTCAAATAAATCTTAAAAAAAAAAGTGACAGGGACATCCCTCTTGTGTTTCTGACTGTAGAGTAAAAAGTCTGGTTTTGCCTCTTTTAGAGAATAATAGCTATGGTTTTTCATATACAGACTGTATTATGTAGAGGTGAGTTCCCTCTAAACCTTCTTTGTTGAGGGTTTTTATCATGAATGGAGGTTGGACTTTGTCCAGGGCTTTTTCTCCATCCAATGAGACGATCACGTGTGTTATCCTTTCTCCTACCGATGTGACGTATCATGTCGATTGCTTAGCAACTGTCCAGCCACCCTTGCATCCCAGGAATAAATCCCACTCAATTATTGCAAATGAATACATTGGGAATGTATTGTTGAGATGGTTTGTTAATATGTTGGGAATTTTGCATCTGTGTTCATCAGGGATTGGCCTGTAGTTCTTTCTTAGTGCTGCCTTTATCTGCTTTGGGTATCAGGGTAGTTTTGGCCTCCTAGGATGAATTTGTAAATTTTCCCTTTTGTATTTTTTAGATGAATTTGAGAAAAATATGTGTTAATTCTTCTTTAAATATTTGGTAGAAGTCATCTGTGAAGGCGTGTGGTTCTGGACTTCTGTTTGTTGGGCTTTTTTATTACTGGTTCAATTTCATTACTGGTAATTGGGCTGTTCAAATTTTCTATTTCTTCCTGGTTTAATTTTTTAAGATCCTATGTTTCTAGGAATTTATCCATTTCTCTTAGGTTGTCCAGTCTGTTGGCATATGATTTTTCATGATGTTATAATCTTTTATATTTCTGTGGAGTCAGTAGCTCTAGATCTGATTTTTAGACCCTTCCCCTTTTTAAAATCTGGCTAGATGGTTATTGATTTTCATCTTTTCTAAGAATGAGCACTGGGTTTCATTGACCTGTTCTATTGTTTTTTTTTTTTTTTTGGTTACTGTATCATTTATTTCTGTGCTAATCTTTATTATTTCCTTCATTATACTGGCTTTAGGAGTTATTTTTTTTTCTTTCCTTCTTTTTTTTTTTTTTTTTTTTTTTTTTTTTTTTTTTTTTTTTTTTTTTTAGTTCTGTTAGGTATAAGGTTAGGTTTTTTTCTTTGGAACTTTTCTCCCTGTTGTAGGCCTATATTACTATATGTACTTCCTCTTAGGACTATTTTTTGCTGCATCCCAGAAATTTTGGATCATTTTGTTTTCATTTTCCCCTGTATTTTAGTTTATTTTTTTTAATTATTTATTTGAAAAAGAGCATGAGCAGGGGGAGAGGGAGAAAAAGACTCTCCAGCTGAGCAGGGATCCTGATGTGGGTCTCAATCCCAGGCCCTTGGGATCATGGCCTGAGCCACTTAGGCAATCCTTCCACATATCTTTAAAATTCTTGGTTGACCATTTGGTTTAGTAGCATGTTGTTTAACCTTCATGGATTTGGGATCTTTCCAGACTTTTTCCCGTGGTTAACTTCTAGTTTCCCAGCCTTGTGGTCAGAAAAGATACATAGTAGGACTTCAGGTTTTTGTATTGGCTGAGGCTTGTTTTGTGATCTCGTATGTGGCCTATTCTGGAGAATGTCCCATGTGCACTCGAATGTGTTGTGTATCCTGCTGTTTTAGGGTGGGGTGTTGTGAATATGTCAAGGCCATCTGGTACAGGGTGTCATTCAGAGTCACTGTTTCCTTGTTTATTTTCTGTTTGGTCTTTCCATTGATGTAAGTGGGGTGCTAGAATCACCTCATATTCTCGTATTCTCATCAATTAGTTCCTTTACGTTTGTTACCATGTATTTTGTATATTTGGGTGCTCCAATGTTGGGTGCAAAAATACTTATAGTTGTTCTACCCTCTGGTTGGATTGTTTGTCTCTTGTTATAGGCTCTGTTTCAAAGTCCAGTTTTTCAGTACACGTTTTAGTATTCTGGCTTGCTTTTGTCGTCCATTTGCATGCTAAATTTTCTTCCATTGCCTGAGTACCACTGGGCAGGTGTCTTTGGGCCAAGAATGACTGTCTTGTAGGCAGCATACGGATGTGTCTTGTTTTAATCCATTCTGACATCCTATGTCTTTTGATCAGAGTGTGTTTAGTCCATTAACATTCAAAGTAATTATTGATATATATATACATTTATAGCCATTTTATTGTTCTGTGGTTGTTTCTGGAGGTTTTCTCTGTTTCGTTTTGTCTTTCATGTTTCACGGATTTTCTTTAGTGATACATTTGGATTTCTTTTTTTTTTTTTGCGGGTTTATTGGTGGTTTTGATATGTTTGACATCAGGTTTGTATATAACCTTTTCTAAAAATAGCCATCTATATTTTATTGATGGCTATTCAGTTTGAACCCATCTTGTCTTCTTCCCACATTTCAGGTATATGTTATTATATTTGTCCTTTTTGTGTTGGTGATTTCCTTGGCTGATTTTTACAGAAATATTTGTTTTTACTGCATTTGTTCCCTGCCTTTATACGGTCACTTTTGATGTCCTCCATGTCCTCAGAGACCACTTTAATATTTCCTGCAGGCCTGCTTTAGTGGCCATGAACTCCTTTAGTTTTTGGGGAGCTCTTTGTCTCTCCTTGTATTCTGAATGACAGCCTTGTTGGATCGAGCATTTTTGGCTGCAGATTTTCCCCATTTAGCCCTTTGAGTAGATCATGTCGCTTGCTACTGGCCTGCTAAGTTTCTGTTGAAGAATCTGCAGTTAGCCTTGTGGGGTTTCCCTTGTAAGTTAATGACTTCTTGCCTTGCTTCTTTTAAATTTTTCTTTATCACTATACTTTGTAAACATAATTACAGTATGTCCTGGCGTTGGCCTCCTTTTGCTGATTTTGATGGGAGTTCTTTGTGCCTCCTGGATGTCTGTTTCCTTCCCCAGTTTCAGCTATTATTTTCTCAAAGAAATTTTCTACTCCCTTTGATCTCTTCTTCTTCTGGAACTCCTATAATACTACTACTACTACTACTAATATATAATATATATAATATATAATAACAAACGTTATTACTTTTGATGGAGTCACTGAGTTCCCTAAGTCTAGTCTTATGGTACACAGTTCATTATCTTGTTGAGCTTTTTCTTTCCCGCACTTTGTCATCGATACATTCCTCTGCTGCTTCCAGCCTAATGTTCATTGCATCAAGCCTGTTTCTAATCTCATTTTTCGCCTTCTTCACCTGATTCTTTTTTTTTTTTTTTTAACTTTGCTTTCAAAGGTTTTATGTATTTGGGTGCTCCTATGTTGGGTGCATGAATATTTATAATTGTTCTATCTTGTTGGATTGTCCCCTTTATTACAGCGTTGTTACTTGTCTCTTGATACAGGCTTTGTTTTAAAGTCTGTTTTTCCAAATTCAGTACTGCACTCTGGCTTTTTTTTGACCATCATTTTCATGACAAATATTTCTCCACCCCCTGAGTATCACTGTGCAGGTGATTTTAGGTCTAAAGTGAGTCTCTTGTAGGCAGCAAACAAATAGGTCTTCTTCATCTTTTTTTTTTCCCCTGGGCACCCTATGTCTTTTGATTGCAATGTTTTGTCTATGTACAAAGGAATTATTGATACATGTATATTTATAGCCATTTTATTGTTTTGTGGTTGTTTCTGGAGCTTTTCTCTGGTCCTTTCTGTTTTGCTGATACTTTTTAGTGATATATTTTGATTTCTATATTCTTTGCATGTCTATTAGAGGTTTTAGATAGACGGTTGCCATTAGGTTTGTCTGTAACCTCTTCTACAAATAACTGTCTATATTAAGTTGATGGTCATTCAAGTTTGAACCCATTCAAACATGGGGAGAAAACTCTTCACCATGTTTAGGTGCATGTTATATCTTATATCCCCATGTATGTGTGTGTGTGTGTGTGTGTGTGTGTGTGAGTCCCTTGACTGTTTTTAACAGAAATAGTCACTTTTACTGCTTTTGTTTCCTGCCTTTATAGTGTCCCTTTTTGTGTCTCCATGTTCCTCAAAGAGACCCATTTAATATTTCATGCTGGGGTGCTTTAGTGATCACAAATTTCTTTAGTTTTTGTTGGTTGGGAGAAACTCGACATCCTTCCATTCTGAATAACAGCCTTGCTGGACAGCGTGTTCTTGGCTGCAGATCTTTCCCTTTCAGCACTTTGACTTAATCTAACCGCTCCCTTCTGGCTTGTAAAGTTTCTGCTGACAAATCCCCAGCTGGCCTTCCCTTGTAAGTTAAGGACTTCTTTTGTTTTGGTGCTTTAATTTTTTTCCTTTTTGCTCTACTTTGATAATTTACACTATGTCCTGGGGTTGGCCTGCTTTTCTTGACTTGGGTGGGAGTTCTTTGGGGCCCCTGGATCTGAATGTTTCCTTCTCCAGATTAGGGAAGTTTTCAGCTATGAGGCCCTCAAGTTTTCCTGTCCCGTTTTCTAACATGATTCCTAATTCGAATGGTATTACATTACATTATTACATTTGATGGAATCACTGGGAACCCTTAGTCTATTCTTCAGTTGCATAATTATTTCTCTTTCATTTAGCTGTATTTCTTTCCATTATTTGGTCTCCCAGGTCATTACTTCATTGCTCTGCTTCCTCCAGACTGATGTTCATTGCATCCGGCCTAGTTCTCATCTCATTAATTGCATTCTTTATCTCTGATTCTTTCACACTCAACTCTGTGGCAAGAGTCCCTCTGAGTTCGTCTTTTCTTGAGCCCAGTGGGTAGCTTTATGATGGTTGCTTTAAATTCTCCCATAGCCTATGACATCTGTCTGTCTGTCTTAGATCTCTGGCTGTGGTCTTACAGTCTATTTTGGGATCAATTACTCTATCGGCACATTGTGCCCAAGTCTCTGCATTTTGTGTTAGAAAAGAATGTTCTGTCTCCTGCTTCTGAAAGTAATGACTTAAAGAGGTCAGGTCGTGCCCAGGGTCGTGCCCAGATGCTTCAGGGAGTGTCTCCAGTCTGCGTTGAGTGTGCTGTGCCGGTCTGTTCTGGCTGCGGTGCCCTTCAGGCCCGTGTCTGCAGAGGCTCTCCTGGCCTGCTGTGAGCAGTGTTTGGTCCCCGGCCCGAATGTGGAGTTTCACTTAGCTGTGCTCTGGTCTGCTTGTGAAATGAGACCTGTCACCACCGACACTGAACCGAGGCCCTGCAGAAGTCTGGCAGGAGATGGGATGTAGGCAGGGTTTTGTGCTGGTCTTCTGGAGGAGAGGTTCCTGCTCTGGGACTGAGGCAGGCGTTACTGCAAAGGGCAGTTTTACCAGGGGCAGGTGGGAGGGGGTGTGAGCAAGTTTAGACCGTACATGTGTGTCCTGTGCCCCTTCCTACAGGGGGCTCCTTGTTTATGCTGAGGGAGGGAAATGGTGCCAGGCAGCTCCTTGGTTCCCAGAGAACTGTCTCTGAACACTCCCTCTCAGGACACTCTCCAAGAACAAATATTATCTCCTCCCTCCCACCCCTGTGTGTCCCAGGCACTCTTTGAACACTGTTTCCGTGCTCTCTTGCCCCAGGTTGTTGGCCTGCCTTCTCGCCATGAGCAGGGCAGTGCCCTGCAGGCTCTTTCCCAGTCAAGCCTCCTGACCTTTAAGCCCCAGCTTTAAGCCATGCTGGTTGCAAGCGCTCATGAAATTTGGCCCATCTGATTTTCCAAATCATTTCACAGGAAATACATTCTCCTGTGTGTTCCCCTCTCACTTGCCCACCCCCACTCCTGTATCTATGACCACAGCTCCTTCCCACCCAGAGCGGCTGCCATCCTTTCCTCCCCCAAGCCACGTCTACACACTTCTTTCTTCGTTGTGGCTTTTCCTCTCCCTCTACCTGTGGGGTTGGCTCCATCCATCTTCAGGTCGATTTCTGGGTTATACTTAGAATGATTTGATAGTTACCTAGTTGTGTTCATGGGAGAGCCTGGGGTCTGCCTACTCCACCATCATCTTCCTGCTCCTCATCGACCTTAATTTTATCATTATGTCATTCGGAGTGAGGATTCAGGAGAAAGTGGGAAGCTGACCATGGTATGCTGGGGCTGGCTTGTGTGGTCTTCCTAGACACAGGTTTACATTTTCAGGGAATCTGCAAGCCAGTGAGGTTTTTGGTAGCTTGAAATCAGCCATCGGGGAGTATTTCTACCTGGACGGTGGGCAAATGCTGAACTCGGGGGATGACATGGGAAGAAGAGGGGCTGCCTAACTTGCAGATTTCAAAAGTTTAGGTCTCAGTACAATGGAAAGGACTCTTGCACAGAAAATGTAGTAGAAATTTTCCTAGATGAAGGGAAGGAAACCAGGACCTTTGGAGCTGGTGGGTCCCTGAGGAAGAACACTCGATCTTTCCTACACTGATGGCAGAAATCCACGTCTCAGGGACTTATGAATCTAAGAAGCCCTATCTGTCTTTTCCTGCATATAAACCATTGCAAGTGCAGCACCTCAGGGCATACCTGACTGTGTGGTATTAGGCAGGTGAGTCAGGCAGTTCTCTAAGCCTTGGCGTGGTTGGGAGCAGTGGGAGCTGTTAAGCAGACTCATGGCCAAGTGCAAATAGGAGTTCTATCAGGGTGACCTCCGAAGACATCCTATTGATCCAGGAGCTAATGTTACACCTGGTGTGGAATGTCAGGAAATCGCCAGGACCCAGGCAGGTCACTGTGGAGCTGCCCTTTCCCCCCTCCCCCTTCCAGGGGTCAGGGACACGGAGAGATGATCAGAACCTGAGGGGAGAAAGGCCCCCTTGAGAGGAGCGGTGAACTCTGGGAGACACGGCCAACCCACGGGAGCCTTGTAGAGAAAGCTAGAGGAAGACCTATCCAGAATTTCCTCTCCTTCTTCCCTCCTCCAGTCAAGGTTTCTCATTGACCAAATCCAACAAATTATGAGGTCTCTTTATGAAATCCTGTTGTTTAGTCTAGAGAAAGGTTTTCTGGAGGGGTAAACTTTTTTTTTTTTTAATAGAAATGATTTAAAAAAATCAAGGTGTCCACAAACTTTACTGTACATGTTTTGTTTTTCCCATATTCTTTCCTTCTCCCTGTACTATTCAATCCACAAATGTAAGCATTTATAACACTTCACAAACAACAGTAATCACGTACTGTATCCAAAGCAATGACTTCTAAGCAAAATAGCTACCTTGATATGGAGAGGTTTTTGGAACATTAAACTGTTTCAATTAATCTTCATTGTAACAGTTATTGGATACATATTCTAGAATGTAGCAACTCGACCAGTGAATGGAGTACTTGATAAACACTTTCTACACTGAATTTTACATTTTTCATATAAACGACCCTGGTTTGTTTTTCTCAAATAGTTTACATTTTACCATAGCCAACTTTCTTCTCCTTTCCCTTTGATCTTAGAATTTGCCTAGAGAGTTTCCCACAGCCCACTGTGGTATGTGGGTATCAGCATGAATTCCTGTGTTCTCGGGAACAGATGGAACTATTATTGGGCAGGCTGGGTCTTTCAGAAAAGAACAAGAGCTACATAGACTAGGGCTGTAAAGAGAACCTCCTGGGACAGAGGAGATCGTCTCTGGCCAGGCCGTCCATTATGGCAGCTACATGCCCCATATGGCTCTGGAGAGGAGGCATTGAACTTGAAAAGTACTTAATTTTAGGAGCCACAGGTGGCTGGTGGCTGGAGTATTTGCAGACATAGAGCAGCCTGCATGCCCTCACTTACCTGGAGACCACAGCACAAGCCAATCTAGGCACAACCTGCTTGGCCGGGTGACAACCCCGTGGCCAGGGTCCTAACCTACTGTCTCAAACTCGGACCCATCTAACAGCAGAGAAGACCCCAAAGGAACAATGACCCAACAGGAAACACGTTGTGCAGTCTTGCAAATCCTTGCCCATATGGGTTTCTACAATCCTGCTGGCCCCCCAGTGTGGGTGGTGTTATCCCGAAGTCAAAGCTGAGGAAACAGTCTTGGGTGAAGTAACTTGACCAAGGCCCCCAAGCCTGCAGAGATAGAGCGGGGCTCAGAACAGAGACGGGAATTCTCTAAGAGCAGTTCTATGTTGTGACCGCCTGAGCAGGGGCCTGTGGTCTGTTCTGGCTGCAGGAGGACCCTGGTTTCTCCACTCCCACCTTCCCTGCAGGGATGCTCAGACCCCAAAGGTACCATGGGATCCAGTTCCCTCTGTGGGTGGCCATCAGTCTTGCTGGTGTGACAGATGGGCCCCCCTGATGTGGCCTTAGGCCTGAAGCAAAGTGGGCTCCCTCTGACAGACAGATGGACCATCAAGTGAGAACGAAAATGCTCATAGCTGCCCCAGTGCTCCGCCCCCTGGTGGTGTGTTGAGGAAATGCTGCCTGTTCCTCCGCCTCTGGGGGAGGTTTCTAAGGGAGTAGAAGTTTGTACACCCTGACCTGGGGTCCTGGCCTCAGCACGCTGTAGAGAAGCTTTGCAGTCCGGAACATGTGAGCATCTCTGAGCCTCTGTTTCCCCCTTGAGTTGGGGGGCTAGCAGGTCTTCTCAGGGCCATCAAGGGGCTGAGAGCTCTTTTGGGGGAATATTTAATAGGGAGTAGTTAAGGAAATGAGGCCGTGTACCTTCTCTGGAAACTGGTTACAGTCTTAGGTCGTGGTGCATCCCCCCACACTCTCCCTTGATCTGCATGTGTCCCGTCCTCCCTCTTTCTGTGATCCTAGGGGGCTGGGGGTGGGGCGACTCCATGGCCCCTGCCTGGGCTTTGGGATCCAGATGTCCCGGGTTGGGATCTGGGCCCCAGTCGTCCACTTGGGTCCCTGTGCACCTGCGTCCTCGGGCACTGGGTGTGAATCCCGCAGGAACCAGTAGATGACCTTGCAGCCACGGGAGAGCTGGTTGGGACCTCCCTGTGTCCCACCTCCCTGAAACAAATTGTGGATGCACGATGTAGTCTGGCTGGTTTCAGATCCCACAGGGGTGAACCGCTGCCTTGTCTGTGTGCATGGACATAAATGCCACAGCTAGCAGGGAGGAGGAGGAGGGCTCTTTTCTCCCCCCAGCTGGAAAGACCGGAGCGTCTTGATGGACCTCGACTGTGGGCTGAGACATCCTCTCTGATCCTTGCTTTCCGGGGATGTGACAGTCACTGTGAGGTGGTGTTGGGGTGAAGGCCCATTGTGGGTGTCTCTGGAGGCTCCCCCAGAATCGTCTCTCAGCCAGATGGAGCTTCTGGTACAGCTCTGGTACGGCCCTCTGAATGAGGCAGAAGGGAGGATCTATCCTTTTCCAGGTGGAGGGTTGTAACTGAGCAGTCCTGATTCTGATAGGGAGGTGACAGGGAATCCAGTGGCTGCGGTAGGTTTGACTCTGTATGAACGCGGTGTCCTTCCCACAGCACGGACGCCTTTCAGCTAAGCAGCGTGATCGGAAGACGTGTGATCACAGACATCGACGAGGTATTCCACGTCTCTGCGTCCAGTTGAAGGGAAAGCAAAGAGAATACTGATTTTCCTTTTTTGTGGCTGAATTAGGACTGCTGCCCTGAGACTGAAGACTTCATGCAAATAAGGACTTGAATCCTTTTTACTCACTCGATTCAGCATCGGGGTTAGGCTGGGAAATATGTGAGCGGTCGTAGGATGGTATTTGTACGTGTTCTGTTCCTTTCAGGAGGTACGCACGCATGTAGCTTAGTGCGTGTGCGCGAAATGAGTTTCCTGGACATTGAATGGAGGTTTTCAAGTGCACTGTTGGCTCTGATTTCTCCCCCAGAGGCTATGCTCAGAACCCCTCTCAGGAATCAGGGTGCCTGTGCTTCAAGGAGAATTGTAGACCAGAGATGCTGAATCCCATCTTGAAACATTCTGTGGAGTTTCTAATCTAGACAAGTTCTAGCAAAAAATGTCGAGATGAGAAATATTTTACTTACAATTTTAGGAGTGAATGAGACTTCGTGTCACAGTCAAGCAGAAGGAAAAATCCAGCCTCGGAATCCTGTGCAACATGTTCGGATCTGCCCTGAATGACTACCTGCTTCCCCTCCCTGGGTGCGGACAGCAGTGCGGACAGATGTGGGTTTCCGTCCTCTGTGGACACGAGTGCTCAACGCTCCCTCTAACGAGCCCAGTGCTCTGTGTGGATAGCCCCTCACTTGGCTCTTGGCTGGAAGGTCTTGTCCGCACCCCCTGTATTTCTCGTCTGTCGGTGGTACCCCCGTGGCTGCCGGGTGAAGCTTCTGGGTGCTTCCCTCCGCTTCTCCACGGGAGTCTGTCTGGTCAGAAGAGTCAAAGCGGGTTCTACTGGGTCTCCAGCGCACCCATCCCCTCTCACGCGCTGTAGCCATTTCTAGGGGCGCAGGAAGAATGGTTTCATGGAGGTCAGAAGAGGCCATGACTTTTGCGTTTGGAAGAAGTGGGTTCACGACCAGTAGAAACTTTCTAGCTGTGCGGCCCTGCACACATTACATGAACTCTGCTCTGTCGTTTTCATTAGCAAAGTGGGGAAAATGTAACAGCAGAGAGCTTGGTTTGGGATGGAAGGACGGCATCCCCACCAGGCCTGAGTCCAGGGTCAGAGTCTGACGTTCCAGGGAGGGGCTCCACTGCCGCCGTGGTAGGGAGACCCAAACACACAGT
This sequence comes from Martes martes, assembly GCF_963455335.1. NCBI lineage: Eukaryota > Metazoa > Chordata > Mammalia > Carnivora > Mustelidae > Martes > Martes martes. The sequence goes on from NC_137901.1 coordinate 89,810,189, forward strand.
GACGTGAGGTCAGTATGACAGCAACAGTTCCTCCCTCCTGACGGTCCAGGGGCAGGAGTGTGATCTTGTGTGGATAAGTGTGTCTTCCCTGATGAACGTCCACAGGGAGCCAGACTAGCATCTGGTGGCTTCGTGTCCCGAGTGGACGGTCCTCACTCTGTAGATGGACGTGACGGAGTTGTCAGGGCGAGACCTGGACGTTGCTGCCGCCCAAGGCCAAGACCAAAGGAGCTGGTGATCTCGGCGGCGTGTCCAGCTGCAGAGGGGCTGGAGGACGGGTTCTTACTCTGGGGACCCATGCGTCTGGAGCAGGAAGGAGGCATGCGGGGGGCCTGAGTAACGTGGGCTGTACGGGATTCTTGCCGGACCCCCTCACGCTGAGGCCTCTCTCTCCTGCATCATCAGCAAGAAGCGCCCGGGGATGTGGTGACGTCATCGCACAGGCTCCTGCACGTCCCGTTACTGTGTGTGGGTGAGGACTCGGTTTTGCACTCTCTGTACGTCATAACTACAGATTCTGCTCCCCCAAACACTTGCAATTTCCCTGCAGATTCATTCCTGTGCAGATTTCGTAAATATGGGGAAGGAGATTGAGAAAATGAAGATAGACAGTGAATGACCCGTAAAACCCGTCTTGGCACAGTGAGCACAGGTGGGGACACAGTGCTGACCGCTGTCTGGGGCACGGGTACCGGGCACCGGTGGCACAAACACTCTAGGCCGCTGCTAGTACGTGTGGAGAGCATTTAACACCACTTTGGAGTGGCTGTTACCGATGAATGCCGTCAGCTACATGCTGGTGAGTTGGGCATGTTTCCCCCACTCTTAGCGACGTTCTGGTCACACTGCGTCTTTGAGACCCGAGGCAGTCCCGAGAAGCATGTTACCTGCTTTACCTTCACTCTGTTCGGAAACCAGCGCTGGGCATGAGCGCATGCTGGGAAGGCCCAGGAGATCCGGGAGAACCTTTGTCTGAAACCAGCCAGCACGCAGGTGACCGCTGTGGACAGACCCCCGCGGTCCGACCCCAGACCCTGCACTGAGGACTGAGGGGTCTTTGCAGGAGGAACTGAGGACACGCACCGTCCTCAGAACCCAGTGCAATCATTTGGCTCTTGCTGGGAATAAACGCCTGACCTCCAGTGACCTGAGACCTGGATCCCCCTCCCACGATCCACATGAACTATGAACACATGAGTGCTGGGGATGCCTGAGAATGGGGGGGGGGACCGAGACCCTAACCACAGCACAAACTGACTGGGTCAAGGTTTCTCAAAACCGTCACTGAAGGTGAGGTACAGCCTAGGAAAGCCTGATCCAAGGGACGACAGACACGTGGTCCCACCGCAGCTCTGACACTCCCTGGGAACAGAAGCTTCCGGCAAACTTGCTGACGAACCACGTGAGTCACAAAAGAATCCCCTGCTTTTCCGGTTTATCCTTCACTGTAGATAATGAAGGTGAGGGAGCCATTTCTTGCTGGAACAGAACTGATTCTGATTGGGGGTCTAGTTGCATTTTTTAGGCACCACATTAAGGAAGTCGCAAACCTAATTATTTTCATGCAGCCTTAGGGTGATGAGCAGAATACAATTAAGGGTGTTTTTTTGTTTTTGGTTTATTTTGCTGTGAGTGACACGAGGACTAAGGTGTTTCACCAAAGTGACGATTCTCACACGACAGACTCTGCAGACGGAGGCAGAGTTGTCTTGGCCACTCGACGACAGGACTCTGGGTAAGTATCTCCACATTCTCAAGGACTTTCCTCACGGTCACCAAATAGCTGCAATGGCTCCATGAATCCCATGCTCACAGAGGTAAAAGCTACCTTTTACCCTTGATGCTTTTGGTGGGGAGTAAACTGTGAGCAACAAGAAACTGTCAAGCACGCTTTCCCTTTTAGGTCCCTGGTGTGGGTGGAGTCCCGTCGTCCCCTCACTGCCTGGGAGGGTGGACAAATGAGCATCTGCGAAGGGGAAGGGTTTGCTGTGGGTGTGAGAGCGACTGTGTCTGTCCCCTGAGGCCCCTCACATTGGAATCAAAACCAGGTCCTGCAAGCCAGGGGGGAGGGAGATGGCTATGGAAGGTAAGTTCTGCCACAGCAAGTATTCTGGGTAAGAAACGAGTCCAAGGGAAAGGAGGTTCTGAATCGGATCCTGATAAGCCTTTCCCATCCACGGTTCAGAGTGAGGGACTTTGTAGACGCTCAGGTTCGCTGGGGAAAGCGCCCTGAGCGAGCACAACCTGTAACCCAGATGACACAGCTGACATTGTACGTCCCCTTGATCCGTGTGCATCCCCGCGGTCCCTGGACAGCTCAGCCGCCGCCGCTAAGTGGTTCATGAGCCTCTGAAAACCGGCGGCCACTCAACTCACCAGCATGACACACGGCTCTCCCCTAACACAGTCTCCATCCTCATACAACGTTCGGTCTGAGATGACGTCCAGAGCACCTCTTAACGGGCCCAAGATCCCAGCGAAGACCCGCTGCCTTCTACCTTCTCCTTCGTCTGTCCCTTCCCGCCCTCCACCCTCTGACACCCTCCGCACTCCCCCTCCCCTGCGTTTTCGCCTCCCCCCCCACCCCCGCGGCTGGCTCAGGTTCTGTCAAGCTCAGACCCAACTCATCTTCACATGCGTCCGTTCAGATTCTTCTTGTCCGGGAAGCTCTGCCCTCCCCGCTGTCAAAGTAAAAACCTCGTCTCCCACCCGCTTTCAAGAATTCGGTTTAGCCTGATGGGTGCTGCTCCCGGCTTGGGGTTCAAACACGGGCTCCAGGAAGTCTGGACGCTGGCCCCCTGTCGGTCTGTTTCCCCGGCCCGGTGGTGTTCCTCTGCTATTGCCGGTGTATCCCCACCTGACGTCTCCCCTGCCTTCAGGTCCATGGCTCCGTCTGGCTCCGAGGCCGGCCGTCCCTCTGGAGCAGACCCCACGGGAAGCCGGGCTCGGTGCTGGGCAGTCTGACATGGGGGCTGTGTTGGTGAATGATCAGCTGAGGTCACCGATCCCAGGACGTCTCCCAGAGGCAGGAGGGAGGGAGCAGGTGGGCTGAGGCCAGCAGGAACAGCCAAGGGAAGGGCGTGTGTTCAGCGGAGCTGCTCTGCACAGTGGGGGCGGGACTGGGACCACGGAGGCCCCTGCGAGGCCCGTCAGAAGGCGGGAGGCCAGGGCTTGCACAGGGCCCCCATCTGTGGTTGGTGGAGCTGCTCCTGGGGGTTCTGGTCCCTCCCCCTCCAGGCTGCCCTCTGCCCTGGCCGACCCTGCAGCGGTGGCTCAGGCAGGGATGCTGAGCTGGGGGTGGGGGTCAGGGAAGTCTGAACTCACAGGCGGGAGGCCTTCAAGGTGGCCGCTGGCCTCAGGAGTGTGGCGGGGAGACGTCTGTGCTGCTCTCCACGTGTGTGCAAGAAGCCTGTCTCCCCCAGATGAGCACTTCCTGCACCTGTGAACCACTCCCCTGTCGTCCACATCCCGATCCAGATGGACAGCGGGGGGTCCGCGTGGGCTCAGGGTGATTGCTAGTTGCCCCTGCGGATAGTAGACCTTCCTCGACCTGAGCCAGGTGGGGGCTGGCTGCTTCCGGGACTGTCCCCAGGGTCCCTAGCTACAGACCCGCCTGGAGGAGGAAGTTTCACGCCCACAGGTCTTCCCGGGTCGTCCGCCACCGGGTGGGTCCCGTGGGCTGCCCTTCATGGGAGGAGACTCCTCAGGACCAAGTCCAGGGAAAGTAGGATCAGATTCCCAGGGCAGCGGCAGCAGCAGGAGGGGACAGCGGGCCTCCGAGGTGTCGTGAGGTCCTGGGTGTGTCCCTGCCAAGCCGGGGTTGTGCCCGGACTAGCCCGGCCCCAGGCGGTGGCTACTAGTGGAGGGAATGGGACCTTGTTCCAGAGAAGGCTGAAGGGTGCTGGGATCCGGCCTATGAACCTCTGGGGGGTGTGAGTGTGAGGGGGCGTTTGCACCTGGTGGGGAGGCGGCGAACGTGTGCTACAGGACGACCATGCACAGGATTGTCACAACCCTCACAGAGCTCTGAATCCGCTCCCAGCTCCTGCTCCTTTCAGAATTGCCCAGGGCTCTCGGCAGACACAGCCGGTGACTCTGACTCAGGAAGTCTAGGGCTGGGACCAAGGATCTGGGGTTTCTAACGATTTTCCAGAGGACGCTGGTGCTGTAGCTGCACGGGCCACACTTGGAGGGTCTGGGGTCACCCTCACTCACCCGCGGGACGGGTTTGCCCCTTGGGTCTGTCAGAACCAAACCGACTTGATAAAATGAAGCAGAAATAAGATTTCATGCAGCTCTGAACCTGCGAGTCATGAAACTCGCGGCTTCTAGAAAGGATGGGTTGTACGTTCCTCCCAGACTGTGGGAGATTTATGGGGAAAATATGGAGGTTACTTGGGTTTTCGGATGATGGGTTGTCTTCTGGTCATCTCTCTTACCTGGATCGGGGGTGGGCGGGGGCGGGTGGGAATCAGGAAGTCGGCAAGTCCAGCGATGACCTGGGCGGACTCGGGGTTTGGGGACTGGCTGGTGTCCTCTGACCTGTGCGAAGAGCGGTGCATTCCCGTAAGGTAAGGCTGTTTCCTTCATGCACCTGCTTTGACCCTCTGCACGTGTCCTTGACAGAAGTGATGCCATATTAGTTCACTTCTACGGGGGCTACACCGTGGTTTGGTTTAGGGAGAGCAAATACCCAGTCCGTGAGGTTGATTCTTCTCTCCCAGCCCCTGAAGTTGTAAAACCCACTCACTCACCAACAGAGATGGGAAGCGGACCGGTGGGGCCAGTGGCTGGAGGGGGCAATGGATGGGTTGCGACTCCTTAATAGGTATGACGGAGACCCCATTCTGGACCATGGTCTTGGCCTTGACCTTGGGCACGCTCATGGGCCCACTAAGTCCAGTTTTTGCAAGAATCCTGCTGGGGCAGTTCAGAATTCTTTCACGCTTGCTATCTGCTCACCCGCGGTATTGTCCCCCTGGCCTGCCGCAGTAAGAATCCTGTGAGTTCCAGTGGGCCCAACTCCACCCCCTTAGCCCTGATGTGTCCTGATTCTCTATCCCCTGGGCCCTGCTCCTTGGCTGTGACCCCCAGTTGAGCCCATTCTCGGCTGAGCCCAACTTCTCTCCCGTGCTGGAAACCTCTTCGTTACTGAAAATGTCCTCCCATCATTAACAGGTGTCGTGAACCACTTTCCTACAGGTAAGAGTTTGCTTTTGGAGTGTAGACCGTGTTTTGAAACTAGAGGGTCATTGCATACGATCATGAATGTACGAATGTCGCTGCAATGTTCTCCTTAAACTAGTTCCCTCTGATGTGAATTTCACCTGAATTGGGAAATAGACACGTTAACATGCTCATTGATTTCCTCTTCCTCCGGATCTGTAGGTTGACTCTTCTCGGGGACAGTTCTGCTCCACACCACACTGCTGGGTTCAGCCAAGGGCTTGCCTGGGGCCGGCCATCCAAATGGACATCTGTCCCCCAGGATGTCCCTCACGGGACTCCTGTGTAGCCTGTGTGTCTTCACTCGGGGCAGAGGGCTTCGAGGAGTGGGAGAGTGCTGGGACAGGCACAGCAAGTCCCCAGGGCGCCTACTTGCAGGGGGAGGGGAACATTCTGTAAGGACTCTCCCGAGGGAAGGGGTGACGAGGCTGGGGTCTTCCTTGGACATGATCCAGCAGCTCTGGGCTCTGGGCTGCCAATGCTTCTTCTGCTCCTCACTCCAGGAAGATGAGGACTTGGCTAACGTGCATGGTTCCCTTCCATCTGGATGCAGGGCTCTGGCCAGTCTGCAGACTGGGAACAGGGGCTGATGTCAACTTGCGGTCCCCGTGGGAAATGCATGGACTTTGAAGGCATGACATCCTCCGTTCAAGGTCAGCTCCCCCGAGCCTGTCCAGGCACTCTGATTTGGTGGGAATCTGGTCCCCGGGGTGCAGGAGTCTCGTGCACAGGCCTGGAGAGTCCTGTGCAAATGGGGGTGGGAAGGGGCCATCCCTGGGCCAGCACTGGGGTGTCCTTCACTTCCTGACTCTTCCTGCCCAAATGATGCTCCCTCTACTCTCCAGCCTTAGAGCTTCTGCCTGTCCGGCCACCCGATCGCTGCCTCCCCTTCCTCCCTCAGACCAGCACCCACGGCAGCCCGTGGGGACCTGCCAACGGTCAGGGTTAGGTCACCACGGGCCCGTGGGAGACAAAGTCGGCCCAAGAGCCTGTTGGGCAGTGTAGACGGAAAGTGCTGTGGGATTGGGTTCCTGCTCCTGGCAGAGGCTCCCACCTCTCCACCCACCGATGAGGGCCCGGCCTGCCCGGGGTCCCCTCCGTCATCAGCACAGGAGTTCTGAGACGATGGGTTCCCTCCTGGGCCGGCGGACCCCACGTAGCCAACGCACCAGTTCCGGGTCCCAGGAGCTGCGGGTGTGGGTCCTGAGCTCAGGAGAGGGCCCGGTGCAGCCCCGCCGGGACTGGTGGGCCTGGGGGTGTGGACCGTGTGCCCGGTCAGCCGGCAGCCACCCCAGCCAGACCTGCAGCCTGTTCCCAGCATTGATCACGTGTTCACCCCCAAACACCCACGGTCGATGATGTGTGCGCGAACGCTTGGGTCTGCGCTGGCGGCTTGTTTCTCGAGCATCAGAGGTAAGAGACATCTTTGGGGAGAACTGTGCTGCCTTGAAAGTTCGGTTCTCAGAAGTTATTTGCCTGATTTGTCCCCTGGGGACAGGCTCGTGGGACCGAGTGTCAGGGTGGCCCGCACTGGACTTTAGGGACCAGCTCCGTTTGTAGATAAAGATGAAAGCTTTAGTTCCCTCGTTCATCTTACACGGGGCGAGTACCTTCGGACTCTTGTCTGTGTCTGAAGCCACATCAGGGACCTGTCACCTGGGGAAGAAGAGGGTTGGCACAGCGCCTGGGGGAGCCCCCTGGAAGCGACAGAAAAGGGAGGGTCTTAAACGCCTCCCTTCATGATTTTTCGCATGCTTGCAAGTGTCACGGGGCAGAGGGACCAGGTGATGGAGAACATAGCGAGGGCAGGGCGATTGCAGCGCGTGTGTCTTCAGAACAGTGGAGGGAAGGGGTACCCCCCGGGGTGTCCGGCAGAAAGGACGGGTGTCTAATGGGACCCGCGTGAGAGCAAGCGGCCTATTTATTTGGAGTGTGCTACCCCAGCGGAGGCTGCCCTCCTCCCTTGAGATTGGCAAAGACACACAGGTGGGGAGTCCTGGCCTGCCTGGCTGGTGGCTGCAGAGGGTAGAGGTCACTCCTGTGGTCCTCTCTGGCCAGGACACATAGTTTGTATTGTTGCCTACCCAGTCTGGCAGAAAACCCAAATAATGGCTTCAGTCCCTTGGTGTGGAGGGGAGCAGAGCTCGGAGTCGGAAGCTCGTGCGGTCGTCACCGAGGTTCCCCATGTTCCTGGCTCCCTGGGGTTTGTCTCCGGGTGTGCGTGGTCACAGAGCCCCCGGCCTCCCGAGCAGGTGGGGGGGGGGGTCAGGCGGAAAGAAAGCTGCTTCCCCCAGCACCTCGAAAGCCCCAGCAAGCGCCCTCTTCACCCGCTCCACGACCGAGGAGGGGCAGGGAGAAAGCGGGTCCCCTGACCGCTTTAGAGCAATCCTGCATTTTGCACCTGCAGGAGGGACCCGCCTGGGATACGCGGCTGCCCATGGGGGTCACACTGGCATTCTCCGCACACAGGACGTGACGAGTGTGACCCCTGGCTGTCCAGACACAGGAGAGATCTGAGACCCTTTCCCCTGTTCGGACGGCTCTTTACCCCAGAGCCTTGTTGTGGGTCCCCGTCCCGCACCACGGAAGCTAGGAGGGCTGGCTACCTTCTCGGACGCCCTTGCCGCCGCCCCGGGAGCCTGGGACCCCCGCTCCACCCTCACGGGCGCCCCTGCGGGTGGGGGGCCTCCCACCGAGCCGCCGTGTGAGGCCCTGGGTCTGCAGGTCGGGACGAGGGCATGGGGCACCTCCATTTCCCAGGGCAGTGGAGGGACAACTCAGGGAGCGGCGTCCTGTGTCCAGACTCCACGGCTTCCGGGGCTCAAGATGGAGGCTGGCCGAGCAGCGAGGCCCCTGCAGTGTCTGCCGGGCCAGTTCTTCGGCAAGACGGGGGTTTCGTTTCCTGCTTTCCCTTCCTCTGCTTGTTTACAAAGTTGGAGCATAGCTGGTGGACGATACTAGTTCCAAGCCTACAGTGTTGGGATCCACGTTTGGTGGGTGCGTACACATGGGTCTACACTAGGAAGCGATGACAATAAACCGGTGACCATCTGTCCCTGCAGGAAAGGACGATATGAACACGGTGCTGTGTCCGTCTTCCTAGTGCCTGTCGGTCCCCTTCACCTACACTTCCCCTCCCCGCACCGCCCTCACCGCCCTGCCACAGGACTGTTCTCGGGGTCCTCCTGTTCCTGTTCTGGTCGGTTGGGTTTTAGATTCCACACGTAAATGAAATCGTCCTGTTTCCCACAGTGGCTGCCCCGTTTTGTGTCCCCACCAACACTGCACGAGGATTTCCTTTATTCTGCATCCTTCAGTGACACTTTGTGTTTCTTTCCAGTAACGGCAGTTGGCAGGTGTGAGGTAAGCTCGTTGTTGTATTGATTTACTTTTCCTCGTGATTGGGGACATTCAACCTCTCTTCCCGTGTCAGCCATCTGTACGTCCTCTTTGGAGAAAAATTCTGTTCAGGAGCACTGCTCATTTTTTTTCTTTGCTATTTTTAATTGGACTTTTTAAATAAGTGAATTGTGAGAATTCTTTATATATTTGGGGTACTAATCCGTTATGGAATGTACCCTTTGAAAATACCTTCTCCCTTTCTATAAGTTGCCTTTTTGCTTTGTGATGATTTCATTCAATATGGCAAAACCTTTTCACTTTGGAGGAATCCTGCTTATTTTTCCTTTTGTTGCTCTTGGGTGAGGAGATTCAAAAAAATATCACTAAGTCCAGCACCCACATGCTTACTGCCTGTGTTTTATTCCAGGAGTTTTACGGTTTCCAGTCCTACCTGGAAGTCTCTAATCCACGTTGAGTTCTGAGTCTGGGAGGGGAGTGGTCCGCTTTCATTCATGAGGTTGTCCAGGTCTCCCAACATTTGATGAATAGATTTTCACCCACTGTATATTATTGCCTCTTTTGTCAATGACCAACTCACCATATCAACATGGCTTATGTCTAGACTCCCTTATTCCTTTGATCTCAGTGTATTTCTGTGTCTGTCTCACACTGTTTGATTGTGATGGGTTCATAGTGTCAGTTGGAATCAGGGGTGAGGTACCTCTAGCTTCATTCTTCATAAAATTGCCTTTGCTATTTGGGGCCTTTTGCTTGAAGATTTTAGGGTTCCTTTGGTTCCTTGCTCTACCTCTATGAAGAGACGCCGAGGTGTTTTGATGGGGATTGCATTGATTCTAGATGGCTTTGAGTAGTGGGGTATTTTAACAATATTCCTCCGACCCATGGGCATGTGTTATGTTTCCATTTCTCTGTGTGATCTTCACTTTCTTTCACCCATGTCTATGGTCTTCAGTGGATAGGCCTTTCACTGCAGTTTAATTTGTTTCTAGGTATTTTTTTTAAAGAGTTTCTTTATTTATTTGACAGAGTACAAGCAGAGGGAGCGCAAGAGAGAGGGAGAAGCAGTCTCCTGCTGAGCAGAGAACCCGACGAGGGGCTTGATCCCAGGACCCTGGGATCATGACTTGAGTTGAAGTCACAGGCTTAACCGACCGAGCCACCCAGGTACACCCCTAGGTACTATTTTTAATGCAGTTGTGAATGGGGCTATTTTCTTAATTTCTCTTCTTGATATTTCATTATTAGGGCATAGAAATGCAGCAGACTCCTCTATATTTTGTATCTTGCAACTTGACTGAATTCCTTCCTTTGTTAGAGTGGCCCATTGGTGGATTCCTAGGGTTTTCTCTATAGTATCCCATGTCTACACATAGGAACAGTTTGCCCTTTCCAATTTGGATGACTCTTACCTCTTGTGGGATTGGCTGGGACATGCAGCACCATGCGGAATGAAGGTGGCCGAGTGGGCATCCTTGCTCTTGAACTTAGAGGACGACCTCTCAGCTCTTCCCTGTCGAGTACAATGTCAGCTGTGGGTTTGCCATATATGGACCTTGGTCTCAAGTATGTTTCCCCTATACTGACTTTGACAGTTGTTACGAATGGATGTTGAATCTTGTCAATTGCTGTCTCTGTCCCTATCACACGCTTTCATTCCTCTGTTCATGTGTTGTATCCCGTCTATTTACAGACATTGAACCATCCTTGCCTCCCTGGAATAACCCCACTTGATCATGGTGTGTGGTCTCTTTAATGTCGAATTTGGTTTGCTCCCGTTTGTTGGAGGTGATTACATCTATTTCATGGGGGATCTTGGCCTGTGATTTCTGAGGCGGTGTCTGGTTTTGGTATCAGTGTAATGCAGGCTCAGTAGAATGAGCCCCTTTCTCTTCATTTTTCTTATACTTTTTTTTTCTTAATATTTTGAGAAAAAAATGTGTTAATTCTTCTTCAAATGTTTAGTAGGTTTCCCCTATAAATCCATCTGGTTCTAGATATGGGGGAGTTTTTAAAATAAATTCCATTTATCAAGGTATGGCGCACCATTAGTTTCTGACATAATGTTCAGTGTTCAGTGCTTAGTTGAGCTTAACACCCAGTGCTCATCATATCACGTGCCTTCCTTACTGCCCATCACCCCATTACCCCCCACCTCCTTTTTCACAACCTTCAGTGTGTTTTCTGGAATTAAGAGTCTCCTATGCTTTGTCTCCCCCTCTGATTGCTTCCCATTCCATTTTCCCTCCTTTCCCCTGTGATCCACTGTGCTATTTCTGACGTTCCACATACGAGTGAAACCATATGATCATCGTTTCTCTGCTTGACTTATTTCACTTAGCGTAACACCCTTCAGTTCCAACCATGTTGGTGTAAATGGTAGATAGTCCTCCTTTCTGGTGAGTGAGTAGTATTCCATTGTATATATGAACCACATTTTGGGGGAGTTTTTTGATTACTGATGTAATTGCACTACTAGAAATCTGCCTATTAAGATCTTCTGTTTCTCCTTCAGTCATGGAATATTGTATATTTTCAAGAATTTGTCCACTTCTAAGTTGTCACATTTCTTGGCACCTGACTGTCCATAGTAGTCTATTATCCTCAGTGCTGCTGTAGCATGGGTAGAAGTGCTCTTTTCTGTCTGATGTCATTTGGGCCGTATTTTTTCTTGGTGAGTGTGGCTAAAGGTTAATCCAGTTTCTTTAGAAAGAACAAGCTATTTAGTTTCATTGATTTTTTTTTCTTCTCCCCTTACTTTGGATTTCTTCCCAATCTTGATCTTTATTTCCTTCTTTTTCCAACTAACTCTGGCTTTGGTGGTTCTTTTTTTAGTTCCTCTAAGCAGAATTTTAGGTTACTTACTGTTTGGCTATAAACTGCCCACTTAGAACTGCTTTTGATCCATCCCATAGATTTTGGGCTGGTGTTTTTTTTTTTCTTTCTTCCTTCCTTCCTTTCTTTCTTTCTTTCTTTCTTTCTTTTTTTTTTTTTTTTTTTTGTCTCAAGGTGTATTTTAAGCAGGTGTAGCCTGTGCGTGTGTGTTTTCCAGTGTTTTGTAAATGATTTCTAGTTTCATACCATTGGGGTTGGAAAAGATGCTTAATATAATTTCAGTCTTCTAAACTTTGAGACTCGTTTTGTGACCTAACATGCAATCTGTCCTGGAGAATATTCCAGTGCACTTTAGAAGAATGGTATGAAGCGGTTTAGGGATGGAAAGTTCTGTATATAAAGTCCATCTGCTCTAATCTATCATTCGAGGCCAATGTTCTCTTATTGATGCTGTCTGGATTATCTAGGCATTGATGTCAATGGGATGTTAAATTCCCTACTACTGCATTCCGTCCATTTCTCTCAATTACTAATTATTTTATATGTACTTAGGTGATCCTATGTTGGGTGCATAAATATTAACAATTGTTACATCCTCCTTTGGGTAGCTTTCATCTTGGTTTTTTTCTTTTTGTTAGGTTTTTATTTTAAATTAAAATTTAAATTCAATTAGCCAACAGGTAATACATCATTTTTTGATGTACTGTTCAATGATTCATCAGTTGCATGTAACACCCTTATAACACGTACCTTCCTTAATGCCCATGACCCAGTTACCCCATTCCCCCACCCACCTCCGTTTCGACAACTGTTTCCCAGAGTCAAGAGTCTCTCATTGTTTGTCTCCCTCTGATTTCTTCCCAGTTTTCTCTCCCTTCCCCTGTGATCTGCTGCACTATTTCTTATATTCCACAAATGAATGAAACCATTCTTCTGATTGACTTATTTCACTTAGCCTAATAGCCTCCAGTTCCCTCCATATCTATATAAATGGTGGATATTCATCTTTCTGATGGATGAGTACTATTCCATTGCATATCTGAACCACATCTTTATTCATTCGTCTGCTGATGGACAGCTCAGCTCCTCCCACAGCTTGGCAACTGTGGACACTGAAGGTATGAACGTTGGGTGCAGGTGCCCCTTTTCATTCCATCTGTATTTTGGGTCTATTATAAAAGTCCATTTGGTCTGATACAAGAATGGCTCCCTCAACTTTTGGGGGGCTCCATTTGTATGGACTGTCTTCCTCTGTCCCTTCACTCTGTCTTCAGATGAAGCGAATCTCTAGTAGGAATCTGATCGATGAGTCTGGTTCTTTATTCACTTAACCACCCTGTGTCTTGTAGAGCATTGAGTCCACTTATGTTTAAAGTAATTACTTATACATACTTACTGTCTTTTTAAAACTTTCTGGGTATTGTTGTTCCCTGTTACCTTCTTTGCTTTCTGATTCAGTGATGTCAATGTTACATTTGGATTCCTGAATTGTTTGTGTGTCCACTGCAGGGATCAATTTCATGGTTAACGTGATAACCCTCTGTAACATCCTAGCAATACAGTGTCTATGTACAGTTGCTCCCTTAAGTTCAAGTGTGTTGTAAAAGCACTGAATTTTTACCCCACCCCATCCTGTTGGTTTGTGATATATTTTATGTCTTATTTTGTATATCCGTTGACTAACGAATGAAGATCTAGAAGACTCTACTGTATCAGTCTTCCAGCCCTCATGCTAGCAGGATTGACCTGCTACCTTCCCTAGGTTTACTTTTTTCTTGATCTCTAGTTACAAACTCCCATTTTTCCACTTATGGTCCCTTCAGCATTTCTTGCAAGGCTGGTTTAGTGGTGCTGAACTGCTTCTTTTTATTAATCACAAAAAGTGTTCTCTTCAATCCCATCACCTCTTTCACCCATCCCCCTACCCTTCTGCCCTCCAGTAACCATCTGTTTATTCTCTGCAGGTTTTTTTTTTTAAACTTATCATTGTACTTTCTCCATCCACCCATGTGGTTTCCAATGGCAAGATTTCATTCTTTCTTGCAGATGAAAAATATTCCATTATATATGGAAGGAGATGTGTGTATATATATAATGAAATATGGATTTTTCCATTACATCTATTTTTAACTTTTTGAGGAACCTCCGTTCTGTTTTCCACAGTGGCTGCACCCATTTGCTTTCCCACCAACAGTGCCCGAGGGCTCCTTTTTCTCCACATCCTCATGGATACCTGTTGTTTCTTGTGTTGTTAATTTTAACCATTCTGATGGGTGTGAGATCATTTCTCATTATAGTTGTGATTTGCATTTTCCTGATGAGTGATGTGGAGCATCTTTCCATGTGTCTGTTGGCCATCTGGATGTCTTTGGAGAAATGTCTGTTCATGTCTTCTCACTTTTAAGATGATCTCTTTGGGTGTTGGGTTTTCTAAGTTCTTTACATATTTTGTGATACTCGTTATTGGATATGTCATTTGCAAGTATCTTCTGCCATTCAGTAGGTTGCCTTATTTAGCTTACCTGATTGTTCCCTCTGCGTGCAGAAGCTTTTGATTTTGATGTAGTTCCAATAGCTTACCCTCGTTCTCGTTTCCCTTGCCTCAGGAGACCTATCTAGAAATCTGCTGCTATGGCTGAGTCAGAGAGATTACTGCCTGAGTTCTCTTCAGGATTTTTGTGGTTTCAAGTCTCACAATTTTAGGTCTTTGATCCATTTTGAGTTTATTTTTTGTGTGTAAGAAAGTGGTCCAGTTTCATTCTTCATGTTTCTGTCCAGTTTTCTTAGCACCATTTTCTGAAGAGACAGTCTTTTATCCATCAGATAGTTTTATCCTTTGCTGAAGACTGATTGATGATATAATTGGGGGTTATTTCTGGGATTTCTGTTTTTGTGGGCTTTTGTGCCAGTACTCTACTGTTTTGGTGACTACAACTTTGTAATATAATTTGAAGTCCAGAACTGTGATGCCTCCAGCTTTGTTCCCTTTCAAAATTGCTTTGGCTGTTTGGGGTCCTTTGTGGTTCCTTACAAACTTAGAATTAACCTAGTTCTATGAAAAATGCTGTTGGTATTTTGATCGGGATTGCATTAAATGTCTAGATTGTGTTGGGTTGTATGGGCGTTTTAACAATCTTGCAATCTTGAGCACAGAATGTCTTTCCATTTCTTTGTGTCATCTTCCATTACTTTCATCAGTGTCATATAGTTTGTGGAATGTGGGTCTTGGTCTCTTTGGTTATGGTTATACTTGGATATTTCATTGTTTTTGGTACAATTGTAGGTGGGATTGTTTTCTTAATTTCACTTCTGCCACTTCATTATTAGTGGATGGGAATGAAGCAGATTTTTGTACATGACTTTGTATTGTGTCACTTTGTGGAATTCATCTCTCAGTTGTAGTAGTTTTTTTGGTAGACCCTAGGGTTTTCTATGTATGGTATCATGTCCTCTGCAAATAGTGAAACTACCCTTCTTCCTTACCAATTTGGATGGCTTTTCTTTCTTTCTGTTGTCTGATTACTGAGCCTAGGACTTCCAGCACTATGTCGAACAACAGTGGTGAGAGTGGACATCCCTGTCTTGTTCCACACCATAGAGGAAAAGTTCTAAGGCTCTCCCCATTAAGGGTGATGTTAGCTGTGGCGTTTGCCTTTAAGGCCTTTATTAAGTGAGGCATATTCCCTCTACTCCTACTCTGAGGGTTTTTAAAACCATGAAAGGATATTGTACTTGGTCTAAGTCCTTTTCTGCATCTATCTAAATGATCATATGCTTTTTATGCTTTTACTTACTGAAGTAATAGATGATATTCATTTATTTATAAATGTGAAACCACACTAGCATCCTGGAAATAAATCTACTTCATCATGGGGAATGATTTTTTTAATGTATTGTCGGTTTCATGTTGCTAGTATTTTATCAAGATTTTTGCATCAATGGTCATCAGAGATATTGGCCTGCAGTTCGTTCTTAGTGGTGCCTTTATCTGATTTTGGTATCAGGGTAATGCCTCATAGAGTGAATTTGGAAGTTTACCTTCCTATTCTGTTTTTGTTTTTGTTTTTTAATAGTGTGAGAATTAAGCATTAACTCTTTAAGTGTTTGGTGGAAATCCCCTGCGTAGGCATCTGGTCCTGGACTTTGGTTTGTTGGGAAATTGTTGATTTGAATCAGTTTCATGGCTGGTATTTGGTTTGTTCATATTTTCTACTTCTTCCTGCTTCAGTTTTGATAGTTTTTATACTTCTAGGAATTTATCCATTTCTTCTAAGTTGCCCAGTTTGTTGGCATATAGCTTTCCATGTCATTCTCCTGCAAGCCTTTGTACTTCGGTGATATTGGTTATTTCTCCTCTTTCATTGGTGATTTGGGGTCCTTTTATCAATTTCATGGATGTTTTTAAAGAACCAGCTCCTGGTTTTATTGATCTGTTCTCTTTGTCAGTTTCCATATCATTGATTTCTGCTCTAATCTTTATTTTTCCCTTCCTTCCTTCTGTTGTTTTGGGGTTTTGCTTCTTCTAGCTCCTTTAGGTGAAAGGTTATGTTGTAGGGATTCTTCTTCCTTCTTGAGCTAGGCCTGTATTGCTATTTTTGTTCCATCCCAAAGATTTTGCACCAGGGTTTTCTCATTTTCATTTGTTCACATGTAATTTATTTCTTTGATTCCTTGGTCCACCTCATGTCATCTAACCTCCCCGTATTTTGTGCCCCTTCCAGACTTTTCCTTGTGATCAATTTCTAGTTTTATAGTGTTGTGGTCAGAAAAGATGCATGGAATGACTCCAATCCTTGAATTTATTGAAATTTGTGTTGTGGCCTCACATGTGATCTATTTTGGAGAACATTCCATGTGCTTATGGAAAGAATTTGAATTCTGCTGTGTTAGGATGGAATGTTCTGAGTGTATCTACTAAATCCATCTGGTTTCGTGTGTCATTCAAAGCCACCGATTCCTTGTTTTTCTGTTTGGATGATCTGTTCATCACTCTAAGTGAGATGTTAGCGTCCCCTACCATTGTTTTATTACTATTGATTATAGGTTTTGTTTGCTATCAACTGTTTTTATGAATTTGGGTGTTCCCATAATGGGTGCATAAATATTGATAACACTCATATCCTCTTGTTGGATTGTCACCTTTATTATCATGTAGTGTCCTTATTTGTTTCATTATAGGTTTTGTTTTAAAGTCTATTTTGTCCAATATAAATATTGCTACCGTGGTGGTGTTGTGATACCTGTTTGTAGAATTGTTTCCTCATCCCCTCACTTTCAATCTGCAGGTGTCTTTATGTCTGAAATGAGTCTCCCGTATGTTACGTGTTGATGTATCTTGTTTTTTTTAATCCACTCTTGATTGGAGCATTTAGTCCATGTACATTCAACATAATTCTCAGTACATACTTATTGCCATTTTGTTACTTTTTGTTATCTGGTAGTTTTTTTCTGATCCTTGCTCTCTTTTATGGGTTGTCAGCTTTTAGTGACAATCCTTGATTTCGTTTTATCTTTGCATATGGATAGCTGGTTTTTGACCAGTGGTTACCATCAGGTTTGTACAGAACATCTGCATGTGGCAGTCTATATGCAGTTGATGGTTACTTCATTTTAAATCCATTCTTTACACCTCTGCCCCCCACACATTACAGGTATCTGGTATCCTATTTCGTATCCTTTTCTTTTATGATTCCCTTGACTACTTGTTACAGAAATCTTTATTTTTGGTGCTCTAGTGGTTCCTATCTTCATACTGTCCTTTGTCTTTTCATTCTCAAAGTGTCCTCTTCAGTATTTCCTGTTAGGCTCATTTAGTGGTCATGAATTCCTTTGGTATGGGTTTGAGAAACTCTTCATCTCTCCTTTCATTCTGAGTGACACCCTCGCTGGATAGAGCATTCTTGGCCGCAGGTTTTCCTTTAAGTACTCTGAATACATCATGCCACTCCCTTCTGTCCTGCCATGTTTCCACTGAGAAATCAGCAGATGGCCTTATGAGATTTCCCTCGTATGGCACGGTCTTCTTTTCTCTTGCCACTTTGGATGTTTCTTGGTCTTTATTGCTTTTTCCATTTTAATTATCAGTCCTTGATTGATTTTGTTGGGGTATCTCCATGCCTCCTGGATTAGATACCTGTTTCCTTCCCCAGATTAGGGAAATTTTCAACTATTATTTCTTCTCATTAATTTGAAGGGGGGAGTCCACCTTTTCTCTTCTCCTTCTGGAATCCCCATAATGCAAATGTTACTATGATTGATGGAGTCACCGCTTTCCTTGTATCTATTCTCACTTTGCTTAATGCTTTTTTTCTCTCATTCGCTCATCTTAATTTCCTTCTGCTTGCTCTAGCCCACTGTTTGCTCCATTAAGTGTATTTTTAATTTCGTTTATTGTGTTCATTGTCTCTGCTTGGTGTTTTACTCTTTCTTAAGGGTCTCATTGACGTCCTCCAGTCTTTTCTCAAGTTCAGTGAGTATCTTTATGATCATTACTTTAAATTCTCCATAGAGCCTATTAATTCTGTGTCACTGAGGTCTCTTGCTGTGGATTTAACCTGCTCTTTCATTTGGGACCTATTTCTCTGTCTCCTCATTGGAAGTCTCTGTGTCTGTTTCTGTGTATTAGGAAAGTCCACTATATTTCCTGCTCTCAAAGGTAATGCTGTTATGAAGTCCTGTACTTCCCTGCAGTGTCCCCTGTCCCCCAGGGCCTGGCACCACAGGCTCGTCTCTTATGTGTGCTACCTGTGCTCTGCTATTGAATCTTGGCCTTTTTCTTTCCGTTTTCTTCAGAGGCTTGCTGTGCCTTCTGATGGCAGCATTTGTTCATAGCAAGGGTGGTCTGCTTGCGAAATGAGACCTGCCCCTGTCACCAGAATGGAGGTAGCACAAGATGCTCTTTGTGCCCATGCTCTGTGGGAGGGTTCCACAGCACCAGGGCTAAGGCAGGTGTGAATGGGAAGGATGGACTGTGGAAGCATAGGGATATGGGGCCTGGGGTAAACAAGTTAGGGAACCAATGTCGATGTCCCCGCTGGTTCCTGATGGTGGCCTTTAGTTATGCAGGAGGGTGGTCAGGAAATGGCACGTGCCAGTTGCTTTGGCCCTGATGGTGCCTCCCTGCCATCCCTGCCTCTCTGGTCACACTCTGAGATGATCAAATCACACTCCCTCCTGTTGGCCACTGGTGTTTCCCAAACTGGGGCTCAGCTGCATCTCCATGGACTGTGGGTCATGCTGTCTCTTTAGGGTAGGACCCTGCTTCCCAACATCAGAGCTAAGCCCATCAACTCTTTGATTTCCATAGTTTAAGCCCAACTGGTTGTAAGAACTCATGAAATTCAGTCTCTTTCACGTTGAGAGGCAAATATACAGAGATCCATCCTCCTATTTGTGGGCTCCTCTGTGTGAATGTCTGTTTCCCTTCTCTGTGCCTACCACGGAGGGCTGTGGTCCACTTTGCCCTTCCTACCTCCTTTGATGGGAACTCCTCTCTATGTTGAGCTGTAGAGTTTGTTCTGTCATCCTTCAGATTTTTTCTGGGTTATTTAGGCTGATGTGGTGTGTACTTTTGTCCCTGGGAGGGGGTGAACTTGAGGTCCTCTTACTCCACAGGCTTCCCAACTTCCTGGTGGTAAAAACTCCTCTAGCTTTTGCTGGTCTCCTTTTCTCCAGTTTTGAGTGATGACCTTGCTGGGTAGAATATTCTTGAGTATGGGTTTTCCTTTCAGTGCTTCCAATATATCCCGCCCCTCTTTCTGGACTGCAAAATGTCTATCTAAAATATTCTGCTGACAGTCTCATGGGTGGTGAGTTTTCTCTCGCTGCATTTAAGATTTCCTTTGTTGACACTTTGTAGTGTCTCCGTGTGGATGTCTTTGGGTTCATCTATTTGCAACTCTCTTCCATGGCATGTGGATGACTTTCCCTCATCGGGTAAAGGTTTTCAGCCACATTTCTTCAAAGAGGTTTTATTTCCCTTTCTCTCTTCTCCTTTGGGGACCCCTGTGAGTGTTAGTACCCTCGATGTTGTCCCACATCCCTTCAACTATTACGTTTGAAAATGTTTTGCCATTCTACATGGTGATTTCCATGAGCTGGTCTTCCAGATCACTGATCTCTTCTTCTGCATCATCTAACCTATTGGTTCTTTATATTTTGTTGAAGTTCTCACAGTGTTTAGTGAGTTCACTGAGCAGCTTTGTGACCATTCATTCGGATTTTTTTGGGAGACGGAGCTCCATTTCATTTAGTTCTTTATCAGAGGTATTGACTTCTAAATATATTTCTTTTCTCCTCATTTTGCCTGTTTCTATTTAATATGTAGATCAGTTACATCTCCCAGTCTTAAAAAAGTGGGTTTATTCAGAAGGTGTCCTGGGAGGCCCAGGAGTACAGCTCTCCGCAGCGCCCATCTCCCATGCCCGGGGCTCCAGGGATGTCCCCTGAATGGCCTTCATGCACTCCCCTATTGTGGATGGGCCACATGTCTAGCGGACTCACAGACACGGGGCTCTATCCCGTGGCATGACTGCAACAGGTTCAGGGAATCTGGGGTGGGGCAGGCCTCCAGTACAGCTGGCTTGGAGGTCCAGCTGGGATTGTTGCAGGGACTCTAGTATGTGGGGTTGGCTCCCTGGGCAGAGGGGGCTGATGCCAAATGAGGGTGCCTCCCAGAGTAGGCGGGGGGCCACTAGGGACTGTCTAGCATTCCATGCATCCATGATGGATGTTCTGTGAGGTCCCCAGTGACACTTGAATTTGTTCTTGGCCTATCAGTCAGGGCTCAACTGGAGAAAGAGATCTATGTTAGGATACTTTGGGCAAGTAAGGAGCTAGCCCTAATGGTGGAGGGTGTGGCAGGCCCCTGTGACATCCTGGGGTAGGATTGCAGGCAGGGTGTTCAGTGTGGCTGCTCATCACAGGAAGAAGTTCTTGTTCTCCAGGGAGGTCAGCTGTCTGCTTAGGCACCGTTTTAGCTCCAAACCCGGACTGCTACCTATGACGTCTACCAGGGCTCTGGATCTCTCCTGGGCAGGGAAAGGCCACCCTGAAGCCATGCAGACTGAGAAGTGCAAGGTCCACATCCTCATGGGGGCACAGTACCCATTTGGCTTGCATCTCACATGCTCCTGGATGCCACGCTCTGCCCAGGCTCAGGAAATGCAGCACAGAGACAGTGATCCCAGGAAGTGGCAGGAACAATGGGGCGACAGTTCTTCTCCTGCCTTGAATTTCACTTCTGCCAAAAAGGATGGGGAGGGAGCTTCTCTGAACCCCAGTTCCTAGATCTGTAGATGGTGGTTGGTTCATACCTGCATCCAAGGTTGCTCCTTTATCACATCGGCCTCTTGGCCCCTATTGTAAACAGTGTTCTCTACACTCCGTAGGACATATTGCCACTATCTACTGTCCCCTGAATGTGGGGACATCCTTCTCACCTCTGTAATTTTACCTATTGCTGCCACTTTTGCCTGGACCATCAGGCGCCCTCTCTTTCCTTGGCCAATTCCTTCTTGGCTTACATACAGTCTGGACCTATTTCCCTAACTCCTTGCTCAGTGATGATCACTCCCCATGTTCTACAGGATCCTCCCCGAACCCCCAATGGGTGTTACAGACCATGCACACCGCGGGTGCTGTGACCACGTCGGGTGCCTGGGACACAGTGCTCAAAGGGAGGGGGTGGATTCTTACACCGAGGGGCTCATTGTCCAGCTCCCTCTCCAGGCTTTGCCTCTTTCCCCATCAATACTTTCAGGGGCAGTGTGAAGTACTGACAGAAGCTTGTCTGTCCCAGGTCATCAGCCCTTGAACTGTCTATGTAGGACAGGAAGAGCTCTACTCAGATGTGTAGTTTGAGGCTTTCCCCCTGCAGTGGGGACTGGGTGGGCAGCTCGCAGCCCGCCCTCCATCAGATTGTTTTCTAAGTCCTGGTCTTAGGAAAGAGATCTTTTTACAGGAGCTAGAGAATTCTGCGTGGGTTCTTCAGTAATGTTAAAATGAGATGACACACGAGGCTGCCAGTTCTCTCTGGGGTCTACGTCACCGAGAACTGAAGACAAGTGTGCAGACTTGCACGTGAGTGTTCAGAGCAGCACTAGTCCCCGCAGCCATGGGGAGCAGGAGCTCCAGCGCCCTCGGGAGAGGGAGGGATAAACAGCACGTGGTCCATCCATTCCAGTGAAGAGGATTCAGCTGCAAACCATGAACTATGGGCTCACGGTGTTTGGGGAAAGATGCAAATGACAGGGCACAGATTACAGGATTCTGTTTACCTGAAATGTCCAGGAGGCCAATCCACAGAAAGAGAAAAGGTTTTCAGGGCCTGGGAGGAGCAGAAATGTGGAGTCAGTGCTTGCTGCTCCAGGGGTCTTGTTAGGGTGCAGAGAATATTGTGGAACTGGATGGGTAGGATGATGGTTGTACAATGTCGTGAACACACTGACATCACAGTGAATCCTGGGTTGGGTGTGCTGTGCCCCTGGTGATGGGGCCATCGTCCTGCCCTAGGGCACCATGCTTTCGGATCCCGAGTGCCACAGAAGCACGGGCTGGAGGTGGGGAAAGTCCCTGTGCTCACCTGCCTCACGTGATTGGACAGTTTCTGAAAGGTTATATAGAACTAGCTGATATTCTAGCTAGAGTATCTGAAAATCCCACTTTCCTGTTTCCCAGGGTTCTAGTTCATAAATGCAAATCTCAGCCCTTCTCCTAGTTTGTTCCAGGGTTGTACCCAAACCCCGTCCCCACCTTTATGTCTCACGGTTCTGGGGCTGCAGGTCCGGAGCATGGTGTCAGAGAACTCAGTTCCTGGGAGGGCTTTCTGCCTGGTTCTTAGGCGGCCACCTTCTCGCTATGACTTTGCAGGGAGAGAGGTTCTCCTGCACCCCGGGGGCACTTCTTCTTCCCTCTCCTGATCTATTTATCTCCCCAAGTCCCCGCCTCCTCAAAGCTCCACCTTGGGGCTTAAGCTTCATATGGACTTGGGGCAGGGAGCAGGGGCACAGTCCAGGCCCCCGGGCTCATAAACCGCAACACTTACAGGTTTTCTCCCTGTGTTTCATGTTCAAGCACAGACTTCTGGCAGGAGTCATGAATTTGCTCTCACAGAGGTGTGAGTGACTCCCCAGAGGGACACTCCAGGATCCTTATTTCCTGCCTGGGGTGATGGGGGGAGCCCCGCGTGTATTCTGAATTCCCCAGAAATAGCACAAATGGGGTGAGGCAGCTCCATGCTTGAATTTGAGAGTCCGTGTTTACATTTTAGATGTGACATTGTTTTTAGGATGGTCTTGTGGTTGGTCTTTACCTTTTTAAATTTTATTATTAGGTTATGTTAGTCACCGTATAGTATATTCCTTTTTGACGTAGCGTTCCATGATTCATTGTTTCCATGTAACACCCGGTGCTCCATCAGTCCGTGTCCTCCTTAATACCCACCACCAGGCTCACCTGTCCCCGCCCTTTCCCCTCTGAAACCCTCCGTTTGTTTCCCAGAATCCACAGTCTCCCATGCTTTGTCTCCCCCTCTGATCTCCCCGCCTTCGTTTTTCCCTTCCTTCTCTTAATGTCCCTGTGTTATTACTTATTCTCCACGAAGAAGTGAAACTATATGATCATGGTCTTTCTCTGCCTGACGAGTTTCATCAGCATAATCTCCTACAGTCCCTTATGCTTCAATGAAAAAGTTGGGTAGTCATCCTTTCTGATGGAGGCATAATACTCCATTATACAATGGACCATATCTTTATCCATCCGTCTGTTGAAGGGCCTCTCAGCTCCTTCCAGTTTGGCAACTGTGGCTATTGCTGCTATGAACTTTGGGGTACAGATGTTCCTTCTTTTCACTACTTCTGTATCTTTGGGGTAAATGCCCAGTAGGGCAATTGCAGTGTCATAAGTTGGCTCTATTTTTAATTTTTTGAGGAATCTCTGCACTGTTCTCCAAAGTGTTAGAGGGTTCCCCTTTCTCTACATCCTCTCCAACACATGTTGTATACTGTCTTGTTAATTTTTGCCATTCCAACTGGTGTAAGCTGGTATGTTAATGTGGTTTTGATTTGAATTTCCCTGATGGCTAATGATGTTGAACATTTTTTCATGTCTGTTTGCCATTTGTATGTCTTCTTTGGAGAAGTGTCTGTTCATGTTTTCTGCCCATTTTTTGATGTGACTCTTTGCTTTTTGGGTGTTGAGTTTGAGAAGTTCTTTATAGATCTTGGATATCATCCCTTTGTCGTGTCATTTGCAAATATCCTCTCCCATTCTGTGGGTTGCCTCTGTATTTTGACTCTTTCCTTTGCTATGAAGAAGCTTTTGATCTTGATGAAGTCCCAGAATTTTGACTTTTGTTTCCCTTGCCTTTGGAGACCTGTCTTAAAAGAAGTTGTTGTGGCCGATGTCCAAGAGGTTACTGCCTATGTTCTCCTCTAGGATTCTGATGGATTCCTGCCTCACATCCAGGTCTTTCATCCATTTAGAGTTTATCTTTGTGTGTGGTGTGAGAGAATGGTCGAGTCTCATTCTTCTGTATATAGCTGTCCAGTTTCCCGAGCACTTTTTATTGAAGACACTGTTTTTTTTCCATGGGATACTTTTTCCTGCTTTGTCAAAAATTAGTTGACCGTAGAGTCATGGGCCCATATCTGGGCTCTCTGTTCCACTGGTCTATGTGTCTGTGTTTGTGGCAGGACCATGCTGTTTTGGTGATCACAACTTTATAGTACAGCTTGAAATCGGGCAGCTCTGTTTTTCTTTTTCAACATTTCCTTGGGGGTTCAGGGTTTTTTCAGTTTCCGTACAAATTTTCAGGATTGTTTGTTCAATCACTTTGAAAAATGCTGTTGGTATTTTGTTCAGGATGGCATTGAGAGTGTAGATTGTTAAAATGTCTGTGCCCCCCAGAGTAATGTTTATCTTTCCAATCCAAGAGCATGGAATGGTCTCCATCTTTTTGTCTTCCTCAGTTTCTTTCCTGAGTGCTCTGTAGTTCCTCGAGTACAGATCCTTTACCTCTTTGGGTAGGTTTATTCCCAGGTATCTTATGGTTCTTGGTGCTATAGTAAATGGAATCTATTCTCTCATTTCCCTTTCTGTATTTTCATTGTTAGTGTATAAGAAAGCAACTGATTTCTGTACATTGATTTTGTGTCCTGCCCCATTACTGAATACCTGTATGAGTTCTATGAGTAGTTTGGATGTGGAGTCTTTTGGGTTTCCCATATAAAGTATCATGTCATCTGCGAAGAGAGAGAGTTTGACTACTTCTTTGCCAATTTGATACCTTTAATTTCTCTTTGTTGTCTGATTGTTGTTGCTAGGACTTCAAGTACTATGTTGAACAAGAGCGGTGAGAGTGGGCATCCTTGTCATGTTCCTGATCTCCAAGGGAAAGCTGTCAGCTTTTTTTTTTTTTCCAAAGATTTTATTTATTTATTTATTTGACAGAGAGAGATCACAAGTAGGCAGAGAGGCAGGCAGAGAGAGAGGAGGAGGCAGGCTCCCCGCCGAGCAGAGAGCCTGATATGGGGCTCGATCCCAGGATCCCGGGATCATGACCCGAGCCGAAGGTAGAGGCTTTAACCCACTGAGCCACCCAGGCGCCCCAAGCTGTCAGCTTTTCCCATTGAGGATGATATTCGCTGTGGGTTTTTCATAGCTAGATTTTATGAAGTTGAGGAATGTTCCCTCTATCCCTATATTTTGAAGTGTTTTAATCAGGAACGGTTGCTGTATCTTGTCCGATGCTTTTTCTGCATCAATTGAGAGGACCATGTGATTCTTCTCTCTCATTGATTTGTTCTATCACGTTGATCGACTTGCAAATGTTGAACCACCCTTGCCTCCCAGGGATGAATCCCACCTGGTCATGGTGGATAATCATTTTAATGTACTGTGGGATCCTATTAGCTAGGATCTTGTTGAGAATCTTGGCATCCATGGTCATCAGGGATAGCGGTCTGAAATTCTCCTTTTTGATGGGTCTTTGGCTGGTTTGGGGATCAGGGTAATGCTGGCTTCATAGATAGAGCCTGGGAGTTTTCCTTCTGTTTCTATCTTTTGAAACAGCTTCAGGAGACTAGGTATTATTTCTTCTTTGAAAGTTTGGTAGAATTCTCCAGAGAATCTCTCAGGTCTTGGACTCTTGGGTTTGGGGAGGTTTTTGATCACTGCTTTCCTCTCGTTACTGGTTGTTGGTCGATTCAGGTTGTCAGTGTCTTCCCGTTTAGTCTTGGTGTTTACAGGTGTCCAGGAACGCACCCATTTCTTCTAGGTCCTGCAATTACCCTCTCTCACATAGCAAAGTAAGTGCCTGGGATGGGGCCCGGAGCCATCCCATTACTGAACCCTATAACACGCCACATGTTGAGGAGAGGCGACTCTTACCCAGAAAAGACCTCCCTTAGCCTGGTCCCTGCAGTGCCGTGAGGATGGCAGGAACTCTGCCATCTCTTGCTGGCCCACTGATGGGGGCCGGGTCATGAAATCAGCACGTGCACTGGCTTGTAACTGCAGTGCCTTACCCAGCACCTTAGAATCCCAAGGTCTTTTGAAAAGGGAATGTTTTTTATGCTTTAGGTTCAAAACTTGAGAGCAGACCCAATCTGAACTACTAGGGGGCTATGATGGGCTTTACCCTACTTGGAGTGAGTGTGAGTTTACCCTTTTCCTGTAGAAAGGTTCAAGGTGGAGTTCAGGGTGCTGCCCCAGACCTCGCAGTAGCCATGAAGGAATGCAGAGCCTACACCCTTTTCTAAATTCCAAGCCATTCTTGGATTTTGAAAGGTGTGACCTAAAAGCTTTGGAAGGGGGACTGCAGGTCTCTATTATAGAGCAGTGTTGGTTTTGAGGCGTGGAGGTTACGAACTTCACACACATGCTGCTGCTAGCAGTCTGGGGCTGCACGTCTCTGTGCCCAAAAGTCCTTAGGAATGAAGCGTGATATTTAGTACGTGCTTGATGCTCTGACCTCCCACCTTGGCTGGGGATTCCGCTGTGAGCTCACACCTGCACTTTGCACCTAGAGCCAGGGGCATCTGAGACCCCATTTCTCTCACCATCCTGGTGCCCACAGAGCCCCCCGCAGTAACACATCTCATGAGATGCAGCTTTAATCCTCAGGTTTTCCCAGTCTCTCCCTCCCCTATTTTACTCTCAAAATGCCTGTCTCTATCCCAGGCCCATTTATGGACTGCTGAAATCCCTGCAGGAAATGCGGGAGCCCCAGGAAGGACTGCGGTCCTCTTCACAGTTGCCAGGAGGAGCCTTCCCAGCCCCTGGAACCCTTTTCAGCAACACTGTATCTTTTTAAGCCAAGAGCTCAAAGGACTGAGTAGCCAAATGGAATGCTGTGTGTTACTCAACAAAAACTGTGAAAGCAATGCATAGTGTACGAATGAGGAGGTAATTTTCTTGTGCTTATCAAAACAAATGGAAACACGTCTCTGATGAGGGCGTTCTGCTTTCCACTGTGGACAAGCGAGCCACCAAGCCCATGTGAGCTGCCTGTTGCCCAGCCCAAGGAGTCACTGTCAAGATCCTCTTGTAGAAAGGGAGGAGGCTAGCTAGCAAGTGTTGGTGCTTGCGTGGGGGGAAACCCAAAGGATGAAAGCCACAAAACCACCTGCTGTACGAGAAATCTGCAAGCCCATTGCTAACCCCTGCAGGGCGGCTGCTGGTGCAGGGCGGCTGCTGGTGCAGGGCGGCTGCTGGTGCAGGGCGGCTGCTGGTGCAGGGCGGCTGCTGGTGCAGGGCGGCTGCTGGTGCAGGGCGGCTGCTGGTGCAGGGCAGGGGCCAAGTTGGAGTCCCACACTCTCCTGTCTCTGCTCCGTCCTCCCCCTTCGGAATCCAAGAATCTAGGAGGAACACCAGGCAGAGGCTTGGAACCTTGTTTTCCCTCTGGTTGATATCCCAGCCGCATTCCCAAACCACAGAAATCGGACCCAGTTGGATGTTGCTGCTTCCCCCCACCAGCACGCTTACAAATAAGGCAGACTTTCTTCACATAGCCATTCTCTGGCAGACCATGGTTCTGCCTGGACCGAAGTGTTATGTCATTCCTTTTCTGTGGACTTCAACGATTTGGCTAGTCTGTGTTATATGCTTGTCTTCTGGGGGGACCCTTAAGTCCAGTTGAAACTCAGACAATCAAGTAAAAGCCAGGAGATGCTGAGGGAGTGGAGAATTTGTGAACAGGAGCCCTTCACGTAGGTGGAATTTTGCAGGTCATTCCAGGGGATGTTGGAAGATCCAGCCCGTTTGATTTGCTTCTGTGAGGCTGGTGTGTATTTTTAAGTCGAACATTTAATTAAGAAAGGATCAGCACGTGTTCTGTGTAATGTGGGGAGGAAAAAGATTGCATCTGAGAATTGCTCTTTGTGGTTTCATGTGGAACAAAGAAATATGTTTGAAAACTTTCCTTTTAGGACTGCATTTTCTGAAGCTGCTTTCGGAAGGACCTCACTATCTTATCAGGACTTCATTAATGTAAGGTTTATGAAATAGGCGATATTTCAAAATTGTAAAACATAAAACAGGCTCAGGCACCTGACATTTGCATATAAATAGAAAAGAATTCAGATCCACATTACGAGGGAAAAGTGATTTTTCTACACTTTCATATAACTCACTAAATTAGACTTTAAAAATGTCCTTGTCATGTCGATTTTTTTTTACCTCCTTTTTAAACAATGAAAATGGAACTCTTTTCTCAAACAGCTGCACGAGGCATTTGAACTCACGAGAACCTCCGTTTATAAAGTCTAGACAAATGAAGGGAAACCCGTGCGATGATGGTTTTTCCTGCGTTACTCACGGATCGCTTCCCTCTCGGAGCGTCTCAGCCAACAGGAGCACTGGGGGGCCCCTGCCCCTCTCCTTGTTCAAGATGACTCGATGCTTCTGGAAAGCTCTGTCGTTCCAGCATCTGCATCTCTTAGGGCTGAAACGTTGTCCAAAGACTGTCTCCTGGTTTATCACATGCCTTGGTAGGAGGGTTCAGCCTGTTCCTTCTCCTCATGGTTTGTCGCGGTAAAGCTTGGTCGTTTCCCCAGCCCTGCCCTGGTTTCTGGTTTCAGCCTACATGTAATGACAGTGGCGTGGATTTGTGCTGTCGGCTCTGTGTGCTCCAAGTCCACCGGGGGCCTCTTGCCTGCGCTGCACACCTGGAGGCTCTGGGAGGGAATTCCTTCCTGGCTCTAGCTCAGGTCGGGGCAGACAGCAGTTCTGCAGGGCTAGGGCCCTCCTTTCTCTGTGGGCTGCCTGCCAGGTACATTTCTTGTCCGTTTACGTTCAAACCCAGGGCGAGGACCTGGTTTGAATCTGACTTCTGCCTCTGTTCTGCTTCAGCTGAAGAAAGTTCTCTGCTTCCAAGGCTCATGGGATTTGGTTGATCTCATGTGGATAATCAGGTACTCTCCCATCTTAAGGTCTGGACCACTAATCCTATCACCCCCCATGTAATGTAGCTTTCCGTGAATTCTGGGGATTAGACACCGGATGCCTTTTGGTGGTGGTGGGGTATTCTGCCTGTCACTCTCTACAAATCGTCTGATATTACGTCAAACCCAGTTCTGATCTGCACTCGAGGGCACCTCACCACACCCCTTTCTAAATGTATTCATCGCTCTGCTTCTGCCGTGGTGGTTGGCAGGATGGGCTGGGTAGCTGGGAGCGCGTCCTTCCTCCTGTGGGATTCTCGGGCACACTCGACATTTACATGTTCCCTGCAGTCGAGGTGACCCCTGGTGCTCCATCCCTGGGCCGCGGGGGCTGCTCAGACAGCCCACCTCATCCTTTCCTGCCATGTGGATGAGCCCGGATGTCTCTCCAATGCAGTTCTCGACCCTGGGGGCCATCACAAGCAGAGGGGAGCGTGTACAATGCCTTCCGTCCACCTGCACCTGGAGGGGGAGGAGGATCTTGGCAGGTGATACCTGGGGCTTCTAAAGAAGTTC
Organism: Martes martes; assembly: GCF_963455335.1. NCBI lineage: Eukaryota > Metazoa > Chordata > Mammalia > Carnivora > Mustelidae > Martes > Martes martes. The sequence continues at coordinate 89,839,567 of NC_137901.1, forward strand.
ATGCTTCGCCTGGTGGTTCTCGGGGCTGAGGACCACTGTCCAGCAGCATGTGGCCTTGCTACTCAAGGTGGGCATTCTACGGGTGCTTAAGGAGGGGCTTTGCAGACTGCTGTCTGATCTTTGGGGCTGAGTTCCAACCAGATCACGGTCTGAGACCTGGAAATACTTGGGGAAACATCCTAATAGACGAGATAACGTTGCTAGCGGTGGTTTGCACAGAAGAGCAGCTGGTGCTCCTAACCGTATGGGAGTGTGGGAGCTGTGCTTTGCTATTACTGGCGCCGGTGGTAATGGGGTGAGGGAGCTGTGCCCCGGGAGTGGCAGCACCCCTGCTCCCAAAGGCTGGTGCTCCACACCAGACAAGAGCAGGGGTCTTGCCCTCCATCCTGGCTCCTGCACTCAGACTGTGTGGTCTGAGGTCGTGTGGCTTTGGAGCCTCTGTTTCTCTATCTGTAACAGGGGTTTCACCATCACGTCTTCATTCCCATGAACAGCAAAACTGTTAGCCTTGGTGAGGGGCTTAGAACAATGCTTGCAGCAGGGCGGGAAATTTAAAACTAGATTTGCTAGAGTAACCAAAGACTGGTCTGTGGTTCTCAGAGTCGGCTTTGTTACTGAAACCTGCAAAAACCTATCTTTGTTTTGAGAGTAAAAGTCTAGCCCAGAGTCATGGGTTGAGCCAGGATTCTGGATGTGTGCAGGGTGATGTGTGTCACTGGGTTGGGGGAGGGGGTGGGAGGGGAATACGGCCATCCAACAAGGTAGCAGTTTTCGTTCAGAGTCTGGGAATATTTGGGGGTCACAAATGATGATAGGATCTTGCTAGAGGCTGTCTGGCCAAGATCTGCACCAGGGTGCAGCTCTGCTCCACACCTGTGTCCCCTAACGTATCCCCGAAACATGACCTTGCGGAATGGATGCCTGGAAGACACTTGGATGGATGGAAGATGCTGGATGTGGGTGACGGGACCCCCGTGGACACTGGTGCTCCTTCATTGCCTGGCAGCCTTTTCCAAAATAATTGTAGAATGTTTACCTTGAAAAACAAAAACCCTCGATTTCAATATTTTCGTCGCATACAGATGCTTATGATGCGATTTCAGCAGGAAAGGAGCAGACGGGATTCTATTCGTAGCGCCCTCTGCGTGAGCCAGCGGGCGGTAAGTGGGCCCAGACTCGGGAGTGTGGCGGTCTCGGAAGGTAAGAGCTCAGGATGCCGTGTCCGCTCGCCTTCCCGTGTTCTGCTCTCCCCACACACAGCGGACGCGTTATTTCCTAACCTGTGTGATTTGCCTTTTTTCTTTAAGGTAGAGAACTCTGAGTGCCGTTCATCCCAGATTCCCTAGAGCTCCCCCTCCCAGCGTGTATGCTGAGCAGGGGGGTTCCTGGCCTGGCCGAAAGCGCCCCCCCCCAACAATGCCGCAGCAGGTGTTTCTTGCCCTCCTTGTACCGAATCCCCTTTCCTCATTCCGGGATAGAACTTTTCTATCGCAGGACAGAGGGGAACTCAACGACTGTGCCTCACCGCCCCTCTCCAATGCCAAGTCCTCTCCCTGCAAGAGAAAAAACCTTGAAAACAGCACCTGTGTGTCTGTCCATGTATCCTAAATTCAGGTGCTGAGGGCTGTGGGGTAGGGCAGAGTCAGCTTCCTGGCTCATTGATGTTAATCTTGGGGGGTCAGGAGTCCTCCCAGCTCAGGGTCTTGTGAGACGTTTTATCTTCCGTCCGCTTCCCTGAGGTCTAGCGGACGAGTTGTGTAGGCTGGGCGCACAGTGTGGCTTGGCGGACACCTGCCGTGCACTGGTCACCCACCTCACCTCCTGACGGCACTAGCTTCTCTCCGTGTGGTTTGAACTGACCTAATTCTGCGTTCTTGCTAGATACTGGCTCTCATCCCCACCCTGTACACTCGATCCCCAGGTTGTCCTTGTAACTGGAAGTTTGTTCCCTTTGGTTCACGGCTCCTTATTTCCCCCAGGCCCCGAAGACCACGGTTCTGTTTCTAGGAGCTCGTTTTAGTTTTTCGTTTTCCTGGCTTGTTGGTGTTGCTGTTTTGGATTCCACCTGTAAGAACGGTCCGGGTGCCTGTCTCCCCCTGTCTGGCTAACTTCCGTCAGCTTCCTGTCCTCTAGGTCCACCCACATTGTTGCGTCCAGCAGGATTTCCTTCTATTTTCATGCTGGAAGAATATTCCATTGCCCCTGTATGCCCCAGCTTCTTTATCCATGCACCTGTCGACGGACGCTTAGGTGGTGGTTTCCATGTCTTGGCTATTGTGGACGAGGCTGCTATGAATGCGGGGGCTGCAGACTCGAGGGGAACCGAAAAGTCTTGTTGGACAAGAGATGTCAACACAATGGCAGAGCATTCGCATGTTAAGCCTGTTCGGGCACACCTCGTGTGCAGTTATGAGTCGTTATCCTCGTAAAAGCATACTAATTGTGTTTTTAGGCTGTGGTTAGAGTGGACATTTCAATATACGAGAAAGCTATCCAGTTCATTTCCTCTTTATCTGGCAATGCCCATGTCTACCTTTCTTACTAATGAATAATGATTTGTTTCGAGGAAAATCGATCAAGACTTACCCATAATGAGAAATTCTACGTAAAGGCTCTGGAAAGGACCAAAGCGAAATATGGAGTCTAGCTTTCCCTGTGCTCCTACACACGTCCACACTCTAGCCCCAAGTGCACACACGCCTTGTCATGAGTGTTTGAAGTTGCGTGGAAGGGGGTAAACTGAATAAGTGTTTGTTGAGCCTGGGGACTTCTGGCATGAATTATGCATCATCCACGTAAGCTATAAAAGCTAAAAGTACAAATAAGTAAATGTCACATCTGAGTTCTCCTCAAAGAGCACTCTGATGTGGAGTGTACTATGGACATAAATACTGTGACCATTTTAAATGTCAAAGAATGCAAAACTCACTCTCCATACATATTTCTCTTTCCCTCCCTCCCCGGGATCTCCATGCAATATTCATGAAGACCGGCATTAGTGAACTAATTTAGAAAACTCAGTGATTTTTGTCCCATGATGTCTAAATGAGAGTAATTCATTTTGTGGCCATGACTTAGGTACTAAATCGTGACCTACCGGCATTGCAGGAAAAGGTGGTGTGTTCGTTATGTCTACAATGGACCATCAGGACCTACCGTAATAAACTAGTTTCATACAAGGCTTACTTAAATGTGAATTCTAAGTCTTTGGTTTTGCTGGGGATACCGGAGTGAAAAAAAATCCTAATATTTGGGAGGCTTTTATCATTCTCAGTTTAATCCTCAAAAGGTCACACCATGACTTCTCTATTTTCCCTAAGGATTGGGATTGTCTTCCCAATGGAATGGCACTGGAAACAATGTAAGAAGATGGTAGAGACAGGCAAGGGAGCTGGTGAATTTCAGAGGGCAGACTTGGAAAAACTAAGAGGGAGGCAGATCCCTGCCAAGAGATGGTCATGCCCCAGACCTACCGGTGGCTGCAAACCTGGCCGTGGATGGGTCGTTCTAGCAGCAAAGGCCCTCTTAAGGAATCCTGTCCACCTAGGCATCTGTAATGGCAGGGGTAAGGCCATGCCCTGGGATTGAGCCTCGAAGTTAATCCCAACCTTTGCTTTTCCATCCAGTGACCAACTGATCACTTGTGTGATACAGGCCAAGGCGTCTGCGCTGCGGTTGGGGCAAAAAGATGCATTAAACTATCTCTTCCCCCCAAACCCATGCCTTCCCATGTAGCTTCACTACTTACAAAAACCCATTATGGATCTTGATTTTTGGTTGTGAGGAAAGGGTGTGGTGGGACAGACTGCGTGTGTTTGGGGGGAAGGAAGTGTTGGTCTGTTTTCTTAAGCGAAGAAATTCAACAGAATGAGAATCCCTTTGGATCAAATTCTTAGAATGTCCTTCCGTATTCTCCCGTAACTACACGCTCAGCATCTCCTCTCGAGTCCCACTGAGCCTTCCCACAAAGCCCACTCTGGTGGGGCCTGGCTCGCCTCTTTTCTCTAAGTCCCCCGGACACTTTCAGTCTGAACTACATTTAATAATGAGGTTTGGTCCCTTGCTTGCTCTGCGTGAGTCTGGCTGCTCCAATCAGGAGAGTGACTTGAGTAGAGGGAATATTTCCTTCCTTCCTGGACTTCCTTCACCATCCGAGGATTTAGGAGATGCTGGGAAAATGGACAGAGGGGACTCGGATACCCCAATCAGACCCAGTACAGTCTGCCCTAATCGGTTGAGGATCTGAGAATTCTGTCTAGGGAGGTCGCATGGTCTGACCCGCCGGGTTTACAGAGAGCCAAGACCTTCACTCAGGGCTGAGCAGAGGGGTGTGGACAAAGCCTACGGCCCCTTCGGACCCACCATGACCCTGAGGGTTCGTTAGGAGCAAAGGGGCTCACCTAAGCTAAGGTCTGAGAAAGGGGAGGACGTTGGTGTTACGATCTGATGGAAGAGTTAAGTCCGAAAATCCGCGAGCCCCATCGTGAAACGGATGGTCCAGGGTCCTAGGGCCTGGCATGATCAAAAACGTACAGATTATTAATAAGAAAAGCTGTAGAAAAGAGTGCACATTGGTGTCTGGTAGGGTTCGGAGGTTTGCCGGGGAAGCTCACGGTCTGGGTCGAAGGAAGAGAACTCGGCGTAGCCTTGAGGTAGAAGACGCGGGCCGGCGACGGGGGGGCAGGCTTGTTCCTCCTCTCTGAGCTCTCAGGGGCGCTGCCCTCCCTCCCGGTAAATCCACCACGTTCATTCCCTTCTCTTCTTCCTCGGCCCCTGCCTGACGTCTCTCTCTTTCTCTCCGTCCGGAGGTGACAGTAAATTTATGTTTTGTAGCTGCATCTCTACTCCACGGGGCGTCCACCGGTTTGGTGTCCGGCTCTGCTCGGACCCACGTACATAGTTGTGTAACCGCCGCCACAGTCAGGACATAGAAAAGCCCCGACCCTCTCTGCCAGTTCCTTGCCGCCCTCTCCTTGACCTCTAACCCTGGCACCCGGCGGCTTCTTTGGGTCTTCTCGTTGAACCTCGGCCAGAGATGAGTGAGACGCCAATTCTATGGTATGGAGCCTTGAGCCTCACTTGCATTCAGAGCATTTGGTCCGATTTTGTGTGTGTTCCTCTTTGTGAACGAGGCACAGCCCATTTTCTGGACACAGCGCCGTCCCGGTGGTTTCCAGTCCTGCGTGATTCTGAAGGAAACCATTACAAACCTTCACCTCGGGGTTTCTGGGTAACTGCAAGCTTCCATTTCTCTTGGCTAAACACCCAAAGTAGAGGGGCTGGATTAGAGGGCAGGTGCTTGTTCAGCTTCATAGGAAATTGCCAAATTGTTTTCCAAAGTGGGGGTACCATCGTGCACACGCACCAGCGACTGGGGGGGGCAGCTGCCCTGTGTGCAGTCCCCCCCAGCACATTTTTTTTCCTCAATAACGAAACTTCTAGGTGTGAGGTATCGTCTCACGGCTTTCACTTGCGCTCCTAATCACTAAGATTAATATTTTTCCTGCACTATTTGCAGCTTCCTTACTAGAGTGCAAAGAGTTTGCCCTTCTTATTAGGATGTTGGTTTTCCTCTTGAGTTTTGAGCCCCCTTCATGTGCTACATACAAGCCCTTCTTCAAACACAATTTTGCTACTGTTTTCTCCAGTCTGAGTCCTGTCTGTTCATTCTCTGAGCAACATAATTGCTAGGACTCAGGTTTTTATTACGATGAAATTTAGCAAATCTTGTTAATGAATCATGTCTTATCTATGAGATCTCCCCCATACTAGGGTCAAAAGCTTTTAGGTTTAGATTTTACGTTTGGTGAGGAAACCAGGCAGACCTAAAACAGTAAGGTCCTAAAAGAAATCTTGTGTTGAGAACACGTTGCCTGTATTCCATTTCTTTTTAAAGATTATTTGACAGAGCACGAGCAGGGGGAGAGGGAGAAGCAGACTCCCTGCCAAGCAGGGAACCCGGTGAGGGACTCGATCCCAGGACCTGGGCATCATGACCTGAGCTGAAGGCAGACCCTTCACCGACGGAGCCCCCCCCCCCCCCACAGGGGCCCTGTCTGTATCCCATCCTTCCCAGAGTTTGGCAAATGCAGTTCTTCTGGATTGGGGCACCAAGGAAGGCTCTCGGGCTCTCTGCTCAGCAGGGAACCTACTCTCCCCCCCTACTCCTGCCGCCTGCCTCTCTGCCTACTTGTGATCTCTCTCTGTCAAATAAATAAATCTTTGAAAAAAAAATCCAAGGAATAAAGCAACCTAAAATTTGCAGAATTGTTTATGGAGAGTATTCCTATGTTACTTAATATAAAAAACAACTTTGAGTGTATCTGAAATTTTAAAAATATTTTTAAGGGATGCACTGTCTCTTTGCAAAGCCTGTCACCAAGGGAAGAGGGTGGAAGGATCTATTTTGAGGGGGAAGCTCCCATTCACAATTGTCTGAAGATTTAGATGAGGTGTGATTGACACTTAATTATACGCTCAGCTCGGGGACGCAGTAACAGGACTGACAGACAAATACAAAAACCATCGCAGACAAATACTTATACCTGTATCTAACCACGGATTGGGATGTACTCTAACTTCTTCCAACGTTTTAATTGTTTGGGGAATTTCACAATTGGAGAGCATCTTTTTTTTTTAATTGGTTAAATATAAACATTCAAACAATGTCCTACTTTCATAACTCTGGCAAGTCGTCTTATCTAATGCTCCAGGATCTTGGAGGAAAGGCTCCCAATTTGGTGCATTTGGATGGATGGATGGATGTTTAAAAATAGTGTTACTTTGGCTCACCATTTGTTCCAATATTTAGAGACATCCATCAGTAACATTAAAAAAAAAAAGCCCATCTTCTAAAAAGAGGCATTTTGGTATTGTGTTCTCAGGTGATCCAATTAAATGGAAACCACGGGAACTATTTCCAGCTTTCTGCTTCCATCTTGCTATCTCACCCCTTACGTCTCTGGTCTGCACAGTTCGGATGAGCATGTCTTTCCCTGCACGCAAGGCACGGTTTTGCCAGCCCGGCTCACGTAGCGTGAGGGGCTTCTAAAGCCATGCTTACTTCACCGTGTTTAACCTCAGGGTAACGGTTGGCCCTGAGAACCCACCGGTGTATTTGCACTGAGATCTGTGTGCGCATGTTCTATCACATGTCAGTGTTCACGGGCTCTCCGTCCACCAAGCCCGGAGCTGTCGGTAAGTGGACAGACCGAGGGTTTGGAGATGGTGTTGGGGGAAACTCCCTGTGGACTTCCGGGTCTCCTGGTGTGGCTCGGCCCCCTGATCTGAGCACAGAGTGTGTGCTGTTTGCCCACCTCGGGGCTCTGTCCCAGGGCTGGCAGACCGATGGTGCCCAAGAAAGAAACGGATGAGCCCCACCCATCCCCACCGTTCACACGATGTGTGACTTGGATGATGATTTCCAATCCCTTTGTGCTTTTCATTCCTTGAAATTCAGGGATAAACGTGGATCACTGAGCATTTGGGTGAGGATTGAAGACCTCACGTGTAGCAGGGTTGGCGCTTTGTCAACGACAATTGCTACGCCCTGTGAACCCCAATTCCTCCTATGACGGATGTTCCCTCACCCAACCCGTAGAATGGTAGCCTCTAATCCGAGGCTTTGGGACCCTTCGTAGGCCCCGGTTAGGATTCATTTCATCAAAGAGAGAACAGAGACAGTAAAAGCTTAGCTGCAGCGTGCTCATTGCACTGATGGATAAATGGCTAAAAACAGGAAGTTCGGAGTCTGATGTGGAGTCCTTACTCAGTGCACAGAGCTGTTGACCTCACGTGGGTAGCCTTTGGCTCCAGGGTCCTTCGTCTTGAAGTTACAGGGGTTTGTGTAGAGTTGAGTGCAATATTCAACCTACTTGACACGTGACCTAGCCTGGGTCCCGGCCAGGTAGGACAGTCCCAGCTGAGGAGGAGGAAGGGAAGGAGGATGATGTCTGTCCACTGCAGGGTGGCTGCCCTGCTGTGTTCTGCAGCTGGAGATAGGCCTAATGGAACTTACGGTTCTCATCTTCTCCCTTCTCTGCAGAATCACTTGGTACAAAGAGTCCACAGTCAAGCAACTGCCCTTCATAACAGGCAGACAAGCCAATAACAAGACCAACAGCTATTGTAGAACACAGAGGTGATCTGTGGGGTTTGGGCGCACCTATGCCGGATGGTCTCCAGCCCAGTCTCGTGGGGAGTGGACACCTCAGGGTCTCCTCCACTTGGCACTGTTGGCCTCGGCCGCCGCCTCCCAATGGTTTAGCCCCGTGGTCTTCTCCGCGGGGCTGCCGCTGTCCCCAGACTCTCCTGGGGGTGGAATCCCGCTCTTAAGCACCACTTGGATTTCCAGTCTCCCAGAGCCTTTGGAATGGTTCGACTTTGTTGAACATTTTGGACGATGGAGAACTGGCCCGTCCCCACCCTCCACTACCACAAAACGGGATACGTGGTAGCCCGATTTTGAAAGGCCCCTCAGCCCCCTCTGTGCGGCACGTTTGGCCTGCTGTGCCCTCTGCACACTTTTACCACTTGCTGACCCCATCCTGAACCCCAAGCCCACCCCACCCTCCAGTAAAACGCACCTGTTACCTCTGCAGAGACGGCGGTTCCTTTCTCCTCTGCTGTCGTGAAATTCATCACAACGCCCTGGCCTGAGCCTTGGCTGTCAGGATCCAAGTGTGGAAATTAATTAGGGCAAGAGTTTACTGAATTCCCAAGAAAAAGTGTTTTCTCCAGTCTCTGCTCATGGTTGGAGAAGGGACTTTCTTTTCTTCCCCCCTCCAGATGGGTGTTTAAAAATGCGAAATAGACAGGTGACTGTGTTCTACCTTAGAGGTCAACGGAGGACAGTCCTCCGGTCGAAGCCCGTCGTGTGGCTGTTCGGTAGGTGAAGGCCCTCAGACGTGGCCGTGCCCCATCCACGCTGCTGTCTGGCTGCCGAAGGGGTGGCAGCGGGGTGACCTGGCGGCAGCTTGGTCTGGCCCTTCCTAGAATAAGCCTCGGGCCTGCTTGAACTGTGGGTCCGAGGCTCTCGTGGGTGGGTGGTTGACCCGGAAGACCAAGGCCGGCCAGCTCGTGGAGACCAAAGCTTTCGCCCACGTGCTGCGCATCAGCCATCGTGAAATCGCCTTGGACCAATCCCAGTTCCAACGCTCCGATCTCCTTGACCCACATAGATGCTGGATGCAGAAGGTCAAGGGCCGCATAAGCTGGGTGAGTCATGTCCTGGAATCTCAGGATTTCACTTTGGACGAGAATCCACCACCCCCAGTCCTGACCTCTCCCCACAATTTGGTCTCCCCTCCTCAAAATTAACATTCAGTTTGCCGATCTCGTCCCACCAGCTTGCTTAGCACACGGTACCTTTCTTCTCCAAGAGCTGCTCACTCAGAATGGCCGTGGCGGCGTCCACTCTCGGCTGCATGCAGAAATGGGTGCATTTACTCCAAACTGTGTGTGTCACTGCCCTGAGGTGAGGACTGTGGCCTCCAGCTCAGATGCCGTACTTTTATGTTATTTTGCTGTAGTTATAACTGCCTGGAAAAAGTGTTTTTGGAGGACTTGCACTTTCATTGTGCTAGGAGGGGAAAAACAAAAACAAACAAAAAACCTCCATGTGGCCTAAACGTCCTTGAGCACCTTGCGTCTCTGTCGTGAATGTAAAACCTTCGACTCATTGAAGATCGTGCCACGTGGCGAAATCGGGGGAGAAATGGCGGGTGGTTGCCTTTTCTGCTCTGATTCAGAGAAATGCAGCTAACTTGTACACAGAACACACAACCCCAGGGAAAGCCATGAGAATGGGTGTTCTGAGCAGCAAAGTAGGTGACAAGAGGAGCAGTAGCAGAGGCGGGGACCCGGTCGGGCTCTCGTCCAGCCCGGCCGCTCTGGATACCAGGCATCGAAGGGGAGGAGGTTCAGAGCAGGGAGCACTCAGCCTGGCAGCAGGTGCCTGGAGCCCGGGCAGTGGGAGTAGGGGCACCCCCGGCGTGGGGTGCTCTGTCTTCTGGGAGCTCAGGACGAATGGGTGTTGGGTCCCGGCTTTGACTCATCTCAGCCTCAGGCACGGAGGAGGGTCCTGGCGGTCGGCTGCCTCCCCTGCCAAGGTCACGGCGATGGCCGTGGCCTCCTCGTGCATGCCTGTCAAGCACCGCGTCAGGCGCGTGGCCTATCGGTCCCCACTCTCTCACTTGAGGAACCCAGCCCGCAGAGCTGAAAGACGTTGCCCGGATGCCATTGCTTGTTTGAGACCTTGGGCTTTAATTTGGGTGAAAGACACAGGAAACCAGGAGTTTGCCTCAGGGGTGATTTTTCCACCTGTGGGGAGCCTGTGGGTGTCACAGGGGCAAGGACAGGGTCCGTTTGAATCCTAGCGCTGCCTCTTAGTGGCCTGGGACCATGGGAGTTAGGCACTTTGTGTCTTGGGTGCCCTACTGGGACACGAACAGGGATGCTTGTGCGGGTCTGGTTGGTGGTTGTCCCCACCTGGAAGACCCACATCTCTTCCCTGCGCGTGGTCTTCGCTATTCAAGCCCGTAGCCCACCCAGGGCCCAGGAACGAGCCCCCACACAGTGCTTTTGGGATGAAGCTGGGTTCCCGTCTTGACCTGGGGGTGACGGCTTCAGACCAGACCCCGAGTTCATGGAGGGCATCCTTGCCTGTCGTCGTTCGTGGGATGGAATCCAAGACCTCAGCCCTCTGAGGAATCCCACGGAAATGCCACAGCCATCCTTACCGAATGAGAGCTGCGGGGGAGGCTGGAATGTTACTCCTTGATACAGACCGAGGATCTTGGAAGCTGAAGGCTGTTGTGGACATCAGGGATGTGGAGTTCTGGGGGAGGAGACGGTGCCGCGGGCCCCACCGCGTCTTCTGTGTTCACAGGAGTCTGGGCAGGCGGCTGCCGTCCGTCCCCGTCCATCCCTTCGTGGACAGTGGGTGCGGGTGGGTGAACGGAGGGTTCAGGGCTGCGATCTGCAGGCAGGCTGGCCAAAGGCACCGCAGGACTCCCCAGGTCTGTGGGACTCCAGACCCCAAACAGGCTCCCAACTGGGGTGTCCTGAGGCCTTGTAGACAAGGCAAACACACACACAAACACACATATGCTACACCCTTAGAAATAGACACCATGTGCGTATACACATACATGTACACGTGTATACAACACACCACACATAATACAAACACACCTGTGCGTACCCCACATGCAAATGTACACATGTACACAGCCCACACATGAGCACATTCACACAGACCACACCTTCACAAACACGCATGCTCCACCCGTGTTAGACACCTGCAAATTAACACGTGTACATGCTAATAGTACCCATAGATCCCAGGTGTGTGTCACACACGTGTGAACCACACACACAAGCAGCCACATGGGTTTCCCCTCATGCACATTCTCAAAATGGAAACGTGCTCTCCTCCGGGTAAGTGAAGGCACGGGAACCTATTCTGTGTACTAAGAGGTATGTGGGGGGGCTCGGGGTTCAAAACCTTCTTCGCATGAGATCGACGTGGAACGCTGAGCCAGGGCGTGTTCCCCTCCCACATCCATATCCTGGCGGTGAGTGAATCGGGGCTTAGGTTGCCTGGTATCTGACCCAAACCCCAGCCAGGAGGCCGCACAACTGGGGTCTGCTGCTCGTCCCGGGATGGACCTCACACTTCGGCTCTTCTGTGTCCCGTGACCTTTGTGCTGTGGAATCTGCTCCCTGTCCCCAGCCCCATGGTGGCCTTAGTCACTGGGAGTCTTAGGGTGACATGCAGGTGACGTTCTGCGGTCTCCGCTCTTGACCCTAAGACGCCACGCCGTAGCCCCGGGGCCTCGCAGGCAGCTCGCTCCTGGAGCACTCATGTGGGGAACGAAGGAGGTGTCGTTCATCTCCACGGTAGGGAACCACCTTCCCGACGTCGGGAGGAGCCTCTGGGAGTGCCGACCCGGGGAAGACGGCATTAGAACCTTGGAGGAGGGGTGACGGGGGACGGGTGACCAAGGCCATCTGGCCTGAATTTCCTACTTGCAAGACTTTGGATGAGTATCTGCAGCTCGGCAGTGGGACAGATGGGGAGATGCCAGACAGATGTTCCCGACCCCTGCACGTCGTGGCTCATCCCCAGTCCTCGCCATGTGGACAGGTGACCTAACCCCACCGTAGGAAGCCACCCTCCCATTGCTGTACCTTGTGGGAGTGTGGCTGCGTGTCCGTCCGTTAAGTGCATGTACAGAAACACAGTGTTAAAAGCTGAGAATGCCTTCGTTAAGAGAAATAGTCACCTGGAGCCTTAAGAAGATGGTAGAGGATCCAGCCATGGTCTCAAAGGGGTCAAGCTCAGGTGTTCACAAAACCTGCGCACGACTCGTAACTCATGACATCCAGAAGCAACCCAGATGTCCTCCGGGAGGCACATAGACGGCGGAACCCCCAGACGGTTGGATCTCGTTCTGCGCTGAACAGGAATGAGCTTATCAAGCCACAAAAATCCAGAGCAACGTTAAATGCCCATTATTCCACGAAAGCAGCCCATTCGAAGAGGCTGCAGAGTGCGTGATTGTGGTGATAGGATGTTCTGGGAAAGACACGACTGTGGACACAGTGAAAAGACCAGCGGTTGCCAGGGGAGGGTGTGTGTGTGTGTGGCGGGGGGTGGGGGGGACGGATAGGTGAGCACGGGATTCTGAACGCCGTGCAGCCACTGTATGAGGTCCGTAATGGTGGGGACCTGTCAGTGCAGGTTCATCCAGACCCCCAGGAGGGACACCCCCAAGAGCGAGCCCTGATGTAAACCTCGGAGTCTGGGTGATGACATGTCAATGTAAGTCTGTCAGTTTCAACAGACATCCCAGCCGGTGGGCATGTTGACTGTGGGGACGGCTGTGCGTGTGTGGGATTGGGAAGGATATGGGTGATCTCTGGACCTTCCCCTTGATTTTGCTGTGAACCTAAAACTCTTTTTTATTTTAAATTAGTGAGGCCTGTGCTTCATGCAGCCGCAGACGCCATGGCTGGCTGACCACATAGCTTGGCTGGGGTGGAGGGGACGCCAGCGCTGGACGAAGTGGTGACCGGCTGATGCCCATCCTTTCCTGCTCCCAGTGGCTGCGGCTCCTGGAAATGAGCCGATGGTGGAAACAAGGGGACTGTGGACATAGGGTCTCATGCAAGGAGTTCTTAGTTGTCAGCTAGTGACCAGGAAAAAGGGGGGCTGTGCCTTAGCCAACTTTGGGGGCCAATAGCAACCGCTTTGGCCTTTTTACACAGCTCTAGAATGTTCCTTTTATACTTTCCTTTTTGGAGAACCACCCCCCACCCGGGCCCCCAGCCCATACAAGGCAGAGCGGAATTGGTTCATGGACCTCAAGCCTGCATGAATAGCCCAAATTAGAGCTCCTCTCTGCACTCTTGTGGACCAGTACATGAGAAAGAAAATCTTACAGTGGGAAACCGGATGCACTTAGGAACGTCTGCTTTTTGGTTCACTCAGTAATCTCCCCCACCTTCTGCTGGCGACTGCTTCACTTTCCCTGGAGAACCAGGTCCCTCTCCTTCCCAGGCTGTCTTCCCTCACCCACCCCTCTCCGGGCTTCAAGCCTGGTCACCCTCCCCGAACGTCCTTCACCAGCTGCTCCCTCTTCTCCTCCTGCTTTGGGTTTGCATTGAGTGGAAGCTTCAGTCCTGGGCCTCCTGCCGCCGCCGCCGCCGCCGCCGCCCAGGGCACCCCAGGGGATGCTGAGCGGGAAGGCACAGCTGAGGTGCCGGAGCTTGGAGCCCCCCAAGGCGAGCCCAGCAGAGGCGGGGAGACCAACATGGGATCCCATAGATTCAGCCCCTGGGTCTACCGGATCCCGAAGCCAGCTCTGCCCGCCCCCCGCCCAACCTTGAGCAAGGGGCACCCTGAGCCAGGCTTAAGTGGGTAGTCCCTTATGCAGCATCTTTAACGATCGGAAATATTTCGAGGAAGCGTTACTCATGAAAAGCCGGCTCCAAAAACTGTATTTTGTAACCTTTCTGGGCAAGACTTCCGGGTCTATTTATATGCAACGTCAGTCACTGTTATCTGGCTTTTTGCACGGCAGCTGCCGGCAGCCCATCAGAGTGGCACGTTGCTCAAGGCAATCTTGGAGCAAAGAGGGGTGGGAGCTTACAGGGATTTGCAGAGCGATGACCACAGAAGTGAGGTGCACACCAGGGGGAGAGAGTCTCTGGCTGGGGGCCCGCCTTGCAGGGACCGAGTGGCCACGGGCGTTCCCCGCTCTGTCCCCACACCTCGTGTGGTGCCTCTAAGGGGCTCATCCAGGACTCCTGTTTCTACGAAATCCCTGAGATTGTTAGAAACCTCAACTCCCTGGAATCGGCCTCTGGCTTCCGGCAGTTTGGAGGGGAGACCTCAGGTCGTCCTTGCTCGTCCTGCCCTTTGTCTCCGCAGCGCTGCAGCCTCAAGTCCTGGAAGTCCTGTTTCTAACTCGGGATCCGTGCTTCGAGGCCTCCTTTAATCCTAAAAGGTTATTTCTTGAGGATTGTGGTACGTGTAGAACTAAGGTCAGGAGTCCCTCCCACATCTTCTGAAACCCCAGGCAGTTTTCTTCCCTCGGAATGTAGGGAAATCTGACCTGACCCCAAGCCTTCACCCCACGGGAGCTGCAAAATGCCGCTACCCCTCTCCCGTGTTCTGGGGCAAACCAAAGGCACTGGACGGCACCCTGTGTGCGCGCTGCTTGTGCTTCCGTGTGGCTTAGGGATTAAGCCACATTTTTTTCCTTCGGCATGGGGAGATCCTGGAGGAGACCTCGTGAAAGGACTCTGGCTCCCTTGGGGGGAAATGGCGGGGCTGATGGCCGCCGGCCACGAAAACTACCCGTTTCTCCTACACAGACCCTGGGAGGGCCAGGTGGGGGCCTGGCATGGGGGAGCACGAGGGTCGCCGTCCACACACGGGGCTGGTTGGACTGCTTCTCCACTGCTGGTGGCTGCCAACCTCGGTCCCCTGGTGCTGCTGATGGCGTCCGTAAGTAGCCAGGGACCTCGATCAGCAGTGGGCCGCTGCTAGCGTCTCCCTTCGCGGCTAACCTGGGGGAGCTTTCAGGCACGAGGCTCCTGGAAGCCACACTGCCCTGGTGGGGGGAGGCTGGGGACGGGACAGGTGGGGATAGGTAGGGGGACACGTGACCAGCTTCACAGAGATCCCACATGTGGAGAACTTTCCTAGACCAGACACAAATCCAGTTCCTGACCACAAGCGCCCTTGGGGGCCACCCACTGGGGACCCCACTCACTCCGGAGAGCCTGCCTGTTCTGTTCTCACGTTCGCTTACTAATCCTACGCTCCACTTTACCCTTTGGTGTCCACGAGATTCATGCATGGACTCCACGAGACGAGAACCCCGCTACGGGGCCTGGGGGCAACTGAGAAATCCCGTGAGAGCCCTGTTTGCCCTCCTCAGGACGAGGAGGGTTCCAGGGAGACAGGGGGGCAACGATGAAGAAAATGGGCCGCGACGTAAGCTTCCCAGACTCCCTCTGTGAGATTGGAAACGGCTGTGGGCGTCCCCAGGAATAGAAAAGATGGGAAGAGCTGTGAGAAGCCCTGGGACTCCCTCTGTCCTCTGGGTAGGCTTCCCTGGGAAGGAGGGGACTCCGCAGCCGTCTCTCTGGGAAGGAGCTGGATGAGGGGATGCCTCCAGGGCGCTCCCCGCTCCCCCCAGAGGGGCTGGGGTGTCCCTGGTTCCCTCAAGGCCATGCGTGCACCAACACTTCCGATGTGAGTAGCCGCTGGGGGCCGGCGGGGGAGGGAAGGGGAGAGCAGTAAAACGTTGGTCTTCAGGATCCATTTTTAGAAAACATTTTCTATTGTAAACGTAATTTGCTATTTCCACCATTTTTAGGTGTAGAGTTCATTGCATTAGTACAACTTTGTCATCATTGTGCAACAAGTCCCCTCACCCACGTCCGAAATGTTTTATTTTCCTGCGTTAAATACTAACGCAGCCGCTCCCCACCCTTCATCCTTCCGTCCATCTCTCAGTTGGAGCATAATGTCCTCAAGGTTTATCTACTTGGTAACATGTGTCCATTTCCCTCCTTTTTAAGGCTGAATCCTCTTTCATCGTCTGTGTAAATGACAGTAAACCTTAATTTTTGAAAGCGGTGTTAGGGTTACAGAGAAACTGAGCAGGTGGTAGAGAACCCCCGTATCCCCTCCCTCCCTGCTCCTGTTAACCTCCTGCTTCGGTGTAGACGTCTGCGACAGCCGGTGAGCCAGGGTTGATACGGTGCTGCCTGGGGTCCAAGGAGTATGTCGGGGCTCACCTGGGTGCTGCGTGTTCTGTGGCTTCTGCCAAACAGATCGCCTGGAACAGTTTCCAGGCCCTGGAACGCCCCTGCCCTGCTTCTCCTCTCCCTTGCCTCCCAGACCCTGGCAGCTGCTTTCATGGTTTTTAGTTTTACTCTTTCCAGAATGTCCTATCGTTGGATTCCTATGGAACGTAGCCTCCTTAAGCTGGCTTTGGTCCCCTAACAGGACATATCTATCTTTTTTCCAAGTGGGTTCCCCACCCAGCCCGGAGTCTGATGCGGGGCTTGAACTCACAACCCTGACATCAAGACCTGAGCTGGTATCAAGAGTTGGGCGTTTAATGGATGAATCCGCCCAGAGGCCTCTATGATATGCATTTAAGTTTTCCCCCGTCGGTGACCTGACAGCTCATTTTTATTGCTGAATAATCCATTGTCCGGACGCACCACCGGGCGTGGGCACGTCTGTTTTTAAAGGCAATGTTGGCTTAAATCAGGATAACGGATGAAGCGGACGGATCCCCGACGCGGCGGAGAGACCCGTTAAGAGCCCTTCGGAGTGGTCCAGGCAGGAGAGGACAACGGCAGTTTCCAAAAGTAAGAAGGTAAGTTAATGACTCTGGAATTGAACGGTCTGTCCTCGGAAGCAAAACGACCTGAATTCTCCTCTCCGTGGAGAACCTCGTCCCTGAAGCAGAAGCTTCCCTCTCGGCACTTGGACAATGACCTCTGATGTCACCAATGGTAGAGACAGGGAGCCTCGAGGACGCCACGGGGAAGAAGCCCACAGACAGCGGCGGGGTCAGGAGAACGGAGTCCTAGGCCAGCTCCGCCCCCGTCCGCATGACACTCTCAATGCTGGTGGCGATCGGAAGCAGACCTTTAGAGTTCTGGTGTCACGCTTTCCACCTCTCAAATTCTGCTGCTGTCCCCCAGGTGACTCTTGAGAGCATTTCTGGAGAATAGGAGTCCCGTGGAGTCTCGGGCTAAGCAGCTGGGGTGACTCGCGGGCGTAAGGAAGGAGCTGACTTTACATAGATTGGGTTAGATTAGATCAAAAATATGTTCCAAATTTAAATGGGATTCTGTAGCACGTTTTTCCGGGGGTCCTTGTATTGCTAAAAAACATTCCTTTGGTCGCAAGTGATATTAACCAGCTGGAATGGCTTAAGTGAATAAAGAAGGTTTTCATCAAAAGGCTGTGTTTAGGGGACACCCAAGACAGGCACACGGCCTGCTCCAGGAAAGAACTGGAATCAGATTAAGGGACTGGCTCGCCCCACCTCCTCTCTTTGCTCTCTCTGCACAAGGTAGAGAATGGCTGCTCCAAGAGTGCTGGTCAGTTGTTCCTCGGTTACCGTCCTGAGCAGCCCCCAGCGGGCTCTCCCTGACCCCCGACTCTCAAGGGTGCTGGAGTCAAGGTCACTTACCCACCTATGGCCATGGGATTGCAGGGGACATAGGCACATAGTGAAAAGATAACCAAAACGCATGGCAGGTCAGGTGACCCTGAGTCCCAACTGGGGCAACATAGGAGAACGGGACCCCTGGGGATGGACGGTGGTGTGGTGCTGAGTTTTATAACCAGAAAGACAATATTCTTTAAGTTCCATGCGATAATGGGACTCAAGTTACACTGGAGAAGAAGTCATTGTTCAACTAAAATTCAAAATTAACTGGGGTCTTGTGTTTTTTACTTGTTGACCTTGGAAAAACTTTTTAATTAAAAAAAAAAATTTGCAGTAGAAAAACTCCATGGACTATCTTATTAGTTTCAAGGGTACATCATAGCGATTCAATTTTTCGTTCAAGTAAAATTAACATACAGTGTTCTGTTAGTTTCAGGTGTACAATATAGGTATATATAATGTATTACAATGTATTACAATACAATGCATTACTCAGCGCTCGTTATGGTAAGTGTACTCTTTTTTAAAAAGATTTTTTAAAATTTATTTGACAGACAGCAAGAGAGGGAACACAAGCAGAGGGAGTGGGAGAGGGAGAAGCAGGCTTACCGCTGAGCAGGGAGCCCTATGTGGGGCTCGATCCCAGGACCCCGGGATCACGACCTGAGCTGAAGGCAGATGCCTAATGACTAACGATAAGTGTACTCTTAATCCCCTTGACCTTGTTCTCCCATCCCTCCCCCACCTCCCCACCAGCACCCACCAGTTCTCTATGGGAATCTTTTTTTTTGGGGGGGGTGCGTTTTCTTAAATTCCACATATAAATGAAATCACATGGTATCGGTTTTCCTCTGACTGCACTTGGTATTGTAACCTCTAGATCCATCCATGTTGCACATGACGATTTGGTGTTCATGGCTGGGAAATGTTCCATCCTGTGTATACACACCCGCCCACCCCACGCTTTCTTTGTTCATCTGTCGATGGACACCGGGCTGCTTCCCAATCTTGGCTACTGTCAATACTGCTGCAGTAAACACAGGGGTGTATGACTCTTCCGGTTAGCCTTTTCTTTGACCCATTCCTGGATCATCGGTTAGTTCTATTTTAAATTTTTTGAGGCCTCTCCATACTGTCTTCCACAGTGGCTGCACCAGTCTGCATTGCCAGCAACAGTGCACGAGGGCTCCTTTTTTGCCACATCCTCACCAACGCTTGTCTCTCGAGTTTTGATTTTAGGCATTCTGACAGGTGTGAGGTGATGGCTCATTGGGGTTTTTATTTGCATTTCCCTGGAAAGGAAGGACGTTGACCATCTTTTTTTTATATGCCTACCATTTGCAGGTTGTCTTTGGAAATGTCTACCCGGGTCCTCTGCTTATTTTTAATCAGATTATATTTTTTGGTGTTACATGATTTCTTTATACATTTTAGATATCAACCGTTTAACGGATATATTACTTGCAAATGTCTTCTCCCCTTCGGTAAGTTGCCTTTGCTGATGGTCTCCCTCACTGTGAAAGAACTTTTTATTTCGGCATTGTCCCAGTAGTTTAATTTTGCCTTTGGTTCCCCTGCCTCAGGAGACATAGCTAGAAAAATGTTTCTATAGCTGATCTTCTAGAAATTACTCCCTGCGCTCTCTTCTGGGTTTCTTACAGTTTCAGGTCTCACATTTAATTCTTTAATCCACTTTGAGTCATTTTTTTGCATGCTGTAAGAAAGTGGTCCAGTTTTCCCAGCACCATCTGTTAAAGGGATTTCTCCCATTGTATGTTCTTGCCTCCTTTGTCATAGGTTAATTGACCATAAAAGCACGAGTTAAAAAAAAAAAAAAAAAAGCATGAGTTTATTTCTGGGCTCTCTGTTCCCTTGATTTAGGTGTCTGTCTGTGTTCCGTACCATGCTGTTTTGATGATCACAGCTTTGTGCAGTCTATCTTAAAGTCTGGAGTTGTGATACCTCCAATTTTGTTCCCTGTCAACAGTGCTATGGCTACTTGGGGTCTTTTGGGGTTCCATAGAAATTTTAGAGTTATTCTAATTCTGTGAAAAATGCCATTGGTATTTTGATAGGGATTGTCCTAAATCTGTAGATTGCTTTGGGCAGTATGGACTCTTCAACAATACTGGTTTTCCAAATCCATGGGTGAGGAATATGTTTCCATTTGTGTCACCTTGAATTTCTGTCCTCACGCTACATCATCAATCTTTACAGAGAACAGCTGCTTCACTTCCTTGGTTAAGTTTCTTTCCCCGAGATATTTTATTATGTTTGGTGCAATTGCAAGTTGGACTTTTTTGTGTTATTGCCAGAATATAGAAGCACAACATAATTTGTGTCCTGCAAAGTTACTGAACTGATTTATTACTTCTAGTAGTTTTTTGGTGGAGTCTTTCAGGTTTTCTATACATAGAATCATGTCATCTGCAAATAGTGGAAGTTTTGCTTCTTCCTTACCAATTTGGATGCCTTTTCTTATCTGACTGCTGTGGCTAGGACTTCCAGAGTACTGTGTTGAAGAAAAGTGGTGAGGGTGGGCACCTGGGTGGCTCAGTGGGTTAAAGCCTCTGCCCTCGGCTCAGGTCATGATCTCAGGGTCCTGGGATCGAGCCCCGCATCGGGCTCTCTGCTCAGCGGGAAGCCTGCTTCCTCCTCTCTCTCTGCCTGATTCTCTGCCTACTTGTGATCTGTCTGTCAAATAAATAAAAATCTTAAAAAAAAAAAAAGTGGTGAGGGTGACCATCTTTGTCTTGTTGCTGATGTTACGGGGAAAGCACTCAGTTTTTTCCCTTTGAGTCTGATATTACCTGTGTTGTTGTTTTTTTCCCCACACATGACTGTTATTTTGTTGAACTGTGTTCTCTCTAAACTTATACTGTTGAGCCTTTTTAATCATGAACGGATGGTGTACTTTGTCAAATACTTTTTCTATATCTATTGAAATGATTTTTTTCATCATTTCTCCTGCTAATGTCACGTATCACATTGAATGTTTCCTGAATATTGAGCGACATTTATATTTGCATCCCTGGGATAAATCCCACTTGATTGTGGTGAATGATTTTTTTTTAAATGTATGTGGGATTTGCTAATATTTAAGTTTGCTAATATATTGTTGAGGATTTTTACATCTGTGCTCCTTAGAGATAGTGGCCTGGAGTCTTTTTTTTTTTTTTTTTATGGTGTCTTTATCTGCTAACACTGACTTCATAGAATGAATTTGGAATATTTCCTTCCTCTTCTGGCTTTTTGGAAAAGCTTGAGTAGAATAGGTATTAACTCTTTAAATGTTTGGTAGAATTGATCTCTGAAGCTGTCTGGTCCTGGATTTTTGTTTGTTGGGAGTTTTTGGATTGAATTTCATTGCTAGTAATCAGTCTGTTTGAATTTTGTATCCCTGATTCAGTTACCAGTTTATGCATTTCTTCTAGGTTGTCCAACTTGTTGGCATATAATTGTTAAATCCTTCATATTTTTGTGGTTTTGGAATTTCTCCACTTCCAGTTTTGAGTCCTTCTTTTTTTTATGAGTCTGGGTAGAGGTTTATCAGTTTTATTGATCTTGTCAGAGAAGGAGCTCTTATCTAATCAATTGCTTTTTAAGTATCTTATATTTGATCTAAGCAACTGCTTTTTAAGTCTCCTATATTTCTGCCCTAATATTTATCTCAGCTTTGGACTTTTTCTAGCTCCTTTAGCTGTAAGGTTAGGTTGTTTGAAATTTTTCTCCTTGAGATCTGTATGGCTACAGACTTCCCACTTAAAA
Source organism: Martes martes (assembly GCF_963455335.1). Lineage (NCBI taxonomy): Eukaryota > Metazoa > Chordata > Mammalia > Carnivora > Mustelidae > Martes > Martes martes. The sequence goes on from NC_137901.1 coordinate 89,861,046, forward strand.
CAGCTTTTGCTGCATCTCAAGGATTTTGGATGATTGTGTTTCATTTTCATTTGTTTCCATGCATTTTTTTTATTTCCTCTTTGATTTCCTGGTTGATTTATTGTTTAGTAGAATGTTATTTAGCTTCCATGTATTTGTGGTCTTTCCAGATTTTTTCTTGTGATTCCTAGTTTCATACAGTTGTGATTGGAGAAGGTATATGATAGGATTTCAGTCTTTTAGAGTTTGGCGGGACTGATTTTGTGACCTAACGTGTGGTCTCTTCTAGAGAACATTTCTTGTGCACTTGAATGCATTCTGTTGTTTTTGGATGGAATATTCTGAATATGTGTGTTAAACCCATCTTTTCCAATGGTGACCAGGGTTTCCTTGTTGATTTCCTGTCTGGATGATCCGTCCTCCAATATAAGCAGGGTGTTAAATTCCCGTACTATTATTGCATTACTAACCATTCTTCCTTTATGTCTGTTAATAGTTACTTTAAGTATTTCGGCGCTCCCATTTCATGCATAAATACTTACAATTGTTGGATTTCCTTGATGGATTGTCTATCATTATGTAGTGTTCTTCTTTGTCTCTTGCTATGGTCTTGAAGCCTATTTTGTCTGATGTAAGTATTGCTACCCCAGCTTTTTCTCTTCCCTTCCATTGGCAGAAGTGTGTTTCCCTTCACTTTCAATCTGCAGGAGTCGTTAGGTCTAGAGGGTCTCTTATAGGCAGCGTAGAGATGGGCCTTGCTTTTTTATCTCTTCTGTCCCCCTAGGTCTTTTGATTGGCATGTTTGGCTCCCCTACATTCAAAGTAATCACTGATAGGTATGTAATTATTACCATTTTGTTACCTGTTTTATGTTTTTTATAGTTTTCTTCCTTCTCTTGCTCTCTTCCCTTATGGTTTGATGGCTTTCTTTAGTGACTGGATTCCTTCTCCTTATTTATTTATTATTTTTTTGCATATCACAAGTTTTTGACTTGTGGTTCCCATTAAGTTGATATATAACATCCTATGAATATAGCAGTCTATATGAAGTTGATGATCACTTAAGTTGGAGCCCATTCTAAAAGCACTAAGTTTTTATTCCCTATTTTATGTGTATGATATCCTATTTAATATCCTTTTATTTGGTATATAACTTTTTAAATATTTTGAGAGTGAGTGAGTGAGCATGAGCAGGGGGAGAGGCACAGGGAGAGGGAGAAGCCAACCCTCCACTGAGAAGGACCCCCACTGTGGAGCTCGATCCCAGGACCCTGAGATCATGACCTGAACCAAAGATAGATGCTTAACTGACTGAGCCACCCAGGCATCCCTTTGTGAATAATTTTTATAGATATAATTGATTTTACTGTTTTTGTGCTTTACCATTGGTATTGGTTTTATAAGTGGTTAATCTATTAGTTTCATTGTTTGTATTAACCTATAACATTTTTTTTCCTTTCCTAATTTTCTTACTCCTGATTATGGCCTTTCCTCTCAAAGAATTCCCTTTAGTTTCTGGTAGGGCTGGTTTAGTGGTGATGAACACCTTCAGCTTTTGAATGGGAAACTCTATCTCGTATCTGAACAAGTAGATAGCATATCCTTGGCTACAGATTTTCCCCTTTCACGACTTTGAATACATTATGCCACTGTCCTATAGCCTGCCAAGTTTCTGCTGAAAAATCCACTGATAGACTTAGGTGGTTTCCATTGTATGTGTCCTCTTTCCTCTTGGTGCTTTTAAAATTCTCTTTATCACTGCCTTTTTTTTTTTTTTTTTTTTTTGCCACTTTAATTACTATACGTCTTGGTGTGGACCTCCTTTGGTTGATTTTGTTGGAGGCTCTCTGTGCTCCTGGAATCACGATGTTTATTTCCTTCCCCAGGTCAGGGAAGTTTTCAGTTATTACTTCTTCAAATAAATTTCCTGCTCCCTTTTCTCTCCCTTCTCCTCCCAGGGTCCCTGTGTGTTTGCTGTCACAGAGCTCTCTTAAATTCCTATTTTTCCTTTTGCTGTTCAGCATGGTTGCTTCCCATTACTGTCTTTAGCTCGCCGATTTCTTCTTATGCTTCCTCTGGTCTATTATTGATTCCCTCTAGTGTATTTTTCATTCTAGTTATTGAGTTCTACATCTCTGAATGTCTTTTAAAAAAATATTTTCTGGGGGCGCCTGGGTGGCTCAGTGGGTTAAGCCTTCAGCTCAGGTCATGATCTCAGGGTCCTGGGATTGAGCCCCACATCGGGCTCTCTGCTCAGCAGGGAGTCTGCTTCCTCCTCTCTCTCTGCCTGCCTCTCTGCCTACTTGTCTCTCTCAAATAAATAAATACAACCTTTAAAAAAATATTTTCTGTCTCTTTTGAAGGTGTCACTGAGATCCTCCACTTTTTTTCTCAGGCATAGTGGTTATTTCTGATTTGTTTGGCTCTAGTGCTATGGTTTTGTCCTGGTCTTTCAATTTGGTCATATTCCTGGTCACTCTGCATTTGTTTCCAGATGTTAGGAAAGTCAGCTACATCTTCTGGCTTTGAAAGTAGTGGCCTTATGAAGAGGTCATATAGTGCCGTGTTCCCTGCTCAGCAGGACCAGGTATTTGTGTGTGTGTGTGTGTGTGTGTGTGTGTGTGTGTGTGTGTGTGTGTGTGTGTTTAAGATTTTATTTATTTATTTGACAGAGAGAGATCACAAGTAGGCAGAGAGGCAGGCAGGTGTGGGGTGAGAGGAGCAGGCTTCCTGCTGAGCAGAGAACCCAATGCAGGGCTCGATCCCAGGACCCTGAGATCATGACCTGGGTCAAAGGCAGAGGCTTAACCCACTGAGTCACCCAGGGTTCCCAGGAACAGGTATTTCTGGGGTATTTCCTATGTGTGTTGCATGTGCCCCACAGTTGTGGCTGAGCCATGTTTGCCTTCATCCAGTTGGCTGCAATGGCCCCCTTTGCTGACAGCAGTCTTTGGTCGCTGTACTGTCAAAGGACCAGACTGAGGTCAACTTGGACTTGCAGTTGGGTGAGGCCTGATGTTTGCCCTCAGCCTATTTTCCTAGGGCTGCATTTGTCCCTGAGAGGCCCTTGTTAGTAGGCAGGACCTGCCATCAGAGGACATGCCTGTCTCTGTATGTTGGGGTTGCAATGACCCCAAACTACAGAGCCCTCTTTATGCTACATGAGGTTTTCATTGGTGTGTGTGGTAGGGAGGGGAGCAGTCATACCAGACACCTGCCCCAGCTCGATGCGGGGGCTGTCGTGGAACTTGTGTGCTTGGCTACTTTACCTTCTCCCCAGAGGCACAAGAATCACTGGAATGCTGGCTGCTGTCGGGAGTCACTGTCCTTCTACTATCAAGGCTACTTGCAGAATGAGACATGTCAGGTGCCACTTTGGAGGGACTCCTGTGGATGGGAGGGGACATGTTGGATGAGGTGGATTTGCAGGAGAACATGGGGGAAGGAGGTGTTAGCAAGCTAGGTGGCCAAGGTTCCTGCTGATTCCTGCAGCCATCCAGATATCTAGGCTGGAGCTGGGGGAGAGGAGTGGTGCCTGCCAGCTCCTTTGTTTTGGACACGTCTCTCAAAGCTCCCTGCCCCTCTGGCACATGTTCTGAGGATCAGTAAATAAAGTTTTCCCTTCTCTGCCAGGCACTTTTAAAACTGCTTCTCCTACGCTGCTTCACAGTGGGATTTTGTTATGCTCTCTTTAAGAGCAAGGACTCTGTCTCCTATCACTCTCTGGATCTCCCAAAGCTGAGCCTTCTAATCTTTAAAATACCTTAGAATTAAGACCCACTGGCTATAAATAGGGGTGAATTTAAGCCCCTCTGGTGTTTGAAGCCAAATGTGATGAGGACTTATTTTCTTAGTACAGGTTTCAAAGTCTGGTACCTCCCGGCGTGGAGTCTGCTTCTCCATGCTCACGATGTCCCTCCTGTTTCTGGTTAGTCTCCCCAGGTGTATGGTTTCTGATGGCATCTTCCCGCCTCCTACACTTTAATGTGGCCTCCTCTCTCTGGTTAACTGTGCCTGTTCTGCCAGGGTGAGGTCACTTTCTAGGTTAGTTGCACTGAGGTGAGGCTGTTATCTAGGTGTGTCCATGGGTCAAGGTGAGTTTAGGGTCCTCCTACTCTACCATTTCCCCCTGCTCCCCTCATGATGATATTTTTATACATTCCAAAGTGATTCCGGCAATAAGTTTAGTTACCATCTGTCACCAGACAAAGTTGGATAGTTGGATGCTTGTTTTTTTCTTTATGGCTGAATATTTCAGAGTGTGTGTGTGTGTGTGTGTGTGTGTGTGTGTGTGTGTGTGTGTGTATACATCTACAGATACCACATCAGCTTCTATGGATGGGCACCCAGGTTGCTTCCATATCTTTGCTATTGTTAAGAACACTGCCATGAACATAGGGTTGCATAGATCTCTTCAAACTGATGTTCTCATTTTCTTCAGATGAATATCCAGAACTGGTATTGCTGGATTGTACGATAATTCTATTTTTACATTTTTTGAGACTTCTATACTGTTTTCCATAGTAGATGCAATAGTTGACATTCCCACAAGTGGTGCACAAGAGTTTCCTTTTCTTCACATCCTCACCAACATGTTTGTCTTTTTGATACTAACCATTCTGACCAGTGTGAAGTCATAGCTCATTGTGGTTTTGATTTGTAGTATTTGATTGTGGTATTTCCCTGATGATGAGTGATGTTGGATGTTGAGCATCTTTTCATGTGTCTCTTGGCCATCTGGACAGAGAAATCTGTTTTTGCCCATTTTTATTGTTGATTTTGTAGGTGCTGAGTTGTAGCCATTTTTTATATATTTTGGATACTAACCCTTTATCAGCTATGCCATTTGCAAATACCTTCTCCCATCCAGTACTTTGCCTTTTACTTCTGTTGATTGTTTCCTTCACTGTGCAGAAATTTTTCATTTTGATATAGTCCTTATAGTTTTGGCTTTCATTTCCCTTGCCTCAGGAGGCATCTAGAAAAATGTTTCTATAGCTGATGTTGAAGAAATTACTGCTTGTGCTCTCTTCTAGGGTTTTTGTGGTTTCAGGTCTCACATTTAGGTCTTGAACCCATTTTTTTAAAATTCTTGTGTATGATGTTGGAAAGTGGTTTTGTTCTTTTGCATGTAGCTGTCCAGTGTTCCCAACACTTTGTTGAAGAGACTCTTATCCCCCATTGGATATTCTTTCCTCCATTGTGCAAGATTAATTGAGCATATAATTCTGGGTTTATTTCTGGGTTTTCTGTTCCATTGATCTATGTGTCTGTTTTTGTGCCAGTACCATACTGTTCAAGTCACTACAGCTTTGGAACATAACCTGAAGTCTGGAATTGCGATACCTCCAGTTTTGTTTTTCTTTTTCAAGACTGTGTTGTTACTCAAGGTCTTTTGTGGTTCTGTACATATTTAGAAGTGTTTGTTCCACTTCTGTGAAAAACACTGTTGGTATTTTTTTAAATTTAATTTTATTTTTTCTGTGTTCCAAGGTTCAATGTTTGTGCACCACACAACAATGGCCACAGTTGCCAAACTGTGGAAAGAGCTGAGATGCCCTTCAACAGATGAATGGATAAAGAAGATATGGTCCATAAATACTATGGAGTATTATGCCTCCATCAGAAGGTATGAATACCCAACTTCCATATCAACACTGTTGGTATTTTGATAGAGATTGCATTAAATCTGTAGGTTGTTTTGGATAGTATAGACATTAACAATATTTCTTCAACCCATGAGCATGGAACATTTTTCCTTTTTTTTTTTTTGTCATACTCAGTTTCTTTCATCAATGTTTGATAGTTTTCAGGGTATAGGTTTTTCACTTTTTAAATTTATTCCTAGGTATTTTTATTTGTTGCAGTTATAAATACAGTTCTTTTCTTATTCTTCTGTACTTAGTGCCTGGAAGTGCAACAGATTTCTGTATCTCGATTTTGTATCCTGTGACTTTACTGAATTCACCTATCAGTTCTAGTACTTTTTTTTGGTGGAATCTTTAGGGTTTTCCATGTATGATACCATGTCATCTGCGAATAGTGAAAGTTTTAATTCCTTCTTACCAATTTGGATGCCTTTTCTTTTCGCTGTCTGATTGCTGTGGCTAGGACTTCTACTACTATGTTGAATAAAAATGATGAGAGTAGACATCCTTGTCTTGTTCCTGGCCTTAGGGGAATCCTCTGTTGAGTATGATGTTAACTGAGGGTTATTCCTATATGGCCTTTATTACATTGAAATATGTTCCCTCTAGACCTACTTTGGGGGGGGGGCTTTTAAAAACTTATATCATGAATGGATGTTGTACTTTGTCAGATGCTATTTCTGAATCTATTGAAATGATCATGTGATCTTTATCCTCTTGTTGATGTGATGTAATATGTTGATTTTGTGAATATTGAACCACCCTTGCGTCCCAGGAATAAATCCCATGTGATCATGGTGAATGATTTTTTAAAATTTATTCTTGGATTCTAGCATTTGGTGGAGGATTTTTGCATCTCTGTTCATCAGAGATTGTGGCCTGTAGTTCTTTTTGTGTGGTTGTTCTTTGTGTGGTGTTCTAGTTTTGGCATCAGGGTAATATTGGCCTCATAGAAAAGGAAGGAAAACTTTCAAATTCTTTCTATTTCTATTAAATAGTTTGAGAATAATAGCTATTAATTCTTTAGATGTTTGATAGAATTCACCTGTGAAGTTATTTGCTCCTGGACTTCTGTTGGTTGGGGATTTTAGTGATTCGATTTCATGGCTGGTAATTGGGTTGTTCAAATTGTCTGTTTCTTCCTGCTTCAATTTTGATGGGTTATATGTTTCTAGGAAATTATCCATTTCATCTCAGTGGTCCAATTTGTTGGCATATAATTTTTCACAATATTTTTCAATTATTTCTGTTTCTGTATATTGGCTGTTAATTCTCCTCTTTGATTTCTGATTTCATTTCAGTCCTCTTTTTTAGGAGTCTGGTTAGAAGTGTCAATCTTATTCTTTTCAAAGAATCAACTCCTGGTTTCATTGATCTGTTCTATTTTTTTTTTTTCAGTTTATCGTTTATTTCTTATTTCTTTCCTCTTGCTGGGTTTGGAGTTTGGTGGTTCTTTTCCTATCTCCTTTAAGTGTAAGTTTAGGTTGTTTGAGATTTTTCTTCTTGAGATAAGCCTGTATTGCTATAAATGTCCCTCTTAGAACAGCTTTTGATGCATCCCAAAGATTTTAGACTGTTGTTTCCATTTCCAGTGTTTTTCCGTGTAATTTTGTCATGATTGTTGTTTTTGGCAGATTTTATATATATTTTATCACAGATAGAATTATAAACAGCTGAGTGACAATGAGCTCTGCCAATATTTGCAAGGAGAAAAGTCAAATGTTTTAACAACATTGCTTTGGGCAAGAAATTAAAGCTACCATCTTTTATTTATAGCAGCTAGTAACTATATTAAAATGAGCATGGTCTTTAGATAAGTCTAGTCCTGAGCTCTCCCTTTACCATTTGTTAGCTGTGTGAACATGGGATGGCTATGGATGTTTCTGAGCTTCTGTTTCTATCCTGGAGAGTGGGAATAGCTAGGTCACAAGAGTGTTATAAAAATTAAATAGCGATACATGAAAAGGTCCCTCTTCTCAAGAACTGCTTTCCATATCCTCAGACCCATGACTTTATCAAGTTAACCATTACCTTTTCAAACCCTAGAGTCAAAGTTTGGGTGACATGGTGATCAGCACAGCATAAGTAGTGATGGTTTTCGGCAGGTGCCCTGAGCCCCCTTCCTTCACCTGTCCCCTAAACAGGAGCAGGAGGCATGAGAACAGAAGGTCAGAGATACTAAATTGCTCATATGTCCCAGAGACATTGCTGTGAGCTATAAAAAGTATATATATACACCACCTAAGAAGGTCATATTGATAACAGAGTTCAGCTCGGTTAAACATTCAGCTGTCCTGTGGCAAGGACTTTAGGTGCAATGAATCAAAAAATAATGTCAGCACCCCAGACTATATATACTAATGGCAGATATTTCAACGTGAATCATGAGTCCTTTATTAATGAAGAGAGAATTCCATGCTGGCAGACGAGATTGGCAGACTCCTCCATGAGCCTTGTTGTTCCTTGCTGTTCTATTATCTTTTTGGAAGGCCGTTGGCAATATGCATCACGATCTTTAAATGTTCCAGGTTTTAGCTCTAAATTCTCTTTATCCATATAGCCTTAATATAGGTTAAAATGCATCTACATATAAAAAGACTAAAAGAAAAATATATATGAAAGAGAATGATCTCATCTGTGGGTGATGGGAATTGAATTTTTATGCATTTTGAAAATGTTCTATTAAATATATACATAACGCTTAAGATTTCTAGATTATACAGACATTGAGATCCAAGTCACACTCATTACTGAGAGTGTGATTTTCGGCAAGTGTCTTACATGTTTCCTCACATGTAAAATAGTCCCAAGTGATGGGATTGCTATATTTGATAATACATGCGCAGAGCTTGACTATTTTTATTCTATTTGGAAAAAAAGGTAATTTGAAAAAACAAACATGTTCGACTTGTGGACTGCAAGGTACCTTCACTACATCCCGCAAAGAGGTTTTTAAAATACAACATCCTGCCACCATTCTGATGAATATCTTTTACTTCACTTACATGTCTACTTTTAGTAGCAATCCCAAAAGAAGAGGCTATTTTTAGCAACATGTTTAACTGAAAAAAAGCTCTTTTTTTTTTCATTTATGTTTAGGGTAAAGGAAAATGAAACAATATGATAGTGATTAGGCTTTGAAAGTGTGTGGAGCCCCTGATGTTCAATGTGCAGACCACTGTGCTCATGTTTGCTGTTTTGTGGGGACTTTGGTCCAAAGGCTCCTTTCTCCCCTGGAACTTATAGTTTTTCAATTCCTGAATCCAGTGGAGAGATGGCAGCCCCATGATCCATAAAATTGGAAGGGGGTGGCTCCAGATTAGGGCCACTTCTTGGTGGCATTGAGACGGTCGAGCTGGTCTTCCCACAAATCCCGGGTGGCAGGGGTGGAGAATTTGGATATATTGGCCCCATCAATGGCCTTGAAGGCATCACCATGTGGTTGGTGATGAGGCCATATTCTTGTTCTGCCATGAGGGAGGGTGTACTCAGCCAGTGACGGTCCTCTGCCTCTGTCCCCAGGCTACAGATTGTGTTCTGACGCACACTGAAAGACACAGTTCATGACACAGGTGCTTCCCAATCCAGTATCTGCCTGGAGTGTGGCTGTGTCAGTGGTGGACCATCAGGAACACTGTACCAGCCATGTCCCTTAGGATGCCCAGGCCCTCTGTACTGGCGAACATGACCCCAGAAGCATATGTAATTTTTTATTCTTTGATTTCTTGGTTGACCTGTTCATAGTTTTCAGTAGCATGTTACTTAACCTCCATGTGCTGGCGATCTTTCCAGGTTTTTTCTTGTAGTTGATTTCTAGTTTCATAGCACTGTGTTCAGAGAACATAATGGTATGACTTCAAGCTCTTTGAATTTCTTGAGACCTGTTTTATGGCCACATAGGTGATGTGTTCTGGAGAGAGTTCCTTGTGCACTTGAAAATAATGCATATTCTCTTCTTTTAGGATGTAATGCTCTGAATATATCTGTCACATCCACCTGGTCCAGTCTGTCATTTGAAGCCGCTGGTTTCCTGCTGATTTCCTGTTCAGATGATTTGTCTGTTGATGTAGGTGGGGTGTGACAATCCCCTACCACTATTAACTGTCAATTATTTATGTTTGTTATTAACTGTTTTCGGTAGTTGGGCGGTCCCACATCGGGTTCATAAATATTTACAATTGTTACATCCTCTTGTTGGATTGTCACCTTTATTATTATATCTTGTCCTTTTTTGTCTCTTGTTACAGGCTTTGCTCTAAAGTCCATCTTGTCCAATATATTGTTACCAGTGGCTTTCTTTTCACATCTATTTGATTAATTATTTCTCCATCCGCTCATGTTCCCTCTGTAGGTGTCCCTGTGTGTGAAAGGAGCCTCTTGTAGACAGCATATACCTGGGTCGTATTTATCCTTTACATCACCCTCTTTTTTGGTTAAAATATTTAGTCCCTTTACATTCAGAGTAATTATTGATATGTATTTGTTGCCATTTTGTTACTTGTTTTGCGGTGTTATTGTAGTTTTTCCCTGACCCTTACCTTGCTCTCTTTCATGGTTTGTTGGCTTTCTGTAATGATATACTTTGATTCCTTTTTTTTTTTTTTTTTTGCATATCGGGGGTTTTGAGTCATTGTTACCATCCAGCTCATATAGAACATCTTCTTCTGCATATAACCATCTATGTGAAGTTGATGGTCGCTTCATTTTAAACCCATTCTGTACACCTCCCCCACCACACATTTTAGGTATAATATGTCCTATTTTACATTCTTTCATTTTATGAATCCCATGACTGATTTTTATGGATATACTAATTTTTACCTGCCTCCTACTTTTCACGCTCACAATTATGGGCTTTCTTTTCCACTGAAAGAGTCATGTTTAATATTTTCTGTAGTGCTGGGTTAGCGGTCATGAACGCCTTTAGTGTTTAAGAAACTCTCTCCTTCTATTCTGAATGATAGCCTTGCTGGATAGAGGATTCTTGGCTGCAGATTTTTCCCTTTCAGCACTTTGAGTACATCATGCCACTTTCTTCTGGCTTGCTAAGTTTCTGCTGAAATATCTGATCAATTTACGGGGTTTCCCTTGTACATAACAGTCCTCTTTCCTCTTACTGCTTTGAAATTTTTTTTAACCACTTTTTGCCATCTTAATTACTATGGGTCTTGGCGTGAACTTCCTTGAGATGATTTTCTTTTGGAGAGGATCTCTGTGTCTCCTGGATCTAAACACATACATGTTTCCTTCCTCAGATTAGGGAAATTTTCAGCTATTTCTTCAAATTTTCTGCCCCCTTTTTGCATAATTCCTTTTTGTCTCACTTGCTTAGCTTAATTTCCATTACTCTGTCCTCCAGGTCATTAATTAATTCCTCTGCTTCCTCTACCCTGCTATTTTTTCCATCAGGTGTATTTTTTAAAATTTTTATTTATTTATTTTTAATTTCTTTTCAGTGTTCCAGAATTCATTGTGTATGTACCACATCCAGTGCTCCATGCAATATGTGCCCTCCTTAATACCCACCACCAGGCTCACCCTACCTGCACCCCTTCCCCTCCAAAACCCTCAATTAGTTCCTCAGAGTCCACAGTCTCTCATGGTTCATCTCCCCCAGTGAGTATCTTTATGATCTTTAAATTCTCCATCCAGCATATTCTGTCCATTTCGCTTAGGTCTCTTGTATGGTTTGGTCTTGTTTCATTTGAGAGAGATTCCTCTGTCTCCTCCTTTTGTCTAAGTGCCTGTTTTGTTTGTTAGAAAGGTCAGCTATGTCTCCTGCTCTTGAAAATAGTGGCTTTGTGGAGAAGAGGTCATGTAGTCCCGTAATGTCCTGCAGGGCAGTGTCCCCTGTTTCCCAGGACGTGGTGCTTCAGGGACTGTCTTCTGTGTGTCTTGCATGTGTCCTGTCATTGAATCCAGCCTCTTTTCCCTTCAGTTGTCCACAGAGGTCCTCCTTGCCTGTTGGAGACAGCGTTTGACCCCGAACTGTGTGGGCCGTGTTTTAAGAACGTATATGCTGGTCTGCTTGTACAAGGTGACCTGCTGCCTAGAACCGAGTTCCCACAAAACACATAGGTCAGGACACAAGGTGTTGGTCCAGTTCATGCCAGTCCCTTGAGTGAGGGGGCCCACTGCACTGGGACTGAGAGAAGGGTTACTGGGAAGGGGGACTCCTCCAAGTGCACACTGAGGGGCAGGTGTTAGAATAAGCAGGTGTCAGCACATGCTAATTCCCGGGGTGGCTGTGTTTTTATGCTGGGGATGGAGGAGGGCAAATGGTGCCTGCCAGCTGCTCTGTTCCTGGAGGTGTTTCGCCATAATCCCTGCCTCTCTGGGCCATAATCTGAGGTGAGTAAATTACTCTACATTCTGAATGTCCCAGACATTCATGTTGAGCTCAGCTGACTGTAGTGTCTCTTTAGTGGGGGGACTCTGCTTCCTAATGTCCTCTGGGGTCTACCAGAGTAGAGCTGGCTCTACCGGGGGGGGGGGGGTGCTGATTTTTAAAATTCCAGGTTTTAAGTCTTCTGGTTATAAGAACTCAGGAAAGTCAGCCCCTCTCCCTTTCAAAGCCAAGTATGGGGATTTGTCATCTTCTCAAGGGCTCCCTGGTATGGGGGTCTATCTCTTCTGCTTTTACTTGTGGAGTTCTGCCAGTGTTTGGGTCATTTTCTGGATTATTTAGGCTGATGTGTTGCCTGGTCATATCTGTGGGAAGAGGCAAACTTAAGGTCCTATTTACCAGCTTCCCAGCTTCCCTCAATTTGTGTAAATTCTTTGTTTTGGGTATTAAACCCTTATAAGGTGAATGATTTGCAAAAATCTATTGAGTAGGTTGCCTTTTAGTTTTGCAGATGGTTACCTTCATTGTGCAAAAGCTTTTTAAATATAATCCCATTTGCTTACTTTCGCTTTTGTTGCCCTTGCCTGAGGAAACCGGGCCAAGAGAGTGTTGCCAGGCCTGAGGTCAAAGAGCTTACTGCTTTAAGTATTTAATCCATTTTGAATTGACTTCTGTGAATGGTGGTAAGAAAGTGGTCCGGGTTTTCCAAAACCACTTACTGACCAGAAGGTCTTTTCCTTGTTGTATATTCTTGCCTCCTTTTGTCATTGAATGACCGACCACACATGCATTGGTTTATTACTGAGCATTCCTTTGTTCTGCATATTTTTGTGCCAGTGCCATACTATTTTGATTACAACTTCTAGCGTAGATTTATTGTTTTGGCTATTTGGGGTCTTTTGTGGTTTCATAAAAATTTTCTTAGTTGTCTGAAAAATGCCAGTGGGATTTTGACAGAGGTGACATCGAAGCTGTAGGTTGCTTTGGGTGGTAGACATTTTGATATTCTCCCCATCCATGAACACAGGATGCTTTATTGCTTATTTGTGTCATCTTTATTTCTGTGTCTTGGGATTTCAGACTATAGGTCTTTCACCTTGGTTAAAATTTAATCCTATTTTATTCTTTTGGAGGTAATTGTAAATGGGATTAATTTCTGATACTTCATTAGTGCAACCAACTTCTATGTTAATTTGACATCTTTTATGACTTTGATTCCTTTATTGTAGTTTTTGGGGTCTTTAGGGTTTTCTATATAAAGCAGGTCATCTGTGAATAGTGAGTTTTAGTTCTTTCTTTCCAACTTGGATGCCTTTTATTTCTTGCCTCTTCGCTAGGGCTAGGACTTCAAATACTGCCTTCCTTCTAATCTTACTCATAAACTGTGGAGTATGATATTAGCTGTGGGTTTGTCATTTATGCCTTTTTTTTATGTTGAGGTATATTCCCTCTGTACTGACTATAGAAATATTTTATAAATGGATATTGGTTTTTGTTAAATGCATCCACTGAGCTGATCAGAGTATTTTTATCCTTTTGTTTGAGGCATATCATACTGATTTGTGGATATTGAACCATCCTTACATCCCTGAAATAAATCACACTTGATCATGGTGTATAATCCTTTAAATATATTGACTATGGTATGCTAACATTTTGTGGAGGATTATTTCAAAGATATTGACGCTGGTGTGTGTGTGGTTCTGGCATCAAGCTAATGCTGGCCTCATAAAATGAATCTGGAAGCATTCCTCAATTTTTTTGAAAAGTTGAGGATGATCGATATTAACTCATGTTTGGTAGGCTTCACTGTGAAGCTCTCTGGTTCTGGACTTTTTAAAAACTGCTATTTATAGTGTGTTCTTAGGAATTTATCCATTTATTTTAGATTTTCCTATTTGTGGGTATATAATTGTTCACAGTGTGATCTCATGATCCTTTCTTGGAGTTTCTGGGGTATTAGCTATATGTGCTGTTTCATTTCTAATTGCATTTTTGGGCCCTTGGAGCCCAAATGGAGGTTTATCTTTACAAAGAATCAGCTTTTAGTTCTATTGATCTTCATTATTTCCTTTTTCTAGTCTTTAGGTATGAAGGTATATTTGGGGTTTTAATTCTCGAGGTAGGCCTATCCCACTGAACTTCATGGTGTCCCACTGATTTTGGAATGTTGTTTCCATTTTCATTAATTTCTTCTTATTTCTTCAAATTTAGGCTGGTTGAAGCCTCCCTGAGAATGTTGAGGCGAATGAAGGAGTCATGGAGGTGTCCAGGGGAGAGAGGAACATTCATGAATAATGCCAAGGCCCTGAAGCAGATTCCTATGTAGTGTGTTTGAGGAAGAACAAGGAGACCAGTTACTGAAGCGAGTTTGATATAAAGTCAGGGGACACCTGTGGGCCAACAAGGGTTAGGGATCTCTGAGGACCTGCTGGACTCTGGTAAGCTGGGGGCCAGGAGAGGGTGTGAGCAGAGTAGGAACACATCTGACTTGTGGGACCCCAGCAGGCTGCTGGCTGAGATTAAACCAGAGAGCTCCTGAAGGATCCACCGGCCAGAGGGTGGGGGGCAGGAACGGGGAGGCAGTAGATGCAAGGCTGAGATGTTGTCAGAGCCTAGGTACGCTTGCTGGTAAAGTCCAGGGACCAGCTATGTAATTTGCAAGGCCCCAGGTTCCAAAATAATTTCAAGCTAACAACAGCAGAGCATGAAACAGTTATTAAGTCAGAGTCCCTCTGTGACGGCACTGTGCCTGTGGCTCTGGGGCAGTGAGGGTAGAAAGGAGGAGGGGCGGGACCCCAGACACCCTCCTCCACCCCAGATAATTTAAAGTTATTCACTGCAATGTTAACTCAGTTTTGTTATCCTCCAACACCTTTCAAAGTGGAGATTAGCTAGAAGCGGTAAGTGGGAAATCTGTACCCAAGTGGAATATGGAGATGTACCACTGTCCAAGAAACGTGATTAAAAAAAAAAAAAAAAAATTTGCCATGTTGCCGTTTCCAAAACCAGAGATGGGAAGACCTCACTAACTCCCGGTGTGCTTTATTGAAATGTCCACGTGTAGGCTAGCTGCTAATAATTACAAGCTCCAACTTGTGCACAGATGTCACAGAACTGGGCTCATGACACGGGGGCCATGCTGGGGGGAGGCCTGCTTGGGGAGTGGGAAGCGGGCTGCCAGTCTCAGCCGGCAAGGTGGGGTTTAAAATAAGGGAGTTGAGGGAAATTGGAAGGGGAGGTGAACCATGAGAGACTGTGGACTCTGAAAAACAATCTGAGGGTTCTGAAGGGGCGGGGGGTGGGAGGTTGGGGGAGCCAGGTGGTGGGTATTAGGGAGGGTACGTATGGCATGGCGCACTGGGTGTGGTGCATAAACAATGAATTCTGTTACACTGAAAAGAAATTAAATAAGAGTGTTTAATGAGAATGAAAATGTATAGGTTCAAATGATGCCTGAGCTCTGCGGGGGCTATTTTTCCTAAATAAAATGTGATTTACAGTAGGCTTTTCTGGAAGTATACACAAATTACTGCTCAAGGAGAATATTTTATAGGAAGCTGGTAATTTTTAATTTAAAGTTTTTAATGCTAACGTTTTAGTAGATTCTCTGGGGTTCATCATCGGCAACTAAAAACCTGGCTCCCTCTTAGCCAAGATTTCTCTTCCTTTCGCAGTCAAGTATAATGGGAGAAATACAACAGCCACAATGGTCCTGAAGAACAAAACGGGGAGTCTTAAATGCATGGTGAGAGGCCTGTGCAGGGACTGATTAAACATCATGGATTCGCCCCCAGCCTTAATCTGAACCCACGCAGCTGGAGACAGGGGCAGGCCCCTAGCTCCCCTAGCCTCTGAATAAAACACCTGCCCAGTAGCAGGCTTGGACGGAGTGCCCCGCCCAGTGCTTGCTCCTGGTTTCTGGAGAGGAACCGTGACCTTCCGAGCCCTTCCATGAGGCTATTTTCCATCCTAAGAGGTAAAGTAAAATCAGTCCCTTTGGAAGGACCCCCTCCAGAGCAGGACACAAGGTTCTTGTCCTCAGGATTACAGCTGCCATGAAAAATAGCCTTTTATTTATTTTTTTATTTTTATTTTTTTTTAACATAAAAGGAGCTCAATAGTGGTGGTGGGGTTTTGGAAGAAGCCACGAGGAGCCGTCTTCAATCAGCTCTAGTATTTGTGAACCAGGGGTCATGACCTCTTTGTTGTCAAAGTCTTTTCTGTCCCTGAACATAAAATCGTCTTCGCCCCGTCCCGTGCCTCCCCAAGGGCCCCTCCCCAGCCAGTCAGGATGCCGTGTTGATGGGATGGACTGGAGACCAGGTGCATGATTCAGCCTTTATTCCATTTATAGGTCCTTTATGACCAGCCGCACACTCAGAAGTTGTAAAAGGAAGACGGCTTCCTCGTCCTGACCTGAGAGAAACCTTGCCTTTTCCTCCTGCACCGGTTCCAGACCTTCCGTCCCACACAGTCCACCAGCAGCATTCATGACAGGAATGGGTTAATCCTTGGGGTACCTGCGAGGACTTCTGGAAGAAAAAGGAGCCACAGGAGACCGTTAAAAGGTTGGACATACAAATGGCTACCAGACACATGAAAAAATGTTCATCATCACTAGCCATCAGGGAGATTCAAATCAAAACCACATTGAGATACCACCTTACACCAGTTAGAATGGCCAAAATTAGCAAGACAGGAAACAACGTGTGTTGGAGAGGATGTGGAGAAAGGGGAACCCTCTTACACTGTTGGTGGGAATGCAAACTGGTGCAGCCACTTTGGAGAACAGTGTGGAGATTCCTCAGGAAATTAAAAATAGATCTTCCCTATGACCCTGCAATTGTACTGCTGGGTATTTACCCCAAAGATACAGATGTAGTGAAAAGAAGGGCCATCTGTACCCCAATGTTTATAGCAGCAATGGCCACGGTCGCCAAACTGTGGAAAGAACCAAGATGCCCTTCAACGGATGAATGGATAAGGAAGATGTGGTCCATAGACACTATGGAGTATTATGCCTCCATCAGAAAGGACGAATACCCAACTTTTGTAGCAACATGGACAGGACTGGAAGAGATTATGCTGAGTGAAATAAGTCAAACAGCGAAAGTCAAGTATCATATGGTTTCACTTATTGGTGGAGCATAACAAATAATATAGAGGACAAGGGTAGAGGGAGAGGAGAAGGGAGTTGAGGGAAAGTGGAAGGGGAGGTGAACCATGAGAGACGATGGACTCTGAAAAACAACCTGAGGGTTTTGAAGGGGCAGGGTGGGAGGGTGGGGGAACCAGGTGGTGGGTATTAGGGAGGGCACAGATTGCATGGAGCACTGGGTGTGGTGAAAAAACAATGAATACTGTTACGCTGAAAATAAATAATTTAATTAAAAAAAAAAAAAAGGTTGGAAATGAGAGCAGCAGGGGCACCAGTGGGAGGGGGGCGGGATGTCTCACCTGCATGCCTGGGGGCATTCGGGCCAGGAGGAGTCTCCAGCAGGCCCATCAGCCTCCTGAGCCCAATGTGGGGACCTCTGCAGCAGGTCAGCAAATGAAAGCGTACACGTGAGCATCCCAAAGCAGCCTGGGAGCTCGAGGATTCTTCTGGGTTTAGAATCTCTGGTTTTGAAAACTGCAATGCTGCAAAGGGCCGGGGGCCTCACAAACTATGTAGCCCCACCTCTGAGCCCCAAACCTGTGCTAGGTAGAGAAGACACCCGAAATTATTATCCGTAATACTAGGAGTATGTTACAAGCATTAGGTCATTTAAAAAAAAAGGGGGGGGGGTAAGATTCTGGAATTCACTGGTGTGGCAGGGCAGAGATTGGCCAGGATGTCCGGGTACATCTTGTGGAAGAGTTCCAAGACCTTGACTCACTACACATTCCTATATATTTGGGGGTTTAGTAAATTCAGGGGAAGACACTGTAAGCATCTGCTCATCAATAACAACATACACACCCTGGTCCCCTCCTACGGTGCGTAGATACGAATCTGTCCGTTAAGCAATCTCAGAAAAACCTTAAATGGTGTTGCTTGCAAGTATATGTGCATTCTAGGCAGCCTTTGTCGCCCCCCTCCTCCCTCCAACAGATATGAGCCCCTCATCTCTGAGGACTCCCATCATCCAACGGGCTACTTAATTTTAACCCCACAACACAAACCATCGAGGACTCCCTTAAAGGGAACCCCCCCTCCCCAAACACTACTTGGTTCTTGCCTTTCCCTAGATGCTTCCTGACTACGATGTGGCTGTCACTTTAGGGCCTGGCCATTTTCACCTCCTGGGGAAGTTAAGGTCTTCCCGGCTGCAGCAATTCTGAGTGAAGCTCCTGATGGCAGAATCTTTCCATCCTACACCCATGCACGAGGATCCAAATCCTTGTAACTTGTTAGAATTGTTAGTAAGGTTTTTTTTGTTTTTTTGTTTTTTTTTTTTTACACCTCCAAGCAAGGAGAGATGGGGACAAATGCCCATGAGAGCAGGAAGCAGGTACAGAAGAGACTACTGACCTTCATCCTTAAGAATAACGAGGATAAAAATCCAGCTTTGAGGGTGGGAAATAAGACCATCTAGAAAAACAAAAGGAAACTCCCTGGTCTAAGGCAAGGGTTGAAAGTTTCCCTAAGCTTCAGGCCAAACGCTTCCCCCTTGAACCCCTCCCCACGGGAGGGGGGTGTGGAGAAAACAAAGGAGAGAGAACAGCCATCAGGGAGGGAGGGTTGTCTGCAAAATTAGCAAAAACCAATTTAAGGCTTGCTTGCATGAGAATTTCTATTTTCAGGAGCCCCAAGAGAATGTACACCTTGGAAAAAGGCCTTGTAGGATTGTCTTGGTCCAATGACATGTAACCACAGGCTGATGCCTGAGGGAGGCTTGCTTACTCCTGACATCCCCCTCCCTTGGAAAAGGGGGTTTATGAGCCTTGCACACTACTCCTTGGGGGCAGGGACCTTAGTCGTTGTCTTGTCTCTCGAGTTCAATGTGATCATCTAGAACCTGGTTTCAGGGCACCTAGGTGGCTCAGTCTGTTGGGTGTCTGCATCTGCCCTCAGGTCACACCCCCAGGGCCATGGGAAGCTCCACGTCCAGCTCTGTGCTTAGGAGGGAACCAGCTTGAGAGTCTATCCCCACCCCTACTGCCCCTCCCATGTGCTCTAAAATAATAAATCTTTAGAAAAACCCCAAACCTGGTCTTGGGCATGTGTCTGGTGACCGGAGAAGCAGGTGGGGCTCCCCAGCCCCGAACCTTGGGGCTGAGGAATGGACTTGTAGATTTCCTGTTCATGAATCTGGTACTCATGTAGGTTTCTTCCTCTCGGATTCAGGTGCCCAAGTACCATCCGTACTTCTTGCAAGACAGTCTTGAGAGGGGACGCCTGCAAGGTAAGGGGCAACCAGGCAGCTCCCCTGGGCTTGCTGGCTCGCCTGCACACAGCTGAGCACACAGTGCCTTCAAGGGGAAATAGTGTTGATCAACAACAAAATTGCCTCCCTTGTAAATACACTATGCACAGGCATAACAGCTTTTGAGTGACAAACAGCTTTCCATTCTGTAGGTCCTTTGAGCTCTTGGCTTAAAAAGATACAGTGTTGCTGAAAAGATTTCCAGAGGCTGGGAAGGGCTCCTACTGGCAACTATATGAAGGACCAGTCCTTCCTGGGGCTCCCGCATTTCCTGCAGGGATTTCAGCAGTCCATAAATGGACCTGGGATTGAGGCAGGCATTTTGAGAGTAAAATAGGGTGTGGGAGAGACTGGGAAAACCCGAGGATTAAAACACTACATGCAAGGTGCACGTGTTAGCTCCCTGAGGAAGTGCTCCTTGGATGCCCAGCCCAGGTGGGAAGACAGAGCATCAAGCACGTACTAAAGATCATGCTTCATTCCTAAGGACTTTTTGGCACAGAGACGTGCAGCCCCAGACTTCTAGCAGCAGCATGTGTGAAGTTTGTAACCTCCATGCCTCAAAACCAACACTGCTCTATAATAGAGACCTGCAGTCCCCCTTCCAAAGTTTTAGGTCAGACCATTCAAAATCCAAGAATGGCTTGGAATTTAGAAAGGGGTATAGGCTCTGCATTCCTTCATGGCTACTGTGAGGTCTGGGGCAGCACCTCCGAACTCCACCTTGAACCTTTCTACAAAAAAAAAAAACAAAACAAAACAAAAAAAAAACATGGGCACACACACTAAAAGTGGGATAAAGCCCATCATAGCCCCCTAGTAGTTCAGATTGGGTCTGCTCTCAAGTTTTGAACCTAAAGCATAAAAAACATTCCCTTTTCAAAAGACCTTGGGATTCTAAGGTGCTGGGTAAGGCACTGCAGTTACAAGCCAGTGCACGTGCTGATTTCATGACCCGGCCCCCATCAGTGGGCCAGCAAGAGATGGCAGAGTTCCTGCCATCCTCACGGCACTGCAGGGACCAGGCTAAGGGAGGTCTTTTCTGGGTAAGAGTCGCCTCTCCTCAACATGTGGCGTGTTATAGGGTTCAGTAATGGGATGGCTCCGGGCCCCATCCCAGGCACTTACTTTGCTATGTGAGAGAGGGTAATTGCAGGACCTAGAAGAAATGGGTGCGTTCCTGGACACCTGTAAACACCAAGACTAAACGGGAAGACACTGACAACCTGAATCGACCAACAACCAGTAACGAGAGGAAAGCAGTGATCAAAAACCTCCCCAAACCCAAGAGTCCAAGACCTGAGAGATTCTCTGGAGAATTCTACCAAACTTTCAAAGAAGAAATAATACCTAGTCTCCTGAAGCTGTTTCAAAAGATAGAAACAGAAGGAAAACTCCCAGGCTCTATCTATGAAGCCAGCATTACCCTGATCCCCAAACCAGCCAAAGACCCATCAAAAAGGAGAATTTCAGACCGATATCCCTGATGACCATGGATGCCAAGATTCTCAACAAGATCCTAGCTAATAGGATCCCACAGTACATTAAAATGATTATCCACCATGACCAGGTGGGATTCATCCCTGGGAGGCAAGGGTGGTTCAACATTTGCAAGTCGATCGAAGTGATAGAACAAATCAATAAGAGAGAAGAATCACATGGTCCTCTCAATTGATGCAGAAAAAGCATCGGACAAGATACAGCAACCGTTCCTGATTAAAACGCTTCAAAATATAGGGATAGAGGGAACATTCCTCAACTTCATAAAATCTATCTATGAAAAACCCACAGCGAATATCATCCTCAATGGGAAAAGCTGACAGCTTTCCCTTGCAGATCAGGAACATGACAAGGATGCCCACTCTCACCGCTCTTGTTCAACATAGTACTTGAAGTCCTAGCAACAACAATCAGACAACAAAGAGAAATTAAAGGTATCAAATTGGCAAAGAAGAAGTCAAACTCTCTCTCTTCGCAGATGACATGATACTTTATATGGAAAACCCAAAAGACTCCACATCCAAACTACTCATAGAACTCATACAGGTATTCAGTAATGGGGCAGGACACAAAATCAATGTACAGAAATCAGTTGCTTTCTTATACACTAACAATGAAAATACAGAAAGGGAAATGAGAGAATCGATTCCATTTACTATAGCACCAAGAACCATAAGATACCTGGGAATAAACCTACCCAAAGAGGTAAAGGATCTGTACTCGAGGAACTACAGAGCACTCAGGAAAGAAACTGAGGAAGACAAAAAGATGGAAGAACATTCCATGCTCTTGGATTGGAAAGATAAACATTGTTCTGGGGGGCACAGACATTTTAACAATCTACACTCTCAATGCCATCCTGAACAAAATACCAACAGCATTTTTCAAAGTGATGGAACAAACAATCCTGAAAATTTGTACGGAAACTGAAAAAACCTTGAATCCCCAAGGAAATGTTGAAAAAGAAAAACAGAGCTGCCCGATTTCAAGCTGTACTATAAAGCTGTGATCATCAAGACAGCATGGTCCTGGCACAAACACAGACACATAGACCAGTGGAACAGAGAGCCCAGATATGGGCCCGCGACTCTATGGTCAACTAATTTTTGAGAGAGCAGGAAAAACTATCCCATGGAAAAAAGACAGTGTCTTCAATAAAAGGTGCTCAGGAAACTGGACAGCTATATACAGAAGAATGAGACTCGACCATTCTCTCACACCACACACAAAGATAAACTCTAAATGGATGAAAGACCTGGATGTGAGGCAGGAATCCATCAGAATCCTAGAGGGGAACATAGGCAGTAACCTCTTGGACATTGGCCACAACAACTTCTTTTAAGACATGTCTCCAGAGGCAAAGGAAACAAAAGCCAAAATTCTGGGACTTCATCAAGATCAAAAGCTTCTTCATAGCAAAGGAAAGAGTCAAAATACAGAGGCAACCCACAGAATGGGAGAGGATATTTGCAAATGACACGACAAAGGGATGATATCCAAGATCTATAAAGGACTTCTCAAACTCAGCACCCAAAAAGCAAATAATCACATCAAAAAATGGGCAGAAAACATGGACACTTCTCCAAAGAAGACATACAAATGGCCAACAGACATGAAAAAATGTTCAACATCATTAGCCATCGGGGAAATTCAAATCAAAACCACATTAACATACCAGCTTACACCAGTTGGAATGGCAAAAATTAACAAGACAGTATACAACATGTGTTGGAGAGGATGTAGAGAAAGGGGAACCCTCTAACACTTTGGAGAACAGTGTGGAGATTCCTCAAAAAATTAAAAATAGAGCCACCTTATGACACTGCAATTGCCCTACTGGGCATTTACCCAAAGATACAGATGTAGTGAAAAGAAGGAACATCTGTACCCCAAAGTTCATAGAAGCAATAGCCACAGTTGCCAAACTGTGGAAGGAGCTGAGAGGCCCTTCAACAGACGGATGGATAAAGATATGGTCCATATATACAATGGAGTATTATGCCTCCATCAGAAAGGATGACTATCCAACTTTTTCATTGAAGCATATGGGACTGGAGGAGATTATGCTGATGAAATTCATCAGGCAGAGAAAGACCATGATCATATGGTTTCACTTCTTCGTGGAGAATAAGTAATAACACAGGGACATTTAGAGAAGGAAGGGAAAACCGAAGGCGGGGAGATCAGAGGGGGAGACAAAGCATGGGAGACTGTGGATTCTGGGAAACAAACTGAGGGTTTCAGAGGGGAAAGGGTGGGGATAGGTGAGCCGGGTGGTGGGAATTAAGGAGGGCACAGACTGATGGAGCACCGGGTGTTACGTGGAAACAATGAATCATGGAACGCTACGTCAAAAAGGAATATACTATACGGTGACTAACATAACCTAATAATAAAATTTAAAAAGGTAAAGACCAACCACAAGACCATCCTAAAAACAATTTCACATCTAAAATGTAAACACAGACTCTCAAATTCAAGCATGGAGCTGCCTCACCCCATTTGTGCTCTATTTCTGGGGAATTCAGAACACACGCGGGGCTCCCCCCATCACCCCAGGCAGGAAATAAGGATCCTGGAGTGTCCCTCTGGGGAGTCACTCACACCTTTGTGAGAGCAAATTCATGACTCCTGCCAGGAGTCCGTGCTTGAACATGAAACACAGGGAGAAAACCTGTAAGTGTTGGGGTTTCTGAGCCTGGGGGCCTGGACTGTGCCCCTGCTCCCCGCCCCAAGTCCATATGAAGCTTAAGCCCCAACGCAGAGTTTTGAGGAGGCGGGGACCTGGGGAGATAAATAGATCAGGAGAGGGAAGAAGAAGTGCCCCCGGGGTGCAGGAGAACATCTCCCCCTGCAAAGTCATAGCGAGAAGGTGGCCGCCTAAGAACCAGGCAGAAAGCCCTCCCAGGAACTGAGTTCTCTGACACCATGCTCCGGACCTGCAGCCCCAGAACCGTGAGACATAAAGGTGGGGACGGGGTTTGGGTACAACCCTGGAACAAACTAGGAGAAGGGCTGAGATTTGCATTTATGAACTAGAACCCTGGGAAACAGGAAAGTGGGATTTTCAGATACTCTAGCTAGAATATCAGCTAGTCCTATATAACCTTTCAGAAACTGTCCAATCACGTGACGCAGGTGAGCACAGGGACTTTCCGCACCTCCAGCCCGTGCTTCTGTGGCACTCGGGATCCGAAAGCATGGTGCCCTAGGGCAGGACGATGGCCCCATCACCAGGGGCACAGCACACCCAACCCAGGATTCACTGTGATGTCAGTGTGTTCACAACATTGTACAACCATCATCCTACCCATCCAGTTCCACAATATTCTCTGCACCCTAACAAGACCCCTGGAGCAGCAAGCACTGACTCCACATTTCTGCTCCTCCCAGGCCCTGAAAACATTTTCTCTTTCTCTGCATTGGCCTCCTGGACATTTCAGGTAAACAGAATCCTGTAATCTGTGCCCTGTCACTTCCATCTTTCCCCAAACACCATGAGCCCATAGTTCATGGTTTGCAGCTGAATCCTCTTCACTGGAATGGATGGACCACGTGCTGTTTATCCCTCCCTCTCCCGAGGGCACTGGAGCTCCTGCTCCCCATGGCTGCGGGGACTAGTGCTGCTCTGAACACTCACGTGCAAGTCTGCACACTTGTCTTCAGTTCTCGGTGACGTAGACCCCAGAGAGAACTGGCAGCCTCGTGTGTCATCTCATTTTAACATTACTGAAGAACCCACGCAGAATTCTCTAGCTCCTGTAAAAAGATCTCTTTCCTAAGACCAGGACTTAGAAAACAATCTGATGGAGGGCGGGCTGCGAGCTGCCCACCCAGTCCGCACTGCAGGGGGAAAGCCTCAAACTACACATCTGAGTAGAGCTCTTCCTGTCCTACATAGACAGTTCAAGGGCTGATGACCTGGGACAGACAAGCTTCTGTCAGTCCTTCACACTGTCCCCGAAAGTATTGATGGGGAAAGAGGCAAAGCCTGGAGAGGGAGCTGGACAATGAGCCCCTCGGAGTAAGAATCCACCCCCTCCCTTTGAGCACTGTGTCCCCAGCACCAGACGTGGTCCCAGCACCCATGGTGTGCATGGTCTGTAACACCCAGGTTCGGGGAGGATCCTGTAGAACATGGGGAGCGATCATCACTGAGCAAGGAGTTAGGGAAATAGGTCCAGACTGTATGTAAGCCAAGAAGGAATTGGCCAAGGAAAGAGAGGGCGCCTGATGGTCCAGGCAAAAGTGGCAGCAATAGGTAAAGTTACAGAGGTGAGAAGGATGTCCCCACATTCAGGGGACAGTAGATAGTGGCAATATGTCCTACGGAGTGTAGAGAACACTGTTTACAATAGGGGCCAAGAGGCCGATGTGATAAAGGAGCAACCTTGGATGCAGGTATGAACCAACCACCATCTACAGATCTAGGAATTGGGGTTCAGAGAAGCTCCCTCCCCATCCTTTTTGGCAGAAGTGAAATTCAAGGCAGGAGAAGAACTGTTGCCCCATTGTTCCTGCCACTTCCTGCGATCACTCCCTGTGCTGCATTTCCTGAGCCTGGGCAGAGCGTGGCATCCAGGAGCACGTGAGATGCAAGCCAAATGGGGACTGTGCCCCCATGAGGATGTGGCCCTTGCACTTCTCAGTCTGCATGGCTTCAGGGTGGCCTTTCCCTGCCCAGGAGAGATCCAGAACCCTGGAAGACGTCATAGGTAGCAGTCCGGGTTTGGAGCTAAAACGGTACCTAAGCAGACAGCTGACCTCCCTGGAGAACAAGAACTTCTTCCTGTGATGAGCAGCCACACTGAACACCCTGCCTGCAATCCTACCCCAGGATGTCACAGGGGCCTGCCACACCCTCCACCATTAGGGCTAGCTCCTTATTTGCCCAAAGGATCCTAACATAGATCTCTTTCTCCAGTTGAGCCCTGACTGATAGGCCAAGAACAAATTCAAGTGTCACTGGGGACCTCACAGAACATCCATCATGGATGCATGGAATACCAGACAGCCCCTAGTGGTCCCCCGCCTACTCTGGGAGGCACCCTTATTTGGCATCAGCCCCCTCTGCCCAGGGAGCCAACCCCACGTACTAGAGTCCCTGCAACAATCCCAACTGGACCTCCCAGCCAGCTGCACTGGAGGCATGCCCCACCCCCAGCTTCCCTGAATCTGTTGCAGTCATGCCACGGGATAGAACCCCATGTCTGTGAGTCCGCTAGATTCGTGGCTCATCTACAATAGGGGAGTGCATGAAGGCCATTCAGGGGACATCTCTGGAGCCCCAGGCATGGGAGATGGGCACTGCAGAGGGCTGTACTCCTGGGCCTCCCAGGACACCTTCTGCATAAACCCACTTTTTTAAGACCTAGAGATGTAACTGATCTACATACTAAATAGAAACAGGTAAAATGAGGAGAAAAGGAATATATTTAGAAGTCAGTACCTCTGATAAAGAACTAGATGAAATGGAGCTCCGTCTCCCAAAAAAATCCAAATGAATGGTCACAAAGCTACTCAGTGAACTCACTAAACACTGTGAGAACTTCAACAAAATATAAAGAACCAACAGGTTAGATGATGCAGAAGAACAGATCAGTGATCTGGAAGACCAGCTCATGGAAATCACCAGGCAGAATGGCAAAACATTTCAAACGTAATAGTTGAAGGAAAAACCTCTTTGAAGAAATGTGGCTGGGGGACGCCTGGGTGGCTCAGTGGGTTAAAGCCTCTGCCTTCGGCTCAGGTCATGATCTCAGGGTCCTGAGATCAAGTCCCGCATCGGGCTCTCTGCTCAGCAGGGAGCCTGCTTCCTCCTCTCTCTCTGCCTGCCTCTCTGCCTACTTGTGATCTCGCTCTCTGTCAAATAAATAAATAAAATCTTTAAAAAAAAAAAAAAAAAGAAATGTGGCTGAAAAACCTTTACCTGATGAGGGAAAGTCATCCACATGCCAGGGAAGAGAGTTGCAAATAGATGAACCCAAAGACATCCACACGGAGACTCTACAAAGTGTCAACAAAGGAAATCTTAAAAGCAGCGAGAGAAAACTCACCACCCATGAGACTGTCAGCGGAATTTTTTAGATAGACATTTTGCGGTCCAGAAAGAGGGGCGGGATATATTGGAAGCGCTGAAAGGAAAACCCGTACTCAAGAATATTCTACCCAGCAAGGTCATCACTCAAAATTGGAGAAAAGGAGACCAGCAAAAGCTAAAGGAGTTTTCACCACCAGGAAGTTGGGAGGCCTGTGGAATAAGACTTCACCCCCTCACAGGGACAAAAGTAAATACCACATCAGCCTAAATAACCCAGAAAAAATCTGAAGGATGACAGAACAAACTCTACAGCTCAATGTAGAGAGGAGGCCCCGTCAAAGGAGGTAGGAAGGGCAAAGTGGACCACAGCCCTCCGTGGTAGGCACAGAGAAGGGAAACAGACATTCACACAGAGGAGCCCACAAATAGGAGGATGGATCTCTGTATATTTGCCTCTCAACGTGAAAGAGACTGAATTTCATGAGTTCTTACAACCAGTTGGGCTTAAACTATGGAAATCAAAGAGTTGATGGGCTTAGCTCTGATGTTGGGAAGCAGGGTCCTACCCTAAAGAGACAGCATGACCCACAGTCCATGGAGATGCAGCTGAGCCCCAGTTTGGGAAACACCAGTGGCCAACAGGAGGGAGTGTGATTTGATCATCTCAGAGTGTGACCAGAGAGGCAGGGATGGCAGGGAGACACCATCAGGGCCAAAGAAACTGGTAGGTGCCATTTCCTGGACGCCCTCCTGCATAATTAAAGGCCATCATCAGGAACCAGTGGGGACATCGACATTGGTTCCCTAACTTGTTTACCCCAGGCCCCATATCCCTATGCTTCCACAGTCCATCCTTCCCATTCACACCTGCCTTAGCCCTGGTGCTGTGGAACCCTCCCACAGGGCACAAACCCTGCCAATACTATGTCCCCTGAAAAGAGCATCTTGTGCTACCTCCATTCTGGTGACAGGGACAGGTCTCATTTCGCAAGCAGACCACCCTTGCTGCGAACAAATGCTGCCATCAGAAGGCACAGCAAGCCTCTGAAGAAAACTGAAAGAAAAAAGCCAAGATTTAATAGCAGAGCACAGGTAGCACATATAAGAGACGAGCCTGTGGTGCCAGGCCCTGGGGGACAGGGGACACTGCAGGGAAGTACAGGACTTCATAACAGCATTACCTTCAAGAGCAGGAAATGTGGTGGATTTTCCTAATACACAGAAACAGACACAGAGACTTCCAATGAGGAGACAGAGAAACAGGTCCCAAATGAAAGAGCAGGTTAAATCCACAGCAAGAGACCTCAGTGACACAGAATTAATGGGCTCTATGGAGAATTTAAAGTAATGATCATAAAGATACTCACTGAACTTGAGAAAAGACTGGAGGACATCAATGAGACCCTTAAGAAAGAGTAAAACACCAAGCAGAGACAATGAACACAATAAACGAAATTAAAAATACACTTAATGGAACAAACAGTGGGCTAGAGCAAGCAGAAGAAAGGAAATTAAGATGAGCGAATGAGAGAAAAAAAGCATTACGCAAAGTGAGAATAGATACAAGGAAAGCAGTGACTCCATCAATCATAGTGACATTTGTATTATGGGGATTCCAGAAGAAGAGAAATGGAGGACTCCCCCCTTCAAATTAATGAGAAGAAATAATAGTTGAAAATTTCCCTAATCTGGGGAAGGAAACAGGTATCTAATCCAGGAGGCATGGAGATACCCCAACAAAATCAATCAAGGATTGATAATAATTAAAATGGAAAAAGCAATAAAGACCAAGAAACATCCAAAGCGGCAAGAGAAAAGAAGACCGTGCCACATGAGAGAAACCCCATAAGGAAATCCGCTGATTTCTCAGTGGAAACATGGCAGGACAGAAGGGAGTGGCATGATGTATTCAGAGTACTTAAAGGAAAACCTGCGGCCAAGAATGCTCTATCCAGCGAGGGTGTCACTCAGAATGAAAGGAGAGATGAAGAGTTTCTCAAACCCATACCAAAGGAATTCATGACCACTAAATGAGCCTAACAGGAAATACTGAAGAGGACACTTTGAGAATGAAAAGACAAAGGACAGTATGAAGATAGGAACCACTAGAGCACCAAAAATAAAGATTTCTGTAACAAGTAGTCAAGGGAATCATAAAAGAAAAGGATATGAAATAGGATACCAGATACCTGTAATGTGTGGGGGGCAGAGGTGTAAAGAATGGATTTAAAATGAAGTAACCATCAACTGCATATAGACTGCCACATGCAGATGTTCTGTACAAACCTGATGGTAACCACTGGTCAAAAACCAGCTATCCATATGCAAAGATAAAACGAAATCAAGGATTGTCACTAAAAGCTGACAACCCATAAAAGAAAGCAAGGATCAGAGAAAAACTACCAGATAACAAAAAGTAACAAAATGGCAATAAGTATGTACTGAGAATTATTTTGAATGTACATGGACTAAATGCTCCAATCAAAAGAGTGGATTAAAAAAAACAAGATCCATCAACACGTAGCATACGGGAGACTCATTTCAGACATAAAGACACCTGCAGATTGAAAGTGAGGGGATGAGGAAACAATGCTACAAACGGGTATCACAACACCACCACGGTAGCAATATTTATATTGGACAAAATAGACTTTAAAACAAAACCTATAATGAAACAAATAAGGACACTACATGATAATAAACGTGAAAATCCAACAAGAGGATATGAGTGTTGTCAATATTTATGCACCCATTATGGGAACACCCAAATTCATAAAAACAGTTGATAGCAAACAAAACCTATAATCAATAGTAATAAAACAATGGTAGGGGACGCTAACATCTCACTTAGAGTGATGGACAGATCATCCAAACAGAAAAACAAGGAATCGGTGGCTTTGAATGACACACGAAACCAGATGGATTTAGTAGATACACTCAGAACATTCCATCCTAACACAGCAGAATACAAATTCTTTCCATAAGCACAAGGAACGTTCTCCAAAATAGATCACATGTGAGGCCACAACACAAAATTCAATAAATTCAAGGATTGGAGTCATTCCATGCATCTTTTCTGACCACAACACTATAAAACTTGAAATTGATCACAAGGAAAAGTCTGGAAGGAGCACAAAATACGGGGAGGTTAGATGACATGAGGTGGACCAAGGAATCAAAGAAATAAATTACATGTGAACAAATGAAAATGAGAAAACCCTGGTGCAAAATCTTTGGGATGGAACAAAAATAGCAATACAGGCCTAGCTCAAGAAGGAAGAAGAATCCCTACAACATAACCTTTCACCTAAAGGAGCTAGAAGAAGCAAAACCCCAAAACAGCAGAAGGAAGGAAGGGAAAAATAAAGATTAGAGCAGAAATCAATGATATGGAAACTGACAAAGAGAACAGATCAATAAAACCCGGAGCTGGTTCTTTAAAAACATCCACGAAATTGATAAAAGGACCCCAAATCACCAATGAAAGAGGAGAAATAACCAATATCACCGAAGTGCAAAGGCTTGTAGGAGAATGACATGGAAAGCTATATGCCAACAAATTGGGCAACTTAGAAGAAATGGATAAATTCCTAGAAGTATAAAAACTATCAAAACTGAAGCAGGAAGAAGTAGAAAATATGAACAAACCAAATACCAGCCATGAAACTGATTCAAATCAACAGTTTCCCAACAAAAGAAAGTCCAGGACCAGATGCCTACACAGGGGATTTCCACCAAACACTTAAAGAGTTAATGCTTAATTCTTCTCACACTATTAAAAAACAAAAACAAAAACAGAATAGGAAGGTAAACTTCCAAATTCATTCTATGAGGCATTGCCCTGATACCCAAATCAGATAAAGGCACCACTAAGAACGAACTGCAGGCCAATATCTCTGATGACCATTGATGCAAAAATCTTGATAAAATACTAGCAACCTGAAACCGACAATACGTTAAAAAAGTCATTCCCCATGATGAAGTAGATTTATTTCCAGGATGCTAGTGTGGTTTGACATTTATAAATAAATGAATATCATCTATTACTTCAGTAAGTAAAAGCATAAAAAGCATATGATCATTTAGATAGATGCAGAAAAGGACTTAGACCAAGTACAATATCCTTTCATGATTTTAAAAACCCTCAGAGTAGGAGTAGAGGGAATATACCTCACTTAATAAAGGCCTTAAAGGCAAACGCCACAGCTAACATCACCCTTAATGGGGAGAGCCTTAGAACTTTTCCTCTATGGTGTGGAACAAGACAGGGATGTCCACTCTCACCACTGTTGTTCGACATAGTGCTGGAAGTCCTAGGCTCAGTAATCAGACAACAGAAAGAAAGAAAAGCCATCCAAATTGGTAAGGAAGAAGGGTAGTTTCACTATTTGCAGAGGACATGATACTATACATAGAAAACCCTAGGGTCTACCAAAAAAACTACTACAACGGAGAGATGAATTCCACAGAGTCACACAATACAAAGTCATGTACAAAAATCTGCTTCATTCCCATCCACTAATAATGAAGTGGCAGAAGTGAAATTAAGAAAACAATCCCACCTACAATTGTACCAAAAACAATGAAATATCCAAGTATAACCATAACCAAAGAGACCAAGACCCACATTCCACAAACTATATGACACTGATGAAAGTAATGGAAGATGACACAAAGAAATGGAAAGACATTCTGTGCTCAAGATTGCAAGATTGTTAAAACGCCCATACAACCCAACACAATCTAGACATTTAATGCAATCCCGATCAAAATACCAACAGCATTTTTCGTAGAACTAGGTTAATTCTAAGTTTGTAAGGAACCACAAAGGACCCCAAACAGCCAAAGCAATTTTGAAAGGGAACAAAGCTGGAGGCATCACAGTTCTGGACTTCAAATTATATTACAAAGTTGTAGTCACCAAAACAGTAGAGTACTGGCACAAAAGCCCACAAAAACAGAAATCCCAGAAATAACCCCCAATTATATCATCAATCAGTCTTCAGCAAAGGATAAAACTATCTGATGGATAAAAGACTGTCTCTTCAGAAAATGGTGCTGAGAAAACTGGACAGAAACATGAAGAATGAAACTGGACCACTTTCTTACACACAAAAAATAAACTCAAAATGGATCAAAGACCTAAAATTGTGAGACTTGAAACCACAAAAATCCTGAAGAGAACTCAGGCAGTAATCTCTCTGACTCAGCCGTAGCAGCAGATTTCTAGATAGGTCTCCTGAGGCAAGGGAAACGAGAACAAGGGTAAGCTATTGGAACTACATCAAAATCAAAAGCTTCTGCACGCAGAGGGAACAATCAGGTAAGCTAAATAAGGCAACCTACTGAATGGCAGAAGATACTTGCAAATGACATATCCAATAACGAGTATCACAAAATATGTAAAGAACTTAGAAAACCCAACACCCAAAGAGATCATCTTAAAAGTGAGAAGACATGAACAGACATTTCTCCAAAGACATCCAGATGGCCAGCAGACACATGGAAAGATGCTCCACATCACTCATCAGGAAAATGCAAATCACAACTATAATGAGAAATCATCTCACACCCATCAGAATGGTTAAAATTAACAACACAAGAAACAACAGGTATCCATGAGGATGTGGAGAAAAAGGAGCCTTCAGGCACTGCTGGTGGGAAAGCAAATGGGTGCAGCCACTGTGGAAAACAGAACGGAGGTTCCTCAAAAAGTTAAAAATAGATGTAATGGAAAAATCCATATTTCATTATATATATACACACATCTCCTTCCATATATAATGGAATATTTTTCATCTGCAAGAAAGAATGAAATTTTGCCATTGGAAACCACATGGGTGGATGGAGAAAGTACAATGATAAGTTTAAAAAAAAAAAACCTGCAGAGAATAAACAGATGGTTACTGGAGGGCAGAAGGGTAGGGGGATGGGTGAAAGAGTTGATGGGATTGAAGAGAACACTTTTTGTGATTAATAAAAAGAAGCAGTTCAGCACCACTAAACCAGCCTTGCAAGAAATGCTGAAGGGACCATAAGTGGAAAAATGGGAGTTTGTAACTAGAGATCAAGAAAAAAGTAAACCTAGGGAAGGTAGCAGGTCAATCCTGCTAGCATGAGGGCTGGAAGACTGAAACAGTAGAGTCTTCTAGATCTTCATTCGTTAGTCAACGGATATACAAAATAAGGCATAAAATATATCACAAACCAACAGGATGGGGTGGGGTAAAAATTCAGTGCTTTTACAACACACTTGAACTTAAGGGAGCAACTGTACATGGACGCTGTATCGCTAGGAAGTTACAGAGGGATGTCACGTTAACCAAGAAATCGATCCCTGCAGTGGACACACAAACAATTGAGGAATCCAAATGTAACACTGACATCACTGAATCAGAAGTCAAAGAAGGTAACGGAACAACAATACCCAGAAAGTTTTAAAAAGACAGTAAGTATGTATCAGTAATTACTTTAAACATAAGTGGACTCAATGCTCTACAAGACACAGGGTGGTTAAGTGAATAAAGAACCAGACTCATCGATCAGATTCCTACTAGAGATTTGTTTCATCTGAAGACTGAATGTGAAGGGACAGAAGAAGACAGTCCATACAAATGGAGACTCCCAAAAGTTGAGGGAGCCATTCTTGTATCAGACCAAATGGACTTTTATAATAGACCCAAAATACAGATGGAATGAAAAGGGGCACCTGCACCCAACGTTCATACCTTCAGTGTCCACAGTTGCCAAACTGTGGGAGGAGCTGAGCTGTCCATCAGCAGACGAATGAATAAAGATGTGGTTCAGATATACAATGGAATAATACTCATCCATCAGAAAGATGAATATCCACCATTTACATAGATATGGAGGGAACTGGAGGCTATTAGGCTAAGTGAAATAAGTCAATCAGAAGAATGGTTTCATTCATTTGTGGAATATAAGAAATAGTGCAGCAGATCATAGGGGAAGGGAGAGAAAACTGGGAAGAAATCAGAGGGAGACAAACAATGAGAGACTCTTGACTCTGGGAAATGGAGTTGTCGAAAGGGAGGTGGGTAGGGGATGGGGTAACTGGGTATTGGGCATTAAGGAAGGTACATGTTGTAAGGGTGTTACATGCAACTGATGAATCATTGAAGAGTACATCAAAAAATGAGGTATTACATGTTGGTTAATTGAATTTAAATTTTAATTTAAAATAAAAAGCTAACAAAAAAAAAACAAGAAAGCTACCCAAAGGAGGATGTAACAATTGTTAATATTTATGCACCCAACATAGGATCACCTAAGTACATATAAAATAATTAGTAATTGAGAGAAATGGACGGAATGCAGTAGTAGGGAATTTAACTTCCCATTGACATCAATGCCTAGATAATCCAGACAGCATCAACAAGAGTACATTGGCCTCGAATGATAGATTAGACCAGATGGACTGTATATACAGAACTTTCCATCCCTAAACCGCTTCATACCATTCCTCTAAAGTGCACTGGAATATTCTCCAGGACAGATTGCATGTTAGGTCACAAAACGAGTCTCAAAGTTTAGAAGACTGAAATTATATTAAGCATCTTTTCCAACTCCAATGGTATGAAACTAGAAATCATTTACAAAACACTGGAAAACACACACGCACAGGCTACACCTACCCAAAATACACCTTGAGACAAAAAAAAAAAAAAAGGAAGAAAGAAAAAAATAAACACCAGCCCAAAATCTATGGGATGGATCAAAAGCAGTTCTAAGTGGGCAGTTTATAGCCAAACAGTAAGTAACCTAAAATTCTGCTTAGAGGAACTAAAAAAAGAACCACCAAAGCCAAAGTTAGTTGGAAAAAGAAGAAAATAAAGATCAAGGTTGGGAAGAAATCCAAACTAAGGGGAGAAGAAAAAAAAAATCAATGAAACTAAATAGCTTGTTCTTTCTAAAGAAACTGGATTAATCTTTAGCCACACTCACCAAGAAAAAATACGGCCCAAATGACGTCAGACACAAAAGAGCACTTCTACCCATGCTACAGCAGCACTGAGGATAATAGCCTACTATGGACAGTCAGGTGCCAAGAAATGTGACAACTTAGAAGTGGACAAATTCTTGAAAATATACAATATTCCATGACTGAAGGAGAAACAGAAGATCTTAATAGGCAGATTTCTAGTAGTGCAATTATATCACTAATCAAAAAACTCCCCCAAAATGTGGTTCATATATACAATGGAATATTACTCAGCCACCAGAAAGGAGGACTATCTACCTTTTACACCAACATGGTTGGAACCGAAGGGTGTTACGCTAAGTGAAATAAGTCAAGCAGAGAAACGATGATCATATGGTTTCACTCGTATGTGGAACGTCAGAAATAGCACAGTGGATCACAGGGGAAAGGAGGGAAAACGGAATGGGAAGCAATCAGAGGGGGAGACAAAGCATAGGAGACTCTTAAATCCAGAAAACACACTGAAGGTTGTGAAAAAGGCGGTGGGGGGCAACGGGGTGATGGGCAGTAAGGAAGGCACGTGATATGATGAGCACTGGGTGTTAAGCTCAACTAAGCACTGAACACTGAACATTATATCAGAAACTAATGATGCGCCATACCTTGATTAATGGAATTTATTTAAAAAACTCCCCCATATCTAGAACCAGATGGATTCATAGGGGAAACCTACTAAACATTTGAAGAAGAATTAACACATTTTTTTCTCACAGTATTAAGAAAAAAAAAGTATAAGAAAAACGAAGAGAAAGGGGCTCATTCTACTGAGCCAGCATTACCCTGATTCCAAAACCAGACACCGCCTCAGAAATCACAGGCCAAGATCCCCCATGAAATAGATGTAATCACCTCCAACAAACGGGAGCAAACCGAATTCGATTAAGGAGACCACACACCATGATCAAGTGGGGTTATTCCAGGGAGGCAAGGATGGTTCAATGTCTGTAAACAGACGTGATACAACACATGAACAGAGGAATAAAAGCGTGTGATAGGGACAGAGAAAGCACTGGACAAAATTCAACATCCATTCGTAACAACTGTCGAAGTCAGTATAGAGGAAACATACTTGAGACCAAGGTCCATATATGGCAAACCCACAGCTGACACTGTACTCGACAGCGAAGAGCTGAGAGGTCGTCCTCTAAGTTCAAGAGCGAGGATGCCCACTCGGCCACCTTCATTCTGCATGGTGCTGCATGTCCCAGCCAATCCCACAAGAGGTAAGAGGCATCCAAATTGGAAAGGGCAAACTGTTCCTATGTGTAGACATGGGATACTATAGAGAAAACCCTGGGAATCCACCAATGGGCCACTCTAACAAAGGAAGGAATTCAGTCAAGTTGCAGGATAGAGAGGAGTCTGCTGCATTTCTATGCCCTAATAATGAAATATCAAGAAGAGAAATTAAGAAAATAGCCCCATCCACAGCTGCATTAAAAATAATACCTAGTGGTGTACCTGGGTGGCTCGGTCGGTTAAGCCTGTGACTTCAACTCAAGTCATGATCCCAGGGTCCTGGGATCAGGCCCCACGTCAGGTTCTCTGCTCAGCAGGAGCCTGCTTCTCCCTCTCTCTTGTGCTCCTTCTGCTTGTACTCTGTCAAATAAATAAATAAAATATTTTTAAAAAATACCTAGAAACAAATTTAACTGCAGTGAAAAGCCTATCCACTGAAGACCATAAGACATGGGTGAAAGAAAGTGAAGATCACACAGAGAAACGGAAACATAACACATGCCCATGGGTCGGAGGAATATTGTTAAAATACCCCACTACTCAAAGCCATCTAGAATCAACGCAATCCCCATCAAAACACCATGGCGTCTCTTCATAGAGGTAGAGCAAGGGGCCAAAGGAACCCTAAAATCTTCAAGCAAAAGGCCCCAAATAGCAAAGGCAATTTTATGAAGAATGAAGCTAGAGGTACCTCACCCCTGATTCCAACTGACACTATGAACCTATCACAATCAAACAGTGTGAGACAGACACAGAAATACACAGAGATCAAAGGAACAAGGGAGTCTAGACATAAGCCATGTTGATATGGTGAGTTGGTCATTGACAAAAGAGGCAATAATATACAGTGGGTGAAAATCTATTCATCAAATGTTGGGAGACCTGGAGAACCTCATGAATGAAAGCAGACCACTCCCCTCCCAGACTCAGAACTCAATGTGGATTAGAGACTTCCAGGTAGGACTGGAAACCGTAAAACTCCTGGAATAAAACACAGGCAGTAAGCATGTGGGTGCTGGACTTAGTGATATTTTTTTGAATCTCCTCACCCAAGAGCAACAAAAGGAAAAATAAGCAGGATTCCTCCAAAGTGAAAAGGTTTTGCCACATTGAATGAAATCATCGCAAAGCAAAAAGGCAACTTATAGAAAGGGAGAAGGTATTTTCAAAGGGTACATCCCATAACGGATTAGTACCCCAAATATATAAAGAATTCTCACAATTCACTTATTTAAAAAGTCCAATTAAAAATAGCAAAGAAAAAAAATGAGCAGTGCTCCTGAACAGAATTTTTCTCCAAAGAGGACGTACAGATGGCTGACACGGGAAGAGAGGTTGAATGCCCCAATCACGAGGAAAAGTAAATCAATACAACAACGAGCTTACCTCACACCTGCCAACTGCCGTTACTGGAAAGAAACACAAAGTGTCACTGAAGGATGCGGAATAAAGGAAATCCTCGTGCAGTGTTGGTGGGGACACAAAACGGGGCAGCCACTGTGGGAAACAGGACGATTTCATTTACGTGTGGAATCTAAAACCCAACCGACCAGAACAGGAACAGGAGGACCCCGAGAACAGTCCTGTGGCAGGGCGGTGAGGGCGGTGTGGGGAGGGGAAGTGTAGGTGAAGGGGACCGACAGACACTAGGAAGACGGACACAGCACCGTGTTCATATCGTCCTTTCCTGCAGGGACAGATGGTCAGCGGTTTATTGTCATCGCTTCGTAGTGTAGACCCATGTGTACGCACCCACCAAACGTGGATCGCAACACTGTAGGCTTGGAACTAGTATCGTCCACCAGCTATGCTCCAACTTTGTAAACAAGCAGAGGAAGGGAAAGCAGGAAACGAAACCCCCGTCTTGCCGAAGAACTGGCCCGGCAGACACTGCAGGGGCCTCGCTGCTCGGCCAGCCTCCATCTTGAGCCCCGGAAGCCGTGGAGTCTGGACACAGGACGCCGCTCCCTGAGTTGTCCCTCCACTGCCCTGGGAAATGGAGGTGCCCCATGCCCTCGTCCCGACCTGCAGACCCAGGGCCTCACACGGCGGCTCGGTGGGAGGCCCCCCACCCGCAGGGGCGCCCGTGAGGGTGGAGCGGGGGTCCCAGGCTCCCGGGGCGGCGGCAAGGGCGTCCGAGAAGGTAGCCAGCCCTCCTAGCTTCCGTGGTGCGGGACGGGGACCCACAACAAGGCTCTGGGGTAAAGAGCCGTCCGAACAGGGGAAAGGGTCTCAGATCTCTCCTGTGTCTGGACAGCCAGGGGTCACACTCGTCACGTCCTGTGTGCGGAGAATGCCAGTGTGACCCCCACGGGCAGCCGCGTATCCCAGGCGGGTCCCTCCTGCAGGTGCAAAATGCAGGATTGCTCTAAAGCGGTCAGGGGACCCGCTTTCTCCCTGCCCCTCCTCGGTCGTGGAGCGGGTGAAGAGGGCGCTTGCTGGGGCTTTCGAGGTGCTGGGGGAAGCAGCTTTCTTTCCGCCTGACCCCCCCCCCCACCTGCTCGGGAGGCCGGGGGCTCTGTGACCACGCACACCCGGAGACAAACCCCAGGGAGCCAGGAACATGGGGAACCTCGGTGACGACCGCACGAGCTTCCGACTCCGAGCTCTGCTCCCCTCCACACCAAGGGACTGAAGCCATTATTTGGGTTTTCTGCCAGACTGGGTAGGCAACAATACAAACTATGTGTCCTGGCCAGAGAGGACCACAGGAGTGACCTCTACCCTCTGCAGCCACCAGCCAGGCAGGCCAGGACTCCACAACACAAGCTTCCCTGGCCACTGTCCTCCCCTCTCACTCCGGCCCAGAGAAGCCCGTCATGTGCCCCACAGCTGTCACCCAGGACGTCCCCTTCTTGTTCATCGTCCTCCAGCTTCCCCTCACGGACCACCCGCCCGAGCAGACCTGAGCCTCCCCACCTGTGTGTCTTTGCCAATCTCAAGGGAGGAGGGCAGCCTCCGCTGGGGTAGCACACTCCAAATAAATAGGCCGCTTGCTCTCACGCGGGTCCCATTAGACACCCGTCCTTTCTGCCGGACACCCCGGGGGGTACCCCTTCCCTCCACTGTTCTGAAGACACACGCGCTGCAATCGCCCTGCCCTCGCTATGTTCTCCATCACCTGGTCCCTCTGCCCCGTGACACTTGCAAGGATGCGAAAAATCATGAAGGGAGGCGTTTAAGACCCTCCCTTTTCTGTCGCTTCCAGGGGGCTCCCCCAGGCGCTGTGCCAACCCTCTTCTTCCCCAGGTGACAGGTCCCTGATGTGGCTTCAGACACAGACAAGAGTCCGAAGGTACTCGCCCCGTGTAAGATGAACGAGGGAACTAAAGCTTTCATCTTTATCTACAAACGGAGCTGGTCCCTAAAGTCCAGTGCGGGCCACCCTGACACTCGGTCCCACGAGCCTGTCCCCAGGGGACAAATCAGGCAAATAACTTCTGAGAACCGAACTTTCAAGGCAGCACAGTTCTCCCCAAAGATGTCTCTTACCTCTGATGCTCGAGAAACAAGCCGCCAGCGCGGACCCAAGCGTTCGCGCACACATCATCGACCGTGGGTGTTTGGGGGTGAACACGTGATCAATGCTGGGAACAGGCTGCAGGTCTGGCTGGGGTGTCTGCCGGCTGACCGGGCACACGGTCCACACCCCCAGGCCCACCAGTCCCGGCGGGGCTGCACCGGGCCCTCTCCTGAGCTCAGGACCCACACCCGCAGCTCCTGGGACCCGGAACCGGTGCGTTGGCTACGTGGGGTCCGCCGGCCCAGGAGGGAACCCATCGTCTCAGAACTCCTGTGCTGATGACGGAGGGGACCCCGGGCAGGCCGGGCCCTCATCGGTGGGTGGAGAGGTGGGAGCCTCTGCCAGGAGCAGGAACCCAATCCCACAGCACTTTCCGTCTACACTGCCCAACAGGCTCTTGGGCCGACTTTGTCTCCCACGGGCCCGTGGTGACCTAACCCTGACCGTTGGCAGGTCCCCACGGGCTGCCGTGGGTGCTGGTCTGAGGGAGGAAGGGGAGGCAGCGATCGGGTGGCCGGACAGGCAGAAGCTCTAAGGCTGGAGAGTAGAGGGAGCATCATTTGGGCAGGAAGAGTCAGGAAGTGAAGGACACCCCAGTGCTGGCCCAGGGACGGCCCCTTCCCACCCCCATTTGCACAGGACTCTCCAGGCCTGTGCACGAGACTCCTGCACCTCGGGGACCAGATTCCCACCAAATCAGAGTGCCTGGACAGGCTCGGGGGAGCTGACCTTGAACGGAGGATGTCATGCCTTCAAAGTCCATGCATTTCCCACGGGGACCGCAAGTTGATATCAGCCCCTGTTCCCAGTCTGCAGACTGGCCAGAGCCCTGCATCCAGATGGAAGGGAACCATGCACGTTAGCCAAGTCCTCATCTTCCTGGAGTGAGGAGCAGAAGAAGCATTGGCAGCCCAGAGCCCAGAGCTGCTGGATCATGTCCAAGGAAGACCCCAGCCTCGTCACCCCTTCCCTCGGGAGAGTCCTTACAGAATGTTCCCCTCCCCCTGCAAGTAGGCGCCCTGGGGACTTGCTGTGCCTGTCCCAGCACTCTCCCACTCCTCGAAGCCCCCTGCCCCGAGTGAAGACACACAGGCTACACAGGAGTCCCGTGAGGGACATCCTGGGGGACAGATGTCCATTTGGATGGCCGGCCCCAGGCAAGCCCTTGGCTGAACCCAGCAGTGTGGTGTGGAGCAGAACTGTCCCCGAGAAGAGTCAACCTACAGATCCGGAGGAAGAGGAAATCAATGAGCATTTTAACGTGTCTATTTCCTAATTCAGGTGAAATTCATATCAGAGGTAACTACTTTAAGGAGAACATTGCAGCGACATTCGTACATTCATGATCGTATGCAATGACCCTCTAGTTTCAAAACACGGTCTACACTCCAAAAGCAAACTCTTACCTGTAGGAAATTGGTTCACGACACCCGTTAATGATGGGAGGACATTCTCAGTAACGAAGTTTCCAGCACGGGAGAGAGGTTGGGCTCAGCCGAGAACGGGCTCAACTGGGGGTCACAGCCAAGGGGCAGGGCCCAGGGGATGGAGAATCACGACACATCACAGCTAAGGGGTGGGGTTGGGCCCAAAGGACCTCACAGGATTCTTACTGCGGCAGGCCAGGGGGACAATACCGTGGGTGAGCAGATAGCAAGCGTGAAAGAATTCTGAACTGCCCCAGCAGGATTCTTGCAAAAACTGGACTTAGTGGGCCCATGAGCGTGCCCAAGGTCAAGGCCAAGACCATGGTCCAGAATGGGGTCTCCGTCATACCTATTAAGGAGTCGCTCCCCATCCATTGCCCCCCTCCAGCCACTGGCCGCGCCAGTCTGCTTCCCATCTCTGTTGGTGAGTGAGTGGGTTTTACAACTTCAGGGGCTGGGAGAGAACAATCAACCTCACGGACTGGGTATTTGCTCTCCCTAAACCAAACCACGGTGTAGCCCCCGTAGAAGTGAACTAATATGGCATCACTTCTGTCAAGGACACGTGCAGAGGGTCAAAGCAGGTGCATGAAGGAAACAGCCTTACCTTACGGGAATGCACCGCTCTTCGCACAGGTCAGAGGACACCAGCCAGTCCCCAAACCCCGAGTCCGCCCAGGTCATCGCTGGACTTGCCGACTTCCTGATTCCCACCCGCCCCCGCCCACCCCCGATCCAGTTAAGAGAGATGACCAGAAGACAACCCATCATCCGAAAACCCAAGTAACCTCCATATTTTCCCCATAAATCTCCCACAGTCTGGGAGGAACGTACAACCCATCCTTTCTAGAAGCCGCGAGTTTCATGACTCGCAGGTTCAGAGCTGCATGAAATCTTATTTCTGCTTCATTTTATCAAGTCGGTTTGGTTCTGACAGACCCAAGGGGCAAACCCGTCCCGCGGGTGAGTGAGGGTGACCCCAGACCCTCCAAGTGTGGCCCGTGCAGCAACAGCACCAGCATCCTCTGGAAAATCGTTAGAAACCCCAGATCCTTGGTCCCAGCCCTAGACTTCCTGAGTCAGAGTCACGGGGCTGTGGTCTGCCGAGAGCCCCGGGCGATTCGGAAAGGAGCAGGAGCTGGGAGTGGATTCAGAGCTCTGTGAGGGTTGTGACAATCCTGTGCATGGTCGTCCTGTAGCACGTTCGCCGCCTCCCCACCACGTGCAAACACCCCCTCACACTCACACCCCCCAGAGGTTCACAGGCCAGATCCCAGCACCCTTCACCCTTCCCTGGAACAAGGTCCCGTTCCCTCCACTAGTAGCCACCGCCTGGGGCCAGGCTAGTCGGGGCACAACCCCGGCTTGGCAGGGACACACCCAGGATCTCACCAAACCTCGGAGGCCCGCTGTCCCCTCCTCCTGCTGCCGCTGCCGTGGGAATCTGATCCTACTTTCCCTGGACTTGGTCCTGAGGAGTCTCCTCCCATGAAGGGCAGCCCACGGGACCCACCCGGTGGCGGACGACCCGGGAAGACCTGTGGGCATGAAACTTCCTCCTCCAGGCGGGTCTGCAGCCGGGGACCCTGGGGACAGTCCCGGAAGCAGCCAGCCCCCACCTGGCTCAGGTCGAGGAAGGTCTACTATCCGCAGGGGCATCTAGCAATCACCCTGAGCCCACGCGGACCCCCCGCTGTCCATCTGTATTGGGATGTGTACGACAGGGGAGTGGTTCACAGGTGCAGGAAGTGCTCATCTGGGGGAGACAGGCTTCTTGCACACACGTGGAGAGCAGCACAGACGTCTCCCCGCCGCACTCCTGAGGCCAGCGGCCACCTTGAAGGCCTCCCGCCTGTGAGTTCAGACTTCCCTGACCCCCACCCCAGCTCAGCATCCCTGCCTGAGCCACCGCTGCAGGGTCGGCCAGGGCAGAGGGCAGCCTGGAGGGGGAGGGACCAGAACCCCCAGGAGCAGCTCCACCAACCACAGATGGGGGCCCTGTGGAAGCCCTGGCCTCCCGCCTTCTGACGGGCCTCGCAGGGGCCTCCGTGGTCCCAGTCCCGCCCCCACTGTGCAGAGCAGCTCCGCTGAACACACGCCCTTCCCTTGGCTGTTCCTGCTGGCCTCAGCCCACCTG
The DNA here is from genome assembly GCF_963455335.1 of Martes martes. Classification (NCBI taxonomy): domain Eukaryota; kingdom Metazoa; phylum Chordata; class Mammalia; order Carnivora; family Mustelidae; genus Martes; species Martes martes. Next base: position 89,904,299 of record NC_137901.1, read on the forward strand.
CTCCCTCCCTTCTGCCTCTGGGAGACGCCCTTGGGTTGGTGACCTCAGCTGATCATTCACCAACACAGCCCCCACGTCAGACTGCCCAGCACCGAGCCCGGCTTCCCGTGGGGTCTGCTCCAGAGGGACGGCCGGCCTCGGAGCCAGACGGAGCCATGGACCTGAAGGCAGGGGAGACGTCAGGTGGGGATACACCGGCAATAGCAGAGGAACACCACCGGGCCGGGGAAACAGACCGACAGGGGGCCAGCGTCCGGACTTCCTGGAGCCCGTGTTTGAACCCCAAGCCGGGAGCAGCACCCATCAGGCTAAACCGAATTCTTGAAAGCGGGTGGGAGACGAGGTTTTTACTTTGACAGCGGGGAGGGCAGAGCTTCCCGGACAAGAAGAATCTGAACGGACGCATGTGAAGATGAGTTGGGTCTGAGCTTGACAGAACCTGAGCCAGCCGCGGGGGTGGGGGGGGAGGCGAAAACGCAGGGGAGGGGGAGTGCGGAGGGTGTCAGAGGGTGGAGGGCGGGAAGGGACAGACGAAGGAGAAGGTAGAAGGCAGCGGGTCTTCGCTGGGATCTTGGGCCCGTTAAGAGGCGCTCTGGACGTCATCTCAGACCGAACGTTGTATGAAGATGGAGACTGTGTTAGGGGAGACCCGTGTGTCATGCTGGTGAGTTGAGTGGCCGCCGGTTTTCAGAGGCTCATGAACCACTTAGCGGCGGCAGCTGAGCTGTCCAGGGACCGCGGGGATGCACACGGATCAAGGGGACGTACAACGTCAACTGTGTCATCTGGGTTACAGGTTGTGCTCGCTCAGGGCGCTTTCCCCAGCGAACCTGAGCGTCTACAAAGTCCCTCACTCTGAACCGTGGATGGGAAAGGCTTATCAGGATCCGATTCAGAACCTCCTTTCCCTTGGACTCGTTTCTTACCCAGAATACTTGCTGTGGCAGAACTTACCTTCCATAGCCATCTCCCTCCCCCCTGGCTTGCAGGACCTGGTTTTGATTCCAATGTGAGGGGCCTCAGGGGACAGACACAGTCGCTCTCACACCCACAGCAAACCCTTCCCCTTCGCAGATGCTCATTTGTCCACCCTCCCAGGCAGTGAGGGGACGACGGGACTCCACCCACACCAGGGACCTAAAAGGGAAAGCGTGCTTGACAGTTTCTTGTTGCTCACAGTTTACTCCCCACCAAAAGCATCAAGGGTAAAAGGTAGCTTTTACCTCTGTGAGCATGGGATTCATGGAGCCATTGCAGCTATTTGGTGACCGTGAGGAAAGTCCTTGAGAATGTGGAGATACTTACCCAGAGTCCTGTCGTCGAGTGGCCAAGACAACTCTGCCTCCATCTGCAGAGTCTGTCGTGTGAGAATCGTCACTTTGGTGAAACACCTTAGTCCTCGTGTCACTCACAGCAAAATAAACCAAAAACAAAAAAACACCCTTAATTGTATTCTGCTCATCTCCCTAAGGCTGCATGAAAATAATTAGGTTTGCGACTTCCTTAATGTGGTGCCTAAAAAATGCAACTAGACCCCCAATCAGAATCAGTTCTGTTCCAGCAAGAAATGGCTCCCTCACCTTCATTATCTACAGTGAAGGATAAACCGGAAAAGCAGGGGATTCTTTTGTGACTCACGTGGTTCGTCAGCAAGTTTGCCGGAAGCTTCCATTCCCAGGGAGTGTCAGAGCTGCGGTGGGACCACGTGTCTGTCGTCCCTTGGATCAGGCTTTCCTAGGCTGTACCTCACCTTCAGTGACGGTTTTGAGAAACCTTGACCCAGTCAGTTTGTGCTGTGGTTAGGGTCTCGGTCCCCCCCGCCCATTCTCAGGCATCCCCAGCACTCATGTGTTCATAGTTCATGTGGATCGTGGGAAGGGGATCCAGGTCTCAGGTCACTGGAGGTCAGGCATTTATTCCCAGCAAGAGCCAAATGATTGCATTGGGTTCTGAGGACGGTGCGTGTCCTCAGTTCCTCCTGCAAAGACCCCTCAGTCCTCAGTGCAGGGTCTGGGGTCGGACCGTGAGGGTCTGTCCGCAGCGGTCACCTGCGTGCTGGCTGGTTTCAGACAAAGGGTCTCCCGGACCTCCTGGGCCTTCCCAGCATGTGCTCATGCCCAGCGCTGGTTTCCAAACAGAGTGAAGGTAAAGCAGGTAACATGCTTCTCGGGACTGGACTGCCTCGGGTCTCAAAGACGCAGTGTGACCAGAACGTCGCTAAGAGTGGCGGAAACATGCCCAACTCACCAGCATGTAGCTGACGGCATTCGTCGGTAACAGCCACTCCAAAGTGGTGTTAAATACTCTCCACACGTACTAGCAGCGGCCTAGAGTGTTTGTGCCACCGGTGCCCGGTACCCGTGCCCCAGACAGCAGTCAGCACTGTGTCCCCACCTGTGCTCACTGTGCCAAGACGGGTTTTACGGGTCATTCACTGTCCATCTTCATTTTCTCAATCTCCTTCCCCATATTTACGAAATCTGCACAGGAATGAATCTGCAGGGAAATTGCAAGTGTTTGGGGAGCAGAATCTGTAGTTATGACGTACAGAGAGTGCAAAACCGAGTCCACACGCACACAGAGTCACGGGACGTGCAGGAGCCTGTGCGATGACGTCACCAGATCCCCAGGTGCTTCTTGCTGATGATACAGGAGAGAGAGGCCTCAGCGTGAGGGGGTCCGGCAAGAATTCCGTACAGCCCACGTTACTCAGGCCCCCCGCATGCCTCCTTCCTGCTCCAGACGCATGGGTCCCCAGAGTAAGAACCCGTCCTCCAGCCCCTCTGCAGCTGGACACGCCGCCGAGATCACCAGCTCCTTTGGTCTTGGCCTTGGGTGGCAGCAACGTCCAGGTCTCGCCCTGACAACTCCGTCACGTCCATCTACAGATTGAGGACCATCCATTCGGGACACGAAGCCACCAGATGCTAGTCTGGCTCCCTGTGGACGTTCTTCAGGGAAGACACACTTATCCACACAAGACCACACTCCTGCCCCTGGACCGTCAGGAGGGAGGAACTGTTGCTGTCATACTGACCTCACGTCACTGTGTGTTCGGGTCTCCCTCCCACGGCAGCGGAGCCCGTCCCCGGAATGTCAGACTCTGCCCCTGGACTCAGGCCTGATGGGGATGCCGTCCTTCCATCCCGAACCAAGCTCTCTGGTGTTACATTTTCCCCACTTTGCTAATGAAAACGACAGAGCAGAGTTCATGTAATGTGTGCAGGGCTGCACAGCTAGAAAGTTTCTACTGGTCATGAACCTACTTCTTCCAAACACAAAAGTCATGGCCTCTTCTGACCTCCATGAAACCATTCTTCCCGCACCCCTGGAAATGGCTACAGCGCGTGAGAGAGGATGGGTGCGCTGGAGACCCAGTAGAACCCGCTTTGACTCTTCTGACCAGACAGACTCCCGTGGAGAAGCGGAGGGAAGCACCCAGAAGCTTCACCCAGCAGCCACGGGGGTACCACCGACAGATGAGAAATACAGGGGGTGCGGACAGGACCTTCCAGCCAAGACCCAAGTGAGGGGCTGTCCACACAGAGCACCGGGCTCGTTAGAGGAAGCGTTGAACACTCGTGTCCACAGAGGACAGAAACCCACATCTGTCCGCACTGCTGTCCGCACCCAGGGAGGGGAAGCAGGCGGTCATTCAGGGCAGGTCCACATGTGTCACACAGGATTCCAAGGCTGGACTTTTCCTTCTACTTGACTGTGACACTAAGTCTCAAACACTCCTAAAATTGTAAGTAAAATATTTTTCATCTTGACATTTTTGCTAGAACTTTAGAAAGTCCACGGAATGCTTCAAGATGGGATTCGGCATCTCTGTTCTACAATTCTCCTTGAAGCACAGGCATCCTGATTCCTGAGAGGGGTTCTGAGCATAGCCTCTGGGGAAAAACAATCAGAGCCAACAGTGCACTTGAAAACCTCCATTTCAGATAAAAGACCTCAACGTGAGACAGGAATCCATCAGAATTCTAGAGGAGAACATAGGCAGTAACCTCTTTGATATCAGCCACAGCAAATTCTTTCAAGATATGTCTCCAAAGACAAAGGAAACAAAAGCGAAAATGAACTTTTGGGACTTCATCAAGATCAAAAGCTTCTGCACAGCAAAGGAAACAGTCAACAAAACAAAGAGGCAACCCACGGAATGGGAGAAGATATTTGCAAATGACAGTACAGACAAAAGGTTGATATCCAGGATCTATAAAGAACTTCTCAAACTCACACACAAAACAGATAATCATATCAAAAAATGGGCAGAAGATATGAACAGACACTTCTCCAATGAAGAAATACAAATGGCTAACAGACACATGAAAAAATGTTCATCATCACTAGCCATCAGGGAGATTCAAATCAAAACCACACTGAGATACCACCTTACACCAGTTAGAATGGCCAAAATTAGCAAGACAGGAAACAACGTGTGTTGGAGAGGATGTGGAGAAAGGGGAACCCTCTTACACTGTTGGTGGGAATGCAAGTTGGTGCAGCCACTTTGGAGAACAGTGTGGAGATTCCTCAAGAAATTAAAAATAGAGCTTCCCTATGACCCTGCAATTGCACTACTGGCTATTTACCCCAAAGATACAGATGTAGTGAAAAGAAGGGCCATCTGTACCCCAATGTTTATAGCAGCAATGGCCACAGTTGCCAAACTGTGGAAAGAACCAAGATGCCCTTCAACAGACAAATGGATAAGGAAGATGTGGTCCATAGACACTATGGAGTATTATGCCTCCATCAGAAAGGATGAATACCCAACTTTTGTAGCAAGATGGACGGGACTGGAAGAGATTATGCTCATTGAAATAAGTCAAGCAGAGAGAGTCAATGATCATATGGTTTCACTTATTTGTGGAGCATAACAAATAAAATGGAGGACATGGGAGATGGAGAGGAGAAAGGAGTTGAGGGAAATTGGAAGGGGAGGTGAACCATGAGAGACTATGGACTCTGAAAAACAACCTGAGGGATTTGAAGGGGTGGGGGTGGTGTGGAAGGTTGGGGGAACCAGGTGGTGAGTGTTAAGGAGGGCACGTATTGCATGGAGCACTGGATGTGGTGCAAAAACAATGAATACTGTTACCCTGAAAAGAAATTAAAAAATGAAATGAAATAAAAATATTTAAAAGTTAAAAAAAAAAAGAAAGAAAACCTCCATTTCAATGTCCAGGAAACTCATTTCTTGCACACGCACTAAGCTACATGCGTGCGTACCTTCTGAAAGGAACAGAACACGTGCAAATACCATCCTATGACCGCTCACGTATGTCCCAGCCTAACCCCGATGCTGAATCAAGTGAGTAAAAAGGATTCAAGTCCTTATTTGCATGAAGTCTTCAGTCTCAGGGCAGCAGTCCTAATTCAGCCACAAAAAAGGAAAATCAGTATTCTCTTTGCTTTTCCTTCGACTGGACGCAGAGACGTGGAATACCTCGTCGATGTCTGTGATCACACGTCTTCCGATCACGCTGCTTAGCTGAAAGGCGTCCGTGCTGTGGGAAGGACACCGCGTTCATACAGAGTCAAACCTACCGCAGCCACTGGATTCCCTGTCACCTCCCTATCAGAATCAGGACTGCTCAGTTACAACCCTCCACCTGGAAAAGGATAGATCCCCCCTTCTGCCTCATTCAGAGGGCCGTACCAGAGCTGTACCAGAAGCTCCATCTGGCTGAGAGACGATTCTGGGGGAGCCTCCAGAGACTCCCACAATGGGCCTTCACCCCAACACCAACTCACAGTGACTGTCACATCCCCAGAAAGCAAGGATCAGAGAGGACGTCTCAGCCCACAGTCGAGGTCCATCAAGACGCTCCGGTCTTTCCAGCTGGGGGAGAAAAGAGCCCTCCTCCTCCCTGCTAGCTGTGGCATTTATGTCCATGCAGATGGACAAGGCAACGGTTCACCCCTGTGGGACCCGAAACCAGCCAGATTGCATCGTGCATCCACAATTTGTCTCAGGGAGGTGGGACACAGGGAGGTCCCAACCAGCTCTCCCATGGCTGCGAGGTCATCTACTGGTTCCTGCGGGATTCACACCCAGTGCCCGAGGACGCAGGTGCACAGGGACCCAAGTGGACGACTGGGGCCCAGACCCCAACCCGGGACACCTGGATCCAAAAGCCCAGGCAGGGGCCACGGTGTTGCCCCACCCCTGCCCCCTAGGATCACAGAAAGTAAGAGGGAGGACGGGACACATGTGGATCAAGGGAGAGTGTGGGGGATGCACCACGACCTAAGACTGTTACCAGCTTCCAGACAGGGTATGTGGCCTCGTTTCCTTAACTAATCCCTATTAAATATTCCCCCAAAAGAGCTCTCAGCCTCTTGATGGTCCTGAGAAGACCTCCGGCCCCCCCGACTCAAGGGGGAAACAGAGGCTCAGAGATGCTCACATGTTCCAGACTGCAAAGCCGGTCTACAGCGCACTGAGGCCAGGACCCCAGGTCAGGGTGTACAAACTTCTACTCCCTTAGAAACCTCCCCAGAGGCAGAGGAACGGCCAGCATTTCCTCAACACACCACCAGGGGGCGGAGCACTGGGGCAGCTGCTAGCATTTCAGTTCTCACCTGATGGTCCATCTGTCAGTGGGAGCCCACTTTGCTTCAGGCCTAAGGCCACCTCGGGGCGGGGGGCCATCTGTCACACCAGGGAGGCTGACGGCTGCCCACAGAGGGAACTGGATCCCATGGTACCTTTGGGGTCTGGGCATCCCTGCAGGGAAGGTGGGAGTGGAATAACCAGGGTCCTCCTGCAGCCAGAACAGACCACAGGCCTCTGCTCAGGCGGTCACAGTATAGAACTGCTCTTAGGGAATTCCCATCTCTGTAGGCCTGGGGGGACTTGGACAAGTTACTTCACCTGAGACTGTTTCTTCAGCTTTGACTTCGGGATAACACCACCCACACTGGGGGGCCAGCAGGATTGTAGAAACCCATATGGGCAAGGATTTGCAAGACTGCACAACGTGTTTCCTGTTGGGTCATTTTTCCTTTGGGGACTTCTCTGCTCTTAGATGGGTCCGAGGTTGAGACAGTAGGTTAGGACCCCGGCCATGGGGTTGTCACCCGGACATACAGGCTGTGCCGAGATTGGCTTGTGCTGTGACCTCCAGGTAAGTGAGGGCATGCAGGCTGCTCTAAGTCTGCAAATACTCCAGCCACCAGCCACCTGTAGCTCTTAAAATTAAGTACCTTTCAAGCTCAATGCCTCCTCTCCAGAGTAAAATGGAGCATGTAGCTGCCATAATGGATGGCCTGGCCAAAGACGATCTCCCCTGTCCCAGGAGGTTCTCTTTACAGCCCTAGTCTATGTAGCTCTTGTTCTTTTCTGAAAGACCCTACGCACCCAATAATGGTTCCATCTGTTCCAGAGAACACAGGATTTCATGCTGATACCCACATACCACTGTGGGCTGTGGGAAACTCTCTAGGCAAATTCTAAGATCAAAAGAAGAGTAGAAGAAAGTTGGCCATTGTAAAATGTAAACTACTTGAGAAAAACAATCCACAGTCTTTTATATGAAAAATGTAAAATTCAGGGTAAAAAGTATTTATCATGTACTCTGTTCACTGGTCAAGTTGCTATATTCTAGGCCTAGAATATGTATCCAATAACTGTTACAATGAAGATTAATTGAAATAGTTTATTATTCCAAAAAACACTACATATCATGGTAACTATTTTGCTTAGAAATCATTGCTTTGGGTACAGTACATTACTGTGATTACTGTTGTTTGTGAAGTCTTTTAAATGTTTACATTTGTGGCTTGAATTGTAGAGGGGGAAGGAAAGAATATGGGAAAAGAAGACACAGTATTTTTAAAGGTTGCAGAGACCTTGATTTTTTAAAATCATTTCTATTTAAAAAAAAAAAAAGAGTTTACCACTCCAGTAACCTTTCTCTAGACTAGACAATAGGATTTCATAAACAGACCTCATAATTTGTTGGATTTGGTCAATGAGAAGCCTTGACTGGAGGAGGGAAGAAGGAGAGGAAATTCTGGATAGGTCTTCCTCTGGCTTTCTCTACAAGGCTCCCGTGGGTTGGCCGTGTCTCCCAGAGTTCACTGCTCCTCTCAAGGGGGCCTTTCTCCCCTCAGGTTCTGATCATCTCTCCCTGTCCTTGACACTCTGGCAGGGGGAGGGGGGAAAGGGCAGCTCCACAGTGACCTGCCCAGATTTCTGCTCTATCCCGGTGATTTCCTGACTTTCCACACCAGGTGTAACATTAGCTGCTGGATCAATAGGATGTCTTCGGAGGTCACCCTGATAGAACTCCTATTTGCACATGGCCATGAGTCTGGTTAACAGCTCCACTGCTCCCAACCACGCCAGGGCTTAGAGAACTGCCTGACCCACCTGCCTAACACCACACAGCCATGCCTTTCCTGAGGTGCTGCACTTGCAATGGATTATATGCAGGAAAAGACAGATATATCTTCTTAGATGCATAAGTCCCTGAGACTTGGATTTCTGCCATCAGTGTAGGAAAGATCGAGTGTTCTTCCTCAGGGACCCACCAGCTCCAAAGGTCCTGGTTTCCTTCCCTTCATGTAGGAAAAGTTCTACTGCATTTTCTGTGCAAGAGTCCTTTTCATTGTACTGAGACCTAAACTTTTGAAATCTGCAAGTTAGGCAGACCATTCTCTTCCCGTGTCATCCCCTGAGTTCCGCATTTGCCCACCGTCCAGGTAGAAATACTCCCCAATGGCTGATTTCAAGCTACCAAAAACCTCACTGGCTTGCAGATTCCCTGAAAATGTAAACCTGTGTCTAGGAAGACCACACAAGCCAGCCCCAGCATACCATGGTTGGCTTCCCACTTTCTCCTGACTCCTCGCTCCCGAATGACAAAATGATAAAATTAAGGATGAAGAGGAGCAGGAAGATGATGGTGGAGTAGGCAGACCCCAGGCTCTCCCATGAACACAACTAGGTAAGTATCAAATCATCCTAAACATAACCCAGAAATCGACCTGAAGATGGATGGAGCCAACCCCACAGGTAGAGGGAGAGAAGAAGACACATCGAAGAAAGAAGTGTGTAGACGTGCCTTGGGGGAGGAAAGGATGGCAGCTCCTCTGGGTGGGAAGGAGCTGTGGTCTCAGATACAGGAGTGGGGGTGGGCAAGTGAGAGGGGAACACAGGAGAATGTACAAGCCCATTTCTCCAAATGATTTGGAAAATCAGATGGGCCAAATTTCATGAGCTCTGGCAACTGACAGGGCTTAAAGCTGGGGTTTTTAAGATCAGGAGGCTTGGCTGGGAAGGAGCTGGGAGGGCACTGCCCTTCTCATAGAGAGAATGTAGGCAAACAACCTGGGGCAAGAAAGCATGGAAATAGTGTTCAAAGAGTACCTGGGACACACAGAGGTAGGAGGGAGGAGATAATATTTGTTCTTGGAGAGTGTCCTGAGAGGGAGTGTTCAGAGACAGTTCTCTGAGAACCAAGGAGCTGCCTGGCACCATTTCCCTCCCTCAGCATAAACAAGGAGCCCCCTGTAGGAAGGGGCACAGGACACACATGTATGGTCTAAACTTGCTCACACCCCCTCTCACCTGCCCCTGGTGAAACTGCCCTTTGCAGTAACGCTTGCCTCAGTCCCAGGGCAGGAGCCTCTCCTCCAGAAAACCAGCACAAAACCCTGACTACATCCCATCTCCTACCAGAGACTTCTGCAGGGCCTCGGTTCAGTGTCGGTGGTGACAGGTCTCATTTCACAAGCAGACCAGAGCACAGCTAACTGAAACTCCACATTCGGGCCGGGGACCAAGCATTGCTCACAGCAGGCCAGGAGAGCCTCTGCAGACACTGGCCTGAAGGGCACCGCAGCCAGAACAGACCGGCACAGCACACTCAGTGCACACTGGAGACACTTCCTGAAGCATCAGGTGCTGGGCATGGTCTGACCTCTTTAAGTCATTACTTTCAGGAGTAGGAGACAGAACAGTCTTTTCTAACACAAAAATCAGAGACTTGGGCAAAATGTGCAGATAGAGTAATTGATCCCAAAATAAACTGTAAGACCACAGCCAGAGATCTAAGACAGACAGACAGAAGCCAATGGCTATGGGAGAATTTAAAGCAAACATCATAAAGCCACCCACTGGGCTCAAGAAAAAGACCAACTCAGAGGAACTCTTACCACAGAGTCAAGAGTGAAAGAATCAGAGATATAGAATGCAATTAATGAGATGAGAACCAGGCCGGATGCAATGAACATCAGTCTGGAGGAAGCAGAGCAATGAAGTAATGACCTGGGAGACCAAATAATGGAAAGAAATACAGCTGAATGAAAGAGAAAGAATTATGCAACTGAAGAATAGACTAAAGGTTCTCAGTGATTCCATCAAATGTAATAATGTAATGTAATACCATTCATATTAGGAATCATGTTAGAAAACAGGACAGGAAAACTTGAGGAACTCATAGCTAAAAACTCCCCTAATCTGGAGAAGGAAACATTCAGATCCAGGAGGTCCAAAGAACTCCCACCCAAGTCAAGAAAAGCAGGCCAACCCCAAGACATAGTGTAAATCATCAAAGTAGAGCAAAAAGGAAAAAAATTAAAGCACCAAAACAAAAGAAGTCCTTAACTTACAAGGGAAGGCCAGCTGGGGATTTGTCAGCAGAAACTTTACAAGCCAGAAGGGAGCGGTTAGATTAAGTCAAAGTGCTGAAAGGGAAAGATCTGCAGCCAAGAACACTCTGTCCAGCAAGCCTGTTATTCAGAATGGAAGGATGTCAAGTTTCTTCCAACCAACAAAAACTAAAGAAATTTGTGATCACTAAAGCAGCCCAGCAGGAAATATTAAATGGGTCTCTTTGAGGAGCATGGAGACACCAAAAGGGACACTATAAAGGCAGGAAACAAAAGCAGTGACTATTTCTGTTAAAAACAGTCAAGGGACTCACACACACACACACGAGGATATAAGATATAACATGCACCTAAACATGGAGAAGAATTTTCTCCCCACGTTTGAATGGGTTCAAACTTGAATGACCATCAACTTAATATAGATAGTTCTTTGTAGAAGAGGTTACAGACAAACCTAACGGCAACCGTCTATCTAAAACCTATAATAGACATGCAAAGAATAAAGAAATCAAAATATATCACAAAAGGTATCAGCAAAACAGAGAGAAAGGACCAGAGAAAAGCTCCAGAAACAACCACAAAACAATAAAATGGCTATAAATATACATGTATCAATAATTCCTTTGTACATAGACAAAACATTGTAATCAAAAGACATAGGGTGCCCAGGGGAAAAAAAAAAAGATGAAGAAGACCTATTTGTCTGCTGTCTACAAGAGACTCACTTTAGACCTAAAATCACCTGCACAGTGATACTCAGGGGGTAGAGAAATATTTGTCATGAAAATGATGGTCAAAAGAAAGCCAGAGTAGCAGTACTGAATTTGGAAAAATAGACTTTAAAATAAAGCCTGTATCAAGAGACAAGTAACAACACTGTTATAAAGGGGACAATCCAACAAGATAGAACAATTATAAATATTCATGCACCCAACATAGGAGCACCCAAATACATAAAACCTTCGAAAGCAAAGGTTAAAAAAAGAATCAGAGGTGAAGAAGGAAAAAATGAGATTAGAAACAGGCTTGATGCAATGAACATTAGGCTGGAAGCAGCAGAGGAATGAATCGATGACAAAGTGCGGGAAAGAAAAAGTTCAACAAGATAAAGAACTGTGTACCATAAGACTAGACTTAGGGAACTCAGTGACTCCATCAAAAGTAATAACATGTGTTATTATATTATTATTATATATATTATATATTATTATTATTACTATTACTATTATAGGAGTTCCAGAAGAAGAAGAGATCAAAGGGAGTAGAAAATTTCTTTGAGAGAATAATAGCTGAAACTGGGGAAGGAAACAGACATCCAGGAGGCACAGAGTACTCCCATCAAAATCAACAAAAGCAGGCCAACCACCAGGACATATTGTAATTATATTTACAAAGTACAGTGATAAAGAAAAATTTAAAAGAAGCAAGGTAAGAAGTCATTAACTTACAAGGGAAACCCCACAAGGCTAACTGCAGATTCTTCAGCAGAAACTTAGCAGGCCAGTAGCAAGCGACATGATCTACTCAAAGGGCTAAATGGGGAAAATCTGTAGCCAAAAATGCTCGATCCAACAAGGCTGTCATTCAGAATACAAGGAGAGACAAAGAGCTCCCCGAAAACTAAAGGAGTTCATGGCCACTAAAGCAGGCCTGCAGGAAATATTAAAGTGGTCTCTGAGGACATGGAGGACATCAAAAGTGACCGTATAAAGGCAGGGAACACAAATGCAGTAAAAACAAATATTTCTGTAAAAATCAGCCAAGGAAATCACCAACACAAAAAGGACAAATATAATAACATATATCTGAAATGTGGGAAGAAGACAAGATGGGTTTAAACTTGAATAACCATCAATAAAATATAGAAGGATATTTCTAGAATAGCAATATATAATAGCAAACATATCAAAACAAGCAATAAACCCGCAAAAAAATAAAAGAAATCCAAATGTATCACTAAAGAAAATCTGTGAAACATGAAAGACAAAATGAACCAGAGAAAATCTCCAGAAACCACCACAGAACAAGTAATAAAATGGCTCTAAATGTATATATATCAATAATTACTTTGAATGTTACTGGACTAAACACACTCTGATCAAAAGACATAGGATGTCAGAATGGATTAAAGAAACAAGACACATCCGTATGCTGCCTACAAGACAGTCATTCTTGGCCCAAAGACACCTGCCCAGTGGTACTCAGGCAATGGAGGACAAAAGGAAGCCAGAATACTAAGACTTGTATTGAAAAACTGGACTTTGAAACAAAGCCTAAAACAAGAGACAGACAATCCAACAAGAGGGTAGAACAACTCTAACTATTTTTGCACCCAACATTAGAGCACCCAAATATACAAAATACATGGTAACAAACGTAAAGGAACTAATTGATGAGAATACGAGAATATTAGGTAATTCTAACACCCCACTTACATCAATGCAAAGACCAAACAGAAAATAAACAAGGAAACAGTGACTCTGAATGACACCCTGGACCAGATGGCCTTGACATATTCACAACACCCCACCCTAAAACAGCAGGATACACAACACATTCGAGTGCACATGGGACATTCTCCAGAATAGGCCACATACGAGATCACAAAATAAGCCTCAGCCAATACAAAAACCTGAAGTCCTATTATGTACCTTTTCTGACCACAAGGCTGGGAAACTAGAAGTTAACCACAGGAAAAAGTCTGGAAAGATCCCAAATCCATGAAGGTTAAACAACATGTTACTAAACCAAATGGTCAACCAAGGAAATCCAAGAAGAAATTTAAAGATATGTGGAAGGGTTGCCTAAGTGGCTCAGGCCATGACCCCAAGGGCCTGGGATCGAGACCCACATCAGGATCCCTGCTCAGCTGGGGAGTCTTTTTCTCCCTCTCCCCTTGCTCATGCTCTTTTTCGAATAAATAATTAAAAAAATAAAATAAAATACAGGGGGAAATGAAAACAAAATGATCCAAAATTTCTGGGATGCAGGAAAAAATAGTCCTAGGAGGAAGTATATATAGTAATATAGGCCTACGTCAGGGAGAAAAGTCCCAAAGAAACAACCTAACCTTATACCTAACAGAACTTTAAAAAAAAAAAAAAAAGACTTCTAAAGCCAGTATAATGAAGGAAATAATAAAGATTAGCACAGAAATAAATGATACAGTAACTAAAAAAAAAAAAAAAATAGAACAGGTCAATGAAACCCAGTGCTCATTCTTAGAAAAGATGAAAATCAATAACCATCTAGCCAGATTTTAAAAAGGGGAAGGGTCTAAAAATCAGATCTAGAGCTACTAACTCCACAGAAATATAAAAGATTATAACATCATGAAAAATCATATGCCAACAGACTGGACAACCTAAGAGAAATGGATAAATTCCTAGAAACATAGGATCTCCCAAAATTAAACCAGGAAGAAATAGAAAATTTGAACAGCCCAGTTACCAGTAATGAAATTGAACCAGTAATTAAAAAAGCCCAACAAACAAAGTCCAGAACCACACACCTTCACAGGTGACTTCTACCAAACATTTAAAAAAGAGTTAACACGTATTTTTCTCAAACTCATCTAAAAAATAGAAAAGGGAAATTTTACAAATTCATCCTAGGAGGCCAAAACTACCCTGATACCCAAAGCAGATAAAGACAGCACTAAGAATGAACCACAGTCCAATATCCCTGATGAACACAGATGCAAAATTCCCAACATATTAGCAAACCAACTCAACAATACATTCCCAATGTATTCATTCTCAGTGATCGAGTGGGATTTATTCCTGGGATGCCCAGGTGGCTTGACAGTTGCTAAGCAATTGACATGATACGTCACATCGGTAGGAGAAAGGATAACACACGTGATCGTCTCATTGGATGGAGAAAAAGCCCTGGACAAAGTCCAACCTCCATTCATGATAAAAACCCTCAACAAAGTAGGTTTAGAGGGAACTCACCTCTACATAATAAAGTCCGTATATGAAAAACCATAGCTAGTATTCTCTAAAAGAGGCAAAACCAGACTTTTTACTCTACAGTCAGAAACACAAGAGGGATGTCCCTGTCACTTTTTTTTTTCCTTAAGATTTATTTGTGAGAGGGTGAGCTACTGTGCACAAGCCTGGGGCAGGGGCAGGGAGAGGGAGAAGCAGGTCCACTGTAGGAGCCCAACATGGGGCTCGATCCCAGGAGCCTGGGATCACACTGTCACCACCTTTATTCAACCTATACTGGAAGTCCTGGCCACAGCAATAAGACAACAAAAACGAAAGGAATCCGAATCAGTGAGGACAAGTAAAACTTTCACTATGTGCTGATGACACGGTATTCTATGTAGAAAACCCTAGAGACTGGACCAAAAAACTGGGGAACTGAAATGAATGGAGTGATGTCAGAGGATACAAAATCAGTGTACAGAAATCTGTTGCATTTCTATGCACCAAAAACAAACCAGCAGAAGGAAAATGAAGGGATCAATCCCAGTTGAAATTGCACCAAAAGCAACAAAACTTCCAGGAATAAACCTAGCCAAGGAGGTGAAAATCCTGTCCTCCAAAAACGACAGGACGGTGATGAAGGAAGCTGAAGGGGACACAAAGAAGTGGGAAGACATTCCACGCTCATCGATGGCAAGAATGTCCTGCAATTGTCTGTCAGACCCGAAGCAATCTACAGGTGTAATGCAGTCACTGTGGAAATACCAGCGGCACTTTTCAGAGCTCGAACGAACAATCCTAATATGCGTCTGCAACCACCGAAGACCCCGGATATCCAACGCGGTCATGACGAAGAGAATCAAAGCTGGGGGCCTCGGTCTGGACTTCAGACTACGTTACAGAGCTGCCGTCATCACAACAGTGTGGTCCCGGCACAAAAACAGGCCAACGGATCAACAGAACAGAAAACCCAGTAATATATGCTCCGTGAATCTCAGACTAGGGATGAAAGACTATCCAATGGAGGAACAGGTCTCTTCATGGAACAGTGTTGGGAGAACTGGACAGAATCATGCCAAAGAATGAAACGGGACGACTTTCTCACACCACACACAAAGGTAATCTCAAAATGGATGAAAGACCCAAACGTGGGACCCGAAACCATAAAAACCCCAGAACACAGCACAGGCGGTGATTTCTTGGACACCAGTCACAGCATTTCCCTAGACCTTTCCTGCGGCAAAGCAAACATGAAATAAACTGTCAGGACTACAGCAAAATTAAAAAGTTCACAGTGAAGGGGTGCCTGGGTGGCTCAGTGGATTAAGCCTCTGCCTTGGGCTCAGGTCATGATCCCAGGGTCCTGGGATCGAGCCCCGCATCGGGCTCTCTGCTCGGCGGGGGGCCTGCTTCCCCCTCTCTCTGCTGCCTCTCTGCCTACTCGTGATAAATAAAATCTTTAAAAAAATAAAAAAAATAAATAAAAATTTCACAGTGAAGAAAATAATCAACAAACTAAAAGGCAACCTCGGCATGTGAGAAAATATTTGCAAATGATTTACCAGATACGGATTTACATCCAAACTATATAAAGACCTTATAAAGCATCACCAGATGAATAACTCAGTTGGCAGACGTCATGAATGACACTTTCCTAAAGATGACTTCCGATGTCCCACAGACACAGGAGAGGATGCTCAGCGTCACTCATCAAGAGGGAAATACAAGTCAGAGTAACAACGAGAGAAGACCTCACACCTGTCAGAGTGGCTAAAATCCACACCACCAGGAACAACAGGTGTCGGCGAGGATGGGGAGAAGGGGACGCGCTTGCAACATTGGCGGGAAAGCCACCGTGGGAAACGGGACAGAGTTTGTCCAGAAAGTTAAAAACAGAGCTACCCTACAGTCCAACAACCTCACTACCGGTTACTTACACAGAGAATGCAGAAATACGAAACCAAAGACACGCACGCACCCTGCTGTTTATGGCAACACTACAGACAAGAGCCGGATTAGGAAAACAGGCCAAGTGTCCACTGATTGGTGAAGACGGGCGTCACACGGACACACACAGAATATTAGCCATAAAAGGAAAGGGAATCCTGCCATTGGCACAATGGGTGTATGTAGAGAAGCGAATGCTAAGCCAAAAAGAAGAAAAAAAGGTGGATACCCTATGATTTCACTCATGTGGAATTTAACAAAACAAAGGAGCAAATGGGGTGGGGCATGGGGGGTGGGACATGAGGCAGAGCAAGGAAGAGACTCTCAGTGGTTCAGAGCTGAAGGTCGGCAGAGGGCAGGGGCTGGGGGACGGAGGGAACAGGTGACGGGGACTAAGGAGCACCTTTGTCGTGAGGATCACCGGGGACGTCGGGAAGTGTCGGTCACTATATTATACACCTGGAACTAACCTAGCTCTGTAGGGTAACTGGAAGTCAAAAACGTTAAAGAGCATATAAAAATATTCTCTAAAAAAATGAAGGACCATGCGGTGGCTTGGGGGTGTGGGGAGTAAGAAAAATCTCTCAATATATCAAAATACCATGTCACCACGTGTCCATGTTCTTCACACGTCACCTTCCGGTGACTTCTGAGGCTGGGATTCCTACGTTGGGGATGCCGACCCTCCAACTTCAGGGAGAAACACGCAGGTCACCTCCCACCAAATAGGAGCCCCATCCTCACAGAGACTCTCCACTCGGGGGAGAAACGGGCAGTGGGGAGACGCAGCAGACACGGAACATGCTGGAATTCACAAGGTACAGATCCTACGGGGTGGGTCACCATTCTCACGTGCCTACCCCGCCCGAGGCAGGAAGACATCCCCGCATGTGAAGAAGGGAACCCCCTCAGAGTCAGACCGCGAGTGCTTCTTGTTCCTGCCCGGGGTTTCAGACTCATTCGGTCACCCCTCCAGCCTGCTGCACGACCACAGACCTCCCCACATGTCTTTGACACACGTGGCTTCCCATCCCATTTAGAAGCTCCAGGACCCCTGTCCCCCTTCATGTTCTCTCACTTTATATCTCTGTAAAGGGGTTTGTGAAGTAAATCAAGAGCAGTCTTACTGTTACATTGACTAAAATTACCCAAACTTTAAACGTTGGGAGAAAGGACTAGATTTACCGAAGGCGATTTGCACAGTCAAGGTAGATCATGTAAGCCCAGGACAGTCATTTACCGATTTTTCAGATTCTCAGAAATTCATCGTTCCAACTGTATTTTAGACCACGACACAGTTAACCTTACATACACATTTCTCGGAGCAGAAAGACCTTGCTTTCTTCAGTGAATGCTCCCTTGAGGTCCCACGTCCCCAGACTTGCAGCTCGCTGTGACGTGCCAAGCTCAGCCCAGAGCCCCAGGAGCGGCCTCCAGCAGCTCTCACCTCGGAGAGCGAGGAAGGCGGGAGGAACGTGCTCGTGGAGTTCTCAAAGCCCAGGAGCTCCGGGCCAGCCAGGCGGTGCCCTTCCAGGCAAAGACATGAGGCGGAATTCCGTCGTCATGAAGGATGGAGAACGATGACCGGAGACAAAGCAGGACAGAGGTTGATCACGCATGTGGTGAGTGCGGCTGGACGGAGGGGGCTTCTCTGCAGGTCAGTCACAGCTCTGGGTGGGGGGGGGGGGTTGCTGTTCGTTGAGAGTCAGGTGCGGGACACACCTCCCTGCGCAGGTGGGACCCAAGGTGACAGGAAGAGACCCAGCCGCTCTGGTACGTGAAGCAGCCCCACTTCCCCTAGAGTCTTGACGGTCAGGTTTCAGCTTCTCCATCCGGAGTGTGGTCCGTCCTGGGGCCAAGTTCACTCTGAGACCAGAGCAGGTGGCTGGGTTCCCAGCCCATTCCCATGAACACCTTCCTCCATTTCGACGGTCGGTGAGGTTCAAGGTTTTCAGCAACGTCTCTTCAGTTACGACATCCCCCGAGAATGGCCAGGAAAGCTCATCGGGTTTGCCAGGTCCTGTGCCCCCCCCCCCAAGAGGCTCCTGTTTCCAAGGTTCAGAGTAAGGTGCCAGAGCGGGCACCTGGCAAGGCTCTGGGACAGGTCATTTGGGGGTCACCCTCCCCCAAGACAGGAGCCCAAACTGCTCATCTGGTGTTCCAGAATGGGGTTTTCTGTGCACTGTCTGGTCCCGACTCCTCCCTTCCCCTCCCAGAGCAGAGGTCCTCCTCCCAGCTCATAAAGTCAATGACTACTGAGTACTTTCCATTTGCCAAGCACGACACTGAACCCTTACCTCATAACACAACTATCCCCTGAAGCAGGCGGTGAAGCTTGGAGGTCAAGTCACTTGCCCAGCGTCCCAAGCGAACCAGGGGGTTGTGCCGATGCCAACCCAGGCCTGTCTGAATTCCCAGTCCCGATTTCCTCACTGCCTCCAAGACGTCCTACCCTGACGCTAGTCCGCCCGTCTCCACCACCACACCCCATCTCTGGGACTTGAAGATCAGTATATTTACCTACAGAGTCAGAATCTAGCCAAGCACCTGCCCATCTCCTGAGTTCCAAGACGCTGAACGAGCACATACTATTTCTACCCTCAAAACCCCTCAGTCACGAGATTCAGCACAACCCGCCTCTATCCAAAGCCACCACGGGTTAGCGTTTACAGCAGGCAGGTCCTTCCCCAGGCGCCGAGGAACAAAAGGAGAATGACTAAGTACCTGCCTTCCTAGAGCCAGGAGACCTCTACCAAAGGGACAGACCCGATGCCATCGTCTACCAGCGACCCATCGGGACAGCGTCAGTGGGAGACGAGGCAGGAGCACAGGAACGGAGGACAGGAATCCGGCATCGGGGAGGGATTTGCACGGAAGCCAACACCAAGGGCGTTTCTAAGCATGCAGACGTGATGCCCACTTAACTACCTACCACGTACTGAGTGCTTCCCGGACCCCCTCCCCACACTGTGTCATTCACCCGCACAGCAGCCCTGTGACTATGACCCATTGTTCCCCTTCATCGGAGTAGTTAAGCCTGGGAAGGACTCAGTAACTCCGATCACCGGGCCAGCATGGCGAGCTTGGATTCCACACTGGGCAGTGGATCCCACAGCGCTGGTGTGGAACTATTGGTGCAGAAACAGGCTCATTAGTATCTCCAGATCATTAAGAAAATCACAGTCCTGGGAGGTTCTGCAAAAGGGGCCAAAGGGCAGATTTGGGGAGGGGGCATGTGGTACGTGCTGGACCGTAGGGCTCTTCTGTCGGTAAATGAGTCCTAAAGCTTGACCAGCAGCCCCGGGAGCAGATCTCACTACTGAACCTCACTCTTGTCGTCCAGTAATGAGCCAACATTGTGACAGGGAGCAGAGACGAAACGGTCTTTTAGAAAACTGTCCTATCCCTGAGGAACTAAGGGTGAAGGAGGGGGAGATGGTGGAAGCCGAGAACCATGTTCCATGGCCAGTTGGGTGTGTGGTCCACCAAGACACGCTGGCTCGTCTTCAGTTTGGGAGACTAGAGGAGTTGGTGACCGCAGATCCTATAAACGGTGTGAAGGTTAAGCTCCATCGCCATCAGGAGGAAACAGGAGAGGATGAGGAAGTTTCGGTTGGTCTGAAAAGAAGACGTGGAGCCCAGGAGAGTGGTTTCCTCCTGAGTAAAGTCTGTACAGAGAAGCTCAGCCTGCAGGGGTCCACCCCTCATGCTCCGGTTTCGTCAAGGCCAGTGACGCTGTTCCGTGCCCCAAGTGGCTGCACTCATCACACGGGCTCCCCGGTCCTCTCAGCTCGTGGCTCTGAGTCTCTGACCTCAGCAGGGCACATCAGGGAAGGTAGAGCTAGGTCAGTGTCTTCCTGCCCGACTGCCACCTCAGATGCCGTACTTCGACATGTTCTGGGTCTCCAGACAAGGTCACGGAGCGGCCAGGCTGCCCTTCCCAGACCTGTACCTCCCCCCACCCAGGCACTGGGGTCCACCTGCCCCCACCTGCTTCTCCTGGCCTAGGGGAGGGAAGGACTACGCACAGTGCAAGCCCGGGGTGCTCCATGCTCTCCCCGAGCCCCTCGAGCCTTCTCCACCAGGTCCTAGTTCAAGGATGGGTCCATGGGTCCTCTCTGTCCTTCTGAGAGTCTGACCGGACAGGCTGGTCTGGTTGGCTTCAGTCTGTTCCAGGCCCAGTGTTTAAGGCATGAATCTCTCCCCTGACCCTGGAGGTTCGCCTCTACAGAACGGCCTTTTCTCAAATACCATTTCCCTTTCGCGTCTCAGGAGGGGATCACACTGGGGTAAGGAGCGCCCTTCCCCCAACAAGAGGACCCAAACCTCCGGTGGGGACCAATCCACGCACCCTCACTAGGGTCCCTGAGCTAAAACACATCTTTCAATGGGTGAAAACCGACCACAGATGCCAGGGAAGAATTTTGGGGGGACAAAATCCGGAAGCCGTGTGGTTAGACACTTCCGGGCCGCTGGAGGGTCCCCGTGGAGGACCCCCCCCAGAAGAGTCTGGGGAAGGAGCCCCCGCTGGGTTGGTTTGGGGAACCCACGGGGTCTGCTCGGGCTGCACAGGAAGCTGCTGGAACAGATGGAAGAAGCCGAGGCCACCCCCTCCCGCACCCCCTCCCGCGGCTCCCAGGAGCGTCTCCACTTGTGCGATGAACGTGGGTGTGTGAGAGGCAGAGGCGGTTTCGGGGAAGCAGCAGGAGAGCCCGAGCCGCCAGCAGTGTCCCCGTGGGCCACCATGGCCGGGACCCCGTCGTTCAGGGTGCCGATTCAGCCTGGCTGCGGGAGGCCACGAGAAAATCAATCTGCCGTCATGCCGAGTCCTTTTCTGGGAGACTGCGTGGCAAGTGTGGATCACGGACTCAGCTCCCATCACTGTGTACGGACGCTTCCCTGGCCACTTGCTTCCTCCTGTCCTGCCAGCCTCTCTCAGGTCCCCCTGCACCTCTTTTCAGGTAAGGCCGAGACGCTGCACAGCCCACGGGCGCCTGCAGCTGGTCCCCAGCAGTTCCCAGCTCTCCTCCTCCACGGCGTACCCCTGCGACCGGGTAGAGAGGGGCCATGTGGCTTCTGGCCTGTGCAGTGGCACTGGGAGAGATGCTGCAGCTGAGGGCGAGGTCCTCCCGTTTAGGCCCCTGGGGCACCTTCCCTCCTCTGCAGTGACCGGTCAGCAGGGGAAGATGGACAAACAGACGCAAGCTGACATAGGGAACGTGGGGAATCCTACGTTCACTACCATGTTCCTACCATTGTACACAACAGCAGCTTAAAATCAACATTGAGTTATTTGAAAATAAAGGTTCTATTTTCTCCCACCGTTGATCGATGTGCTGTTTCATTCCCCCTATGGAGGGATTCTAGGGCCTGCCCGGAAGATACCGTCTTCCCCATCTCGTTACACAGCCTCCAGCTAAGGCCTGGCTCGGGCAGCCAAGAGGGTACAGCAGGTCAAGTCCAGTCTGTGGCCCCAGAGCTGTAAGGGTCCTGCATCCTTCTCGGGCGATGAAGACCATTTTCGTTGTACGTTTGCTTCAGCCCCAACGTACTCAGGTGTAGTCTGCAGCCTGACAGCGTGGATGAATGCAGCTCCTGGGGCGTGTGCAGGATGTGCGGGTAGAACGCCGTCTTCGCACTCCGAACTCACGGTGTCCCTTAGTCCTCGTGACCCTGCAAGGTGCACAGCACAGCTGCTCCCACGGACACTGGGATGTTTTCCTGCTCTGGGAGTCCATCGACGGACAAAGTGCTGAGGCTGTGGTTTATTTATGGAACGGAACAGAAGCATTAGTCATCTTGATGGTAACGTGGCAGGTAGAAGGTGGGGGGAGGTCCAGGTGTGGATAGAAAGGAGGAAGCCACTGGGATCCTGGACTTTCTAGAACTCAAGTCACTGACGGGACTTCACAGAACAGTTACAGAGAACAGAGGGAGCAGTCCAGAGACCGTCTTCCTATGGACCTGGTGGAGCTGGAGGGGGAGCAGGTGAAGGGGGGAGATTCTCTTTCACAGATGAGTAACATGAGCTTCAGCTGACAAGGGCAGAAATACACGTGTGATGCTGTCAGAGCATCCTGGGGGAATGTAGCAGCCGAATCAACGTCCTCCACACTTACGACGATGCTTCGGAAGTGTGGGTGAAGGCACGGGTGGGACAGGGGCTTCTCAATTTCATCACACGCTTCTCTGAGTGACTTAAGTAGCCCCAGATGCAAGGATTACAACAGGACAAATACGGATCCATGCAGGCCCACACAACTTGAAAGGAGTAAATGTCCCTGGACGCTGAAAGCATGTTCACATCCCTGAAGCAGGAAATACTAGGAATTGTTGACATGTAACCTTAAGGCCAGTAACTATCTTAGAAAATGTACCACTGTATTTTCCTTCAGATACCACAGAATTTAGTGTCCTTGTAGCAGCTGTAAAGATCCGTGCACCCAATACAGACACTTCAGTAAGAAGCAAATATTAAGGGACATAAAGGGAGAAATGGACCATAATAGTAGGGGAGTTGAGCACCTCACAAACATCGATGGATAGTCCATTTAGGCAAGAAATCAATAAAGAAACAGTGCCTTTGAATAACCCATTAGACCAAATGGACTTAACAGATGTATACAGAACACTCCATCCAAAAGGAGAAGACACATTTCAAGTGCACGGGGAACGTTTTCCAGGAGAGATCGCATTGGGCCACAATTCAAGGCTCAATAAATTGAAGACAGAAGCCGTATCAAGCACTTTTCCCACCACAATAGTGTGAAACTAGAAATTACAATTGTAAAAATCAAACACTTGGAGGCCAAGCATTCTACTAAACCAATGGACATGAGAAGTCAAAAGGAAATACATAGAAATGCAATAGGAAAGATACAAAGGAAAATGAAAATAATGGTCCAAAATCTGACCCAGTGAAAGCTGTTCCGAGAAGGGCATCCAGAGCAAGGCGGGCCTATCTCAAGAAATAAAAATCCCAGGGCGCCTGAGTGGCTCAGTGGGTTAAGCCTCTGCCTTCGGCTCAGGTCATGATCCCGGGGTCCTGGGATCGAGCCCCACATCGGGCTCTCTGCTCAGCAGGGAGCCTGCTTCCTCCTCTCTCTCTGCTTGCCTCTCTGCCTACCTGTGATCTCTGTCTGTCAAATAAATAAATAAATTCTTAAAAAAAAAAAAAAAGAAAAGAAATAAAAATCCCAAGGAACCTAACGTTATTCCTACGGGAATTAGAAAAACCAAAGCACAAAGCTAAAAGGAAACAAAGACCAGAGCAGAAATGATAGAGACTAAAAACAGACAAGATCAATGAACCCAAGATCTGGTTCTTTGGAAAGATACAATTGATAAAACTTTAACCAGTCATTAAAGAGAACCCGACCCACCCCCCCAAATTAGAACTGACACCACAGAATTAAAAAGATTATAAGACATTATGACAATTTATACAAGAAACTGGACAACCTAGAAATAATGAATCAATTCCCAGCAATGTATCTTCCAAAACTGAATCAGGAAGAAATAGAGAATCTGAACAGGCCAATCCCATACAAACAACAAATTTGACTTAGTATTTAAAAAACTGTCCAACCGAAGTCCAAGACCAGATATATTTATAAAAGAATGATACCAAACATTTAAGGAGAGGTTTTACGTATTCCAAGTAACTGAAGAGGAAAGAATGCATTCAAATAAGCTCTAGGAGGCTGGCATTACCCTGATTCCAAAACCAAAGACACTACAAAAGAAACCAACCAACAATCGAACACAGGTCAACACCCTTGATGAGCATAGATGCAGAAACTCCACAAGTCAATGCTAGCAAACCGCATTCAGCGCCATATCAAAAGAATCATTCATGACCGAGTGGGATCTAGTCCAGGGGTGGGAGGATGGGTCAGTATTTGCAAGTCAGCATAGTACCCAGAAACAAAATGAAGGGTAAACATTATCAGGATACACGGGAAAAGCATCTGACGAAGGCAGACATTCATAAAAACTTCAACACGATGAGTTTAGAAGGAGCATACCTCCACATAATGAAGGCTGTGTTACAAACCCACAGCTAATGTCATACTCAATGGTGACACACACGTGTGCACATGCAAACACACACACACACACGCACGTGCACACACACACAGGGTATTCTCAGAAATCAGGACTAGGACAATGAGGTCCACTCTCATCACTTTTATTCAACGTAGTGAAGTCCTGGCTACAGTCATCAGACAAGAAATAGAAGGCATCCAAATTGAAAAGTAAAACTTTCTTTTTGCAGGTGACATGATTCTATACATAGAAAACCCTATGTGCTCTACCAAAAAAAAAAAAAATATTGGAAATAGATGAATTCAGTACAGTTACGAGCTGTAAAATTTAGACAGAAATCAGTTGTTTCTATACATTAATGAAATATAAGAAAACTTAAGTCCATTTACGGTGAACCAAAATAAATAAATAAATAAAATACCTAGGAACAAGGGTAACCAACAACAAGTAAAAGACCCGTACACTGAAAACTAGGAAACATCGAAGAAATTGAAAACAGCAAATGGAAAGGGTATTCCATGCACGTGGGCTGGAATAATATGGTTTGAAAGTCCATTCCCAAGGCATCCTCATTAAATAATAGCTTTTTTATGATCTGCAATAGTAAAATTTGTAGGGAACAACAAAAGATCCTAACTAACCAGAGTCATGGTAAGAACAACAGAGTTCTGGGAGTTCTAGCGATCCCACATTAAGGTACACGGCACAAAGCTCGAATCGAAACAGTAGTGTGGAGCTGCAGAAATGGACACAGACCAGTGGGCAGAGAATCCAGAAAAGATCCCACAGAGGAGGAAAGAATATGCAATGGGAAAAAGACGGCGTCTTCAACAAATGGTGCTGGGAAAACTGGACGGCTACGTGTGACAGAATGAGACTGGAGGACCTTCTTACACCATATACAAAATTTAACTGGAAATAGATTCAGCAGCTAAATCTATAAGACTGCTAGGAAACAGGCAGTAAGCTCTCTAACACCAGCCGTACCATTTTTCTAGATGGGTCTCCTCAGACAAGAGAACCAAAAGCTAGAATGATCTGTTGAGACATCGAAATTAAAAGCTTTTGCACAAAGGAAACCATCAATGAAAAGACAACCTACTGAATGGAAGTAACAATTGTAAATGACATATCTGATAAGGGGTTATTGTTAAAAACATAGAATATACAGAACTCCCATAACACCAAAAAAAAAAATCTGATTAGAAATGGACAGAGATCATGAATATACATGTTTTCCAAAGATGACAGGCATACTGATGGACATGTGAAAAGGTGCTCAACCTCACTGATCAGAGAAATGCAGATTAAAGCCAGAATAATCAGTTTACACCAGGGAGAACAGCTCAGTTCAAAAAGACACGTCTCTGGGAGCATGTGCAGAGAAAGGATTGCTTGCACACTGTTGGTGGGAATATAACCTGGTGTGGCCACTGTGGCAAACGGTGTGCAGATGCCTTTAAAAATTAAAAGCAAACAGTGTATGATCCAGTAATTTCACTATTGTGTATACGCCCTCAAAAATAGAAACACCAGTTCAGAAAGATGTGTGCACCTGTGGGTTTACGCAGCATTCGACTGCCAAGACGTGGGAGCAACTCTGCATCCACAAGTAGACGAATGGGTCAACGGGGATATACGCATGATGGAATCTTCTCCAGCCATAACTAAGAACGAGATCCTGACGTGTGCAACAACATGGATGGACCTAGAGGGTAAATATGCTGAGTGAAAGGGGTCAGAGTAAAACATGGGACATTCATTGATATGGTGTCTAAGGAACAGAAACAAGGATTTCCAGGTAAGGTGGAGGCGGCGGACCCTAGGCTCAACTCATTCCCAGGCATACACCTAGGTAACTCCCACATCAGTGTAAATGCCCCAGAAAATGACCTGGAGACCGGGAAATGAACTCCATCACTCAATGTAGACAAGCGGCCACATGGAAGAGGGCAGGGAGGGTGGAGACGCGGTTGGGAACTGAAAGGACTCGTGGCCCTGTCCGCGGGAGGGATGCTGTGGGCACAGGGAGGGGAGAGAAACGGACTTCCAGGCCCTGGGGAGCCTGCGTGGGGAAGACGCATCCTCAACATGGGGCTTTCAGAGGCAGAGAGGCAGAATCTCCTGAGTGCTTACAAGCAGCAGGACTTCAAACCTGTATTTAAAAAAATCCGGGGTTCAGCTCTGGGAGAGCAGGTGGAAGATGAACCTGGGTCCCTGCCCTTGCAGGCACCGCACTCCAGCCCCTGGAGGTAGAGCCGGAAGCAGCAGTTTGGAAGAAGCCTCAGGCACAGGGGAGGGAGGGTCTTCACTGATCCCAGAGCAGGTCCTAGAGGGACACCAATTGCTGAGAACTCCTCCAGGAACAAAGGAACTGGAAGGAGCTCTTTGTTCACTGGCCCCCAGCATCAACACAAGGCCACCTGCAGGTCCCCTACCTAACCTGTTAGCACTGCCCCGCCCCCATGCTGTGCTTCCACAAACCCACCCCCCCCATAGCCCACCTCAGTCCAGGCACTGCAGAGCCCCTCCTGCAGGGGCCCCAGGGGCACAGAGCTGGCTAGAGCCAATGCCCCCTGCTCCACCTCATGCACTGTGCTTTGGGGGACCCACCCTCTCCAATAAGCTCTGGGTCAGAGCCTTTCTAGAGCAGTGCGTCGGACCTGGCAGTCTGCATGCAGTCTCTACAGCGGCCAGCACCACTCCCCAGGGACACCTACTCTGCAAAGAGGGAACGATAACCACGCCCCCTCAGAGGGAAGCCACAGCGGTGGGCTGGGAGCAGACAACTGGGTCTGTGGCTTCTGTCCACCAATCAGAGCTTCTCAGGAGACCACACAGGCTAAGTCCCCTCCAGTTTGGTGCTCCTGCCTCTCTGTCAAATGCCTGCTTGGACTCGACTGAGCCCCGAGGGGTCCTCGCAATGGCCTACTAACACCATGGGGACCAACTATTGCCCTGAACCAGCAAAGAGCCATCACAGACAACTGGACTGAACAAAAAAGTGGCCAGAGCACACAAGACACACATGGGAGATAGCCCTGGAGCACCAGGTTCTGGTGAACAGGGGACACTGCATAACACTAAGGCCACACTTTGAAGAGCAGGAGCTAGAATACATTCCAGACACAGACACACAGGACACAGACAGACACACATGAAGACTGACACACATAGACACATACAGAGACACACAGACACAGACATACACACAAGCACACACACACCAACACATACATACAGACATAGCACAAACGCAGAGACACACCAACACACACAGACACAATGACACACACACAGACACACCAACACACACACCGACACACACACGGATAGACACAGACGAGACCAAATGAGACAGTAATATGGTGCAAATTAATACAACAAATTCACAGTAAGAAATCAAAGTGAAATGGATACAAGTAATAGACCTGATAGTTTAAAATAGTGATCATAAAGATACTCACTGGACTTCATAAAAGGTTGGAAGTCATCAGTAAGACGTTTAACAAAAAGATAAAAGGAACACATCAGAAGAAGAACATAAATGAAATTTAAAATAGAGTAGATGGAATAGACTAGATGAACAAATCAGATATGGAGGACAGAATTTAAGTAATCAACCTGAGGGGAGAAAAAATTATGCAGAAGGAGAATAGGCTTAGGAAACTCAGTGACACCAAGTATAATATTCACATTATAGAAAGTCTAGAGAGAAAAAAGGAAGCAGTGAATTTGAAGAAGAGCCAAACAATTCCTAAAACTAGGGCAGAAAACAGAGCCAGGAGGCACAAAGATCCCCAAGAAAAGCAACCCAAGGAGGTCCACACCAAGACAGGTAGTAATTAAGATGACAAAAAGTAGTGAAAGAGACATTTAAAAGTAGCAAGAGAAGGAAAGCGGTTCCATACAAGGTAAACCCCATAAGGCCATAAGCTGACTTTTCAGCAGAAACTTGGCAGACCAGAAAGCAGTGGCATGGTGTGTTCAAGTTGCTGAAAGGGAAAAATCTACAGTCAAGAACACTCTATCCAGCAACGCTAGCATTCAGAATAGAAGGAAGAAGAAAGTTTCCCAGACAGACAAGTTAAAGGAATTCATGACCACTAATCCGGCTCTACAGGGAACGGTAAAGGGAGTCTGGAAAGGAGAGACCATGAGCAAGAGTAGGGAGAGTAGGAAGCACCAAAGCATTAAGAAATATTTCTGTGAAGAAATCACAGCACACTCAAAATATAAGACTGTCAAATACGACCCCTTATACCTGAGAGATGGGGAGGAGTAACAAATGGGCTCAAACTGAAGCAGCCATTCAGTCATAGAGACTGCAGTGTGCAGAAGTTACTTATAAGCCTAATGGGAGCCGCCAGTCAAAACCCACTAGACACGCAAACAATACGGAATCCAAGCATATCACTAAAGACAGCCAGTAAAAAGAATGAGAGAGGACATGAAACCTACAAAAACCCTAAAGCAAAGTGACAACAAATACATACCTGTCAATAGTTACTTTGAACACAGCAAATGGACTACGTTCTCTAACTGAAGGACAGAGTGATGGTGTAGACAAAAGAACCAAGACTCACCTACACACTGCCTGCAAGGGACTCACTTTAGACCTGAAGACACCTGCGGGTTGAGAGTGAGGAGGTGGAGAGTGATGCAGATAGAGGTCAAGAGTACGCCCGCATAGCAATGCTTCTATTGGACAAAGTAGACTATAAAACAGACTATAACAAGACAGGAAGAATACAGTGTAACCATTAAGTGGACAATCAAGATTAACAATTGAGTATTTGTGCACCCAGCATGGTAGCACCAACTACTTAAAGTAGTTAATAAACAGAAAGGAACTAAATCGATAGTGATACAATAATCGGGGCCTTGAACAGCCACTTCCATCAATGACAGATCACCCGAAGAGGAAAACAAGCCAACAGGGACTATGATACATTGGATCAGATGGATTTAACATATTCAGAACCTTCCATCCTAAAAAACTTTCTTTTCAAGTGAACGCAGAACATTCTCCAGGATAGATCACATATTAGGTCACAAAATAAGCCCCAACAAATTCTAAAAGATCAGTCACACCATGAATCTTTTCTGGAAAAAAAAACCATGAAACTAGAAGTCAAGACAAAAATCAGGAAGGACCACAAATACATGGATGTTAAGTAACATGCTACTAAGCCATGAATGGGTCAAAGAAGAAATAAAAGAGGAAATGAAAGACATAGAGGCAAATAAAATAAAATTAGAATAACATAACGTACATGGAGTCAAATGAAAATGAAAACACAATGGTCCAAAATCTCTGGGTTGCAGCCAAAAACTATTCTTAGAAGAAAGTTTATAACAAGACCAGCCAACCTCAAGAAGCAAGAAAAATCTCAAATGAACAATTTTTTACATCTAAAGGAGCTGGAGAAAGAACCCCAAGGTCAGTGGAAGGAAATAAGGATTAGAGCAGAAATAAATACAAACTAAAAAAATAAGTCAGTGACACCAGAATCCAGCTCTCTAAGAAGTTCAACAAAATTGAGAAACCTCTAGGCCAGACTCATCAGAAAAGGCCGCAAAGTCTGAAATGAAAGAAATAACACAAACACAAAGGATTGTAAGATTATGAAACATGTCAACGAATTGAGCAACCTAGAAGAGGATAAATTCCTAGAAACATATAACTTCCCCAAACTGCATCAGGAAGAAATAAATAATTTGACAGACTAATTACCAGCAATGAAATTGAAACAGTAATTGAAAAAACTCCCAACAAACAGAAGCCCAGGACAGATGACTTCACAGGTGAATGCCACCAAACATTTGAAGAGTGAATACCTATTCTTCTCAAACTATTCAAAGGAAAAATAGAGTACAGCAAACTTGCAAATTCATTCTATGAGGCCAGCATTATCTGGATATCAAAACCAGAGAAAGACACTGCAAAGAAAGAATTACAGGCCACTATCTCTGATGAACATAGATGTAAAAACCCTCTACAAAATATTACCAAACTGAATCCAACAGTACATTAAAAAAAATCATTCCCCATAATCACATGGGATTTATTCCCAGATGCAAGGGTGATTCAATATCTACAAAATCCGTATGATACATCGCATTAGTAAGAGAAAGGCTAAAAGTCGTATGAACATTTCTATAGATGCAGAAAAAGCATTTGAAAGAGTAGAACATCCATTCATGATAAAAATCCCTCAACATAGTTGGGAATAGGGAATATAGTAAAGGCCATATATGAAAAACCCACAGCTCCTATCCTACTCAATGGTGAAAAACAGCTTTTCCTCTAAGGTCAGACACACGACAAAGATGTCGGTTCTAACCACTGTTGTTCAACATAGTTCTGGAAGTCTGAGCCACAGCAATCAGACAGGAAACCAAAGGCATCCAAATTGGTAAGCACAATGCTTATGGAGATAACAGGATACTACATAGAAAACCCTAAAGACTCCACCTAAAACCTGCTAGAACTAACAAATGAATTCTGAACTATGAAATGAATTATGAAAATGAATTATCAGAGGATACCAGATCACCATACAGAAATCCATGGCTTATCAATACACTAATACTGGAACAGAAAGACATTAAGAAATCAGTCCTACTTACAATTGCACCCAAACCAAAAACATACGTAGGAATAAGTGAACCACAGATGTTAAAGACCTGTACTCTGAAAACTACAACACACTGACAAAAGAAATTGAAGAATGTAAGTGGAAAGACATTCCATGTTCTGTGCTTGGGAGACCATCACAAATGGAACAGAAGAGAGCCAGTAGAACAGAAGTAAGCCCACCCACCAACTGTATGGCCAATTTCAAGGGAGGAAAGTATATCCAAAAGGAAGCAGGTCAAACATATGGTGTTGGGAAAACTGGACAGCTACATGCAAAAGAATGGAACTGGAGCACTTTCTTACACCGTACACAAAAATAATCTCAAAATGGACGGAAGTTCTAAATGAGACCTGGAACCATAAAAATCCCCCAAGACTGCACAGCAACAATGTCTCTGACGTTGGTCGTAGCAAGGTTTTTCTAGACACATCTTCTGAAGCCAGGAAATAAGAGCAAAAATAAAAATAAACACGAAACGTTATGAAATATTGACCTGTAACCCGCAGTCCAATAACTATCCTACAGAAAACGTACCACCACTGTATTTTCATTCAGATACCACAAAAGTTCGCGTCCTTGTGACAGTTGTAAACATTGATGTGCCCAAAATAGAGCATCGCAGGGCAGGCAGTGAACACGGACCCGTCTGAAGGGAGACACTAACGTAACGAAAGGAGGGACACCACAGCACCCACTTACATCAACAGAGAGTTCATTTTTGCAGAAGATCAACAAGTCAAGATCTTCGACATGATGCCAAATGGATTGAGCAGATAAACACAGAACATTCCACCCCCAACCAGGAGACACCTTATCAAGGACATGTGGGACGTTTTCTAGGATAGACCATGTCAGGCCACAAAACAAGTGTCAATACCGGAAGCCCAAAACCACTTCAAGTGTCTTCACACCACACGTGGTATGAAACTGGAAGAAAATTGTAAACAAAACAAAACAAAAACAAAAAACAACCCAACACACACACAGAGGCTGAGCATGGTATTAAACCAATGGGTTGGAGAAATCGAAGAGGAAATAGATGGGAATGAAATATGAAAGACACAAAAGAAAATGAAAACAATCATCTGAAATCAGACAAAGGAAGCTGGTCTAAGAGGGGCGTCAGCAGCAAAGCAGACAAATCTCAACAATCTCAAAGAATCCAATGTTACATCTATAGGAACTAGAATAAAAAAAACGAAACACAAAGCTAGAAGGAAATAAAGATCAGACCAGAAATGAGAGAGACTAAAAATGGTGGTGGGGGGGGGATGAAACCGACGGCTGGAACGGAGAGCTGGTTCCTTGGAAAGATACAATTGATAAACCTTTAACCCGTCCTTAAAGAGAACCCAAATAAAATAAAAAGAACAGACACCAGAGAGATACCGAAGATTATGAGATTATAACAGTTTATACAGACTGAACAGCCTAGACGAAATGGGTCAATTCCCAGTAACGTGTCTTCCAAGATGGAATCAGGAAGAAACAAAATCAGAACAGACCAATCGCAGGTAAGAAAGTTAAATGGGTGCTTTTAAAAAAAACTCTCCAACCAAAGTCCAGGAACACATGGATTCACAAATGAATTCACAAATGATAAAGAAGAGTTATCACCTATTCCAAGTAATTGAAGAGGGAAGAGTGCTTCCGGTCGCATTCTGTGAGGCCAGCGTTATCCTGATACCAACACCAGAGGCACACAACCCAACCCACCCAAGGTCAATACTCCGGATGAACCCAGATACAAGAATACTCACGAAAATGTTAGCAAACTGCAGTCAACAACACATTAAAATGATCATTCATCACCACCAAGTGGGATTTATGTCAGTGATGTGACATGGGTCAGAATTCGCAAATCAACATAATATGTGTTAACAAAATGAAGGATTAAAAATTAGGATCCCTGGATGCAGAGGCAGGATTTGACCAAATTCAGCAGCTGTTCGTGATGAAAACTGGCACCAAAATGGGTTAAGGGGAACATACCTTGACGTACTAAATGCCCCAAGTGACAAACCCACGGCTAACCTCAACTCCACGGCGGAAACACAGCTCTCTCTTCAGAGATCAGGAGCAGGACAAGCATGTCCACACTCACCACTGTTATTTAAATCGTGCTGGAAGTCCGAGCCATAGCCATTGGAGTAAAAGACAGCCAAATGGAGAACTTAAACTTTTATGTACAAGTGACACGATACCTTACTTAGAAAAACATAACTCCACCAAAACCTACTGGACTAGAGGAATTCAGTACAGTTACAGCCTACAAAGCACACAGAAGTCATTGTGTTTCCATACACTAGTAATGAATACAATTAAATCCATTTGCAGTGAACTGAAAATACCTCAGAACGAGAATACACACCATGGAGGTAAAAGACCCGTAGCAGAACACTGACGACATTAAAAACGATGCAAATGGGAAGACGGTCCAAGCACATGGGTAGAAGAATACGGTTTAAAAGTCCATAATATCCACAGCATCCTTTTCCAAGTAGCATTATGCACAAATTAGAACACCAAAATTTTTATGCAACCACAGAATTTCCAAATAGTCAAAGTCATCTTAAAACAAAGATGGAGTGACCATGATCCCAGATTAAGATACATGAAGCCATAGTAATCAAGATACTATGATGCTGGGACCAAAATAGATGCCAACTAAGAGAACAGTGTGTCGAGGAAATAGCCCACAGAGGGGGCAAGAATATCCAGCAGGGAGAAGACCGTCTCTTCAGTGAAAGGTGCTGGGAGGACTAGACCGCTGCATGTGAACGAAGGAAAGCAGACACTCTCTTACACAAAACTGAACTCAAAAGGGATTGAATACCTAAATCCACAGAACTCCTAGGCAACAGGCAGTAAGCTCTTACAGCAGCCTTAGCCGCATTTTTCTAGAGGTTTCTCCTTAGGCAAGAGACCCCAAAGCAAAATAGTTGCTGAGACTACATCAGAAAAAAAGCATTTTTCATGAGGGAAAGCAACAGAGACCACCTACTGAACAGGAGAAGACCTTCACAAAGGACATATTCAATAAGGGACTAAGATCCAAAATCCATGGAGAACTTCCACAACACCAAAAAATCTGATTAGAAAACGGGCAGGGAACATGAACATTTCTCCAAAGAGGACACACAGATGGCCAGACCGGGGAAAAGGGGCTCAACTCACTGATCAGGAAAATGCAAATTAAAACCATAATGAGCTGTATCGCCTTACACCAGGCAATGGCTACAATCAGAAGGACGGTAAGTCTTGGTGAGGATGCGGAAAAACAGGAGCCCTGTTGGTGGGAGTCTAAGCTGGTGTAGCCACTGTGGAGAAGAGCCAGGAAGTTCAACAGAAATTAAAAATAGAAATGCCAATTGACCGAGTCATTCCACTACTGGGTATTTGCCCAAGGAAAACAGAAACGCGAATCTAAACATGAGATACGCAGCCAGATGTTTACTGCAGCATCTGTGATAGCCAGGATGTGGGAGCAGCTCAAGTGTCCGTGACAGACAAACAGATAAAGTTGGGGTCTGTACACACTGGAGTGTTGCTCAGCCATAAAGGGAATGTTGCCATCTGGGACAACATGGGTGGACCTAGAGGGTGAATTTACTGAGGGAAATAGTGGGAGGACAATTTCATTGACATACAATCTAAGGAATGAAATCAAGGACTTCCAGAGAAGACGGTGGAGGCGGACCTAGGCTCTCCTCATCCCAGGACGACACCTCAGTAACACATCGGTGGAAGGAGCTAGAAAATGACCCGGAGAGTGACAGAATGAACTCCATCCCTCAGCGTAGACAAGAGGCCACAGGGAAGAGGCCAGGAAGGGGGGACACATGGTTGGGAACTAGTAGGACTTGTGGCAGTGTCTGCGTGAGGGAGGCTGTGGGCACAAAGAGGGAACAGAAGCAGACCCCCACACTGGGGACCCTGGGTGGGGAAGAGGGATCCACTGATGTTTGGCTTTGAAAGGCAGAATTTCATGGATGCTTACAAACAGCAGGAAATATTTTAAAAACCTGGAATGTTTTAAAAAGTCAGCAGGCCTAACTCTGGGAGAGCAGCTGG
Organism: Martes martes; assembly: GCF_963455335.1. Classification (NCBI taxonomy): domain Eukaryota; kingdom Metazoa; phylum Chordata; class Mammalia; order Carnivora; family Mustelidae; genus Martes; species Martes martes. The sequence goes on from NC_137901.1 coordinate 89,939,574, forward strand.
GCGAGGAACCTGGGTCCCTGCCCTTGCAGGGACCACACACCAGCCCCTGGAGGTAGAGCACGGAAGCAGCAGTTTGGAAGAAGCCTCAGGCACAGGGGAGGGAGGGTCTTCACTAACCTCAGAGCAGGTCCTGGAGGGACAGCAGGTGCTGGGAAACTCCTCCAGGAACAAAGGAACTGGCAGGAGCCCTTTCCTTCGCTTGCCCCCAGCATCAACACATGGCCACCTGCAGGACTAGCTCCCTACCTTGCTAGCACTGCCCTCCCCTAGCCCCTGTGATACACTTCCACCCATCTACCCTCCAGACTCCCATCCCCCTCTGGGCACTCAGGACCCTTCCCACAGTGGCCAGGTAGGGGAGGTATGCACAAGGCTTACTGGCCACACCCCAAAGGGACTCTTGCCCAAAAGGGAAAGATATTCACCCCCCCCCACACACACACACACACACAGAGGCCCCAGAAGTGGCCCGGAGGCACTTCTTCAAGCAGTTGTCTAACTGCTTGACTGTACCCCTGCCCCCAAGCTTCTTAGGAGACACCCCCAGGAATGTAGTCTGGTGTTACTGCAGCTCTGGCACATGACTGGACGGACTCAGTGGGAAACCCAAGGGGAAACCCAAGATGTCCCCAGACTGGCCCACTAACACCAAAGGGACTAAAGCCCGCCCGCAATAGGCCAGGGGAGCCATTGCCAAGGATAGAAGACAGAAGTGGTCGGGACACGATAGCCAGGCTTATGTGACACACAGACACTCCTTGAAGCACCAGTTTCCGGGAACAGGGGACACTGCATGGCAGGACCTCTTCTTCCTAAGCCCACCACCTGCAGGAGCAGGAGAAGTAGCTGAATTTCCTAACACACAGAAACTGAGAATTAATGAGATGGAGAACTTTCCCCCATGAAAGAACAGGATGAATATTTCAGCAAGAGACATCAGTGAAATGGATAGAATATGCCTGTGGAGGATTGAAAGTCACGATCAGGAAAACACTCACGAGACTTTATAGAAGGGTGGAGGACCCCAGTGAGACCCTAGAAGAGAACAACCAGAGATGAAGAACACACACAAATGGAATTCAAAATACACTAGCTAGAATAGATAAAGCAGAGGAACAAATCAGATCTAGAGGACAGAGTAATAGAAGATAAGTTGAGCAGGTGAGGAGTATCCTGCAAAATGAGAATAGACTTAGGAAACTCAGCAACACCAAGTGTAATAACATTCACATATGGAGAGAAAGGGGGACAGAAAAGTTATTTGAAAATACATGAAAAGATATTTGAATACATACATAATAATTACATAAGAGCTCTAAACTTTCCTAGTCCAGGGAAGGAAACAGATCAGATCCAGAAGGCAGAGAGCTCCCCAAACAAATCAAGGTAAGGAGGTTGGCAGCAAAACACACGGTAATTATGATGGCAAAGAGGTAGTGACAGAGAATTTTAGAAGCACCAAGAGAAAAGAAACCAGTTACATACAAGGGAACCCCATAAGCTGATTTCTCAACAGAAACTGCACAAGCCAAAAAGCAGTGACAGGATATAGTCAAAGTGCTGGAGAAAATCTGCAGCCAAGATTACTTTACCCATAAAGCTGATCATTCACAAGATAAGGAAAGATAGAGTATCCCAGACAAAGGAATTCTAGGACTACTATACAAGCCCTACAAAAAGATGTTAAAGTGGAGTCTTTGTTATTCTTACATTCCTTCTTTTCCATTCAAAGTAGGAAACACAAAAGCAGCAAATATAAGATCTGTAAACAAGCAAACAAAACTAAACAAAAAAACTTGAGGGACAAAATGAAAAGATGTAAAGGACACCATATACGAAAACATGGGCAAGAGGGGGGTAAAGAATGAGTTCAAATTAAGGACCATCAACTAAATATAGACTGCCATATTCAGGAAATGTTATATACAAACCACAGGGTAATCACGAACCAAATCCCACTAAAAGATATGCAAAAAATAAGGGAAATGCAAGTAGGTCACTAAAGAAAGCCAACTAATCAAAAGAATAAGGAACATAAAACAAAATGGCAACATATGTATGTCAATAATTACTTTGAAAGTAAATGGACTAAATGTTCCAATCTAAAGACATAAGGTGGCAGATAAAAAAAAGAAAAAAAAAAAAAGCAAGACCCATCTTTATGCTGCCTACAGGAGACTCATCTCAGACCTAAAGCTACCTGAAGATTCAGAGTGAAGGGATGGAGAAATACTTATCATGCAAATAGATGTGAAAAGCTGAAATGTGAAAGTAATATTGGACAAAATAGGCTTTAAGACTAATAGGAGAACTTCCAAAACTGAATCAGGAAGAAATTGACAACCTGAGTAGACCAATATCTAGTAAAGAGATTGAAGCAGTGATCAAAAACCTCCTAAAACACAAGAGCCTAGGGCCTGAGAGATTCCCTGGATAATTCTACCAAACCTTCAAAGAAGAAATAATACCTATTCTCCTGAAGCTGTTTTAAAAGATAGAAACAGAAGGAAAACTCCCAGACTGTTTCTATGAAGCCAGCATTACCCTGATCCCCAAACCAGGCAAAGACCCCATCAAAAAGGAGAATTTCAGACCAATATCCCCTACGAATATGGATGCTGAGATTCTCAACAAGATCCTAGCTAATAGGATCCAACAGCACATTAAAATGATTATCCACCACAAGGTGGGATTCACCCCTGGATGCAAGGGTGGTTCAACATTCACAAATCAATGTGACAGAACAAATCAATAAGAGAAGAGAGAAGAACCACATGGTCCTCTCAATTGAGGCAGAAAAAGCATTTGACAAGATACCGCACCCATTCCTGATTAAAGCACTTCAAAGAACAGGGATAGAGGGAATATTCCTCAACTTCATAAAATCTATCTATGAAAAACCCACAGAAAATATCATTCTCAATGGGAAAAAGCTGACAGCTTTCGCTTTGAGATCAGTAACACAAAGATGCCCTTCTCTCACCACTGTTATTCAACATAGTACTAGATGTCCTAGCAACAGCAATCAGACAACAAAAAGAAATAAAAGGTATTCAAATTGGCAAAGAAGAAGTCAAACTCTCTCTCTTCACAGATGACATGATACATTATATGGAAAACCCAAAAGACTCTACCGCCAAACTACTAGAACTCATACAGCGATTCAGTAATAGGGCAGGATACAAAATCAATGTACAGAAATCAGTTGCTTTCTTATACACTAACAATGAAAATACAGAAAGGGAAATGAGAGAATCGATTCCATTTACTATAGCACAAAGAACCATAAGATACCTGGGAATATACCTAACCAAAGAGGTAAAGGATCTGTACTCGAGGAACTACAGAACACTCATGAAAGAAATTGAAGAAGACACAAAAAGATGGAAGACCATTCCATGATCATGGATCAGAAAAATAAACTTTGTCAAAATGTCTATAGTAAATAGAACAATCTATACTTTGAATGCTATCCCGATAAAAATTCCACCGTCATTTTTCAAAGAGCTGGAGAAAATTGTCCTAAAATTTGTATGGAATCAGAAGAGACCTCGAATCGCTAAGGAAATGTTGAAAAAGAAAAACAAAACTGGGGACATCACATTGCCTGATTTTAAGCTTTACTACAAAGCTGTGATCACCAAGACAGCATGGTGCTGGCACAAAAACAGACACATAGACCAGTGGAACAGAGTAGAGAGCCCAGATATGGACCCACAACCCTATGGTCAAATAATCTTCGACAAAGCAGGAAAAAATACACAATGTAAAAAAGTCTCTTCAATAAATGGTGCTGGGAAAATTGGACAGCTATGTGTAGAAGAATGAAACTCGACCATTCTCTTACACGATACACAAAGATAAACTCGAAATGGATAAAAGACCTCAACGTGAGGCAGGAATCTATCAAAAATCCCAGAAGAGGAAATAGGCAGTAACCTCTTTGACATCGGCCACAACAACTTCTTTCAAGATATGTCTCCAAAGGCAAAGGAAACAAAAGTGAAAATGAACTTTTGGGACTTCATCAAGATCAAAAGCTTCTGCACAGCAAAGGAAACAGTCAACAAAACAAAGAGGCAACCCATGGAATGGGAGATGGTATTTGCAAATGACAGTACAAAGGGTTGATATCCAAGATCTATAAAGAACTTCTCAAACTCAACACACACAAAACAGATAATCGCATCAAAAAATGGGCAGAAGACATGAACAGACACTTCTCCAAAGAAGACATACAAATGGCTCACAGACACATGAAAAAATGTTCATCATCACCAGTCATCAGGGAGGTTCGAATCAAAACCACATTGAGATTCCACTTCACACCAGTTAGAATGGCCAAAATTAACAAGACAGGAAACAGCAAGTGTTGGAGAGGATGTGGAGAAAGAGGAACCCTCTTACACTGTTGGTGGGAATTCAAGTTGGTGCAGCCACTTTGGAAAACAGTGTGTGGATTCCTTAAGAAATTAAAAATAGAGCTTCCCTAGGACCCTGCAATTGCACAACTAGGTATTTACCCCAAAGATACAGATGCAGTGAAAAGAAGGGGCATCTGCACCCCAATGTTCATAGCAGCAATGGCCACAATAGCCGAGCTGTGGAAAGAACCAAGATGGCCTTCAACGGATGAATGGATAAAGAAGATGTGGTCCATATATACAATGGAATATTATGCAGCCATCAGAAAGGATGAATACCCAACTTTTGTATCAACATGGACAAGACTGGAGGAGATTATGCTGAGTGAAATAAGTCAAGCAGAGAGAGTCAATTATCATGGCTTCACTTACATGTGGAGCATAAGGAATAAGATGGAGGATGTGGGGGGATGGAGAGGAGAAGGGAGTTAGGGGAAATCAGATGGGGAGACAAACCATGAGAGACTGGACACTGAGAAACAAACTGAGGGTTTTGGAGGAGGGGGGAAGAGGGATGGGTGAGCCCGGTGGTGGGTATCAAGGAGGGCACGTGTTGCACTGGGTGTGGTGCATAAACAATGAATTTTGGAACACTGAAAATAAAATAAAATTAAATTAAATTTTTAAAAGACTAATAAGAGAAAAGAGGAACTATATGATCACTAAGGGGACAATTAAGAGGACAGCCTAACAATTGTAAATATTTATGTACCAACATGGGAGCACTGAAACTTAAAGACTTTAATAACAAAAAATACTAGAGAATACAATAGTTGGGGACTTTAACACCCCACTTACAGCAATGGACCGATCACTTAAAATCAAACTCAACAAGGACATAGTGACTTTGAATGACACTGAACCAGATGGACTCAGATATATTCACAACATCCCATCCTCAAACAGAATACACACTCTTTTCACATGTACACAGAACATTCTCCAGAATAAATCACATAAGCCACAAAACAAGTCAACAAATTTAAAGATCTAAGTCATTCCAAACATCTTTTCTGACCAAAACACGATGAAACTGGAAATCAACCACAAGAAAAAGAATCTGGGAAGACCAGATACATGGAGGTTAAATTACATGTAATTAAAAAACGAACGGGTCAACTGAAAAATCAGAGGTAGTTAAAAAATAGAGAAAAAATGAAAACATGGTCCAACGCTTTTGGAATTCAGCAAAATGCTATTAGAAGAAGGAATTTTATAGCAATGCATGCCTACCTCAAGAAAAATTTCAAGTAAACCACCAACCTTACACCAGAAGGAGCTAGAAAAAAAGAACAAGACTCCAAACCAGTAGAAGGGAAAAATGTTAGAGCAGAAATAAAATAGAAAACAAATAGATCGATGAAACCAGGAACTAGTTCTTTGAAAAGGTCAACAAAACTGATAAATACCTAGCCAGACTAAAAAAAATAATAAATAAATAAAAATTTAAAACAATCAGAAATAACATGTCCCACAGATGAATTTTTAAAAATGTTTTTTGAGAAAAAGTGCAGGTTCATGAGCAGGGGAGAAGGAGAGAGAAAGAATCTTAGGTCGACTCCATGCCCAGAGCCCAGCACGGGGCTCGATCCCTGGACCTGAGCTCATGACCTGACCAGAAACTAAGAGTTGGATGCTCAACCGACTGGGCCACCCTGGTGACCCGAGGATTTTAGTATTACGAGAAATCATATGCCAATAAATTGGACAACCTAGAAGAAATGGATCAATTCCTAGAGGCATAACCATCCAAAATTGAATTGTGAAGAGAGAGAAAATTTGAGCAGATCAATTACCAGCCGTGAAACGGAATCAGTAACCAAACTCCCAAAAGACCAGGACCAGGTGGCTTCACAGGTGAATTCTGCCCAACATTTAAAGAATTAATACCTATCCTTCTCAAACTATTCTGAAAAATGGAGAAAGGAAACCCCAAATTCACCCTATGTGCCCAGCATACCCCTGATACCAAAACCAGATAAAGACACCATGAAAGAAGACAACTAGAGGCCTACATCCCTGATGAACATAGATGCTAAAACCCTGAACAGAACAGAACACCAAATCCACAATACATTAAAAATCATCCACAATCACAGGATTTACTCCCATGACACAAGCATGGTTCAATATTCCCGAATCCATGTGGTGCATCCCATCAGTCAAAGAAAGGAAGAAAACCACAGGCTCATTAAAATAGACTCGGGAAAATCATTCAACAAAGTAAAACACCCATTAACAATAAAAACCCTTGAAGTAGGATAGAGGAAACCTACCTCAATATAATAAAGATTGTATATGAACAAACATCATACTCAAGGGGGAAAGCGGCTTTCCCTCTAGATTGGCACCAAGGCAAGGGTGTCTACTATCACCTGTTTCATTCAACATAGTACTGTAAGGCCTGGCCACAGCAATTAGACAAGGAATAAAGGGCACCCAAATTGGCAAGAAGCAAAACTTCCACGATTTGCTGATGATATGTGCTATGTACAGAAAACCATAAAGACTCCACCAAAAACCACTAGAACTGATAAATGAATTTATTTTAGTAAGGCCGTGGGATACAAAATCAACATGCAGAGATCCAAGCATTTCTATACAGTAATAATGAAACAGGAAGAGAAATTAAGGAATCAATCCCATTTACAACTGCACCAAAACAATTACCTAGGAATTAACTAAGGAGGGAAGAGACCCATTCTGAAATTATAGAACACCGACGAAAGAAATTCAAGGTGACACAAATGAGAGACATTCCATGCTCGTGAATTAGAATATTGTTAAAATGTCCATAGTACCCAAAGCAATCTACAGATTTAATACAACCCCTATCAAAACACCAACAGCATTTTTCACTGAGTAATCCTAAAATCTGTATGGAATCAAAAAAGACCTTGAATGCCCAAAACAATCTTGAAGAAGACAAAGACGGAGGTATTACACTTCAAGATTTCAAGTCACACTACAAAGCTGTAGTAATCAAAAAAGTATGGCACTGTCCCAGAAACAGACGCACAAATCAATGGATTAGAAAACCCAGACACAAACCCACAATTTCATGGTCAATCTCCGGTAAAGGAGGAAAAATGTGCCATGGGGAAAGGTCTCTTTGATAAATGATCTTGGAAAAGCTAGACAGCTACCCATAAAAAGAACAAAACTGGAGAATGTTCTTAACCATATACTAAAATAATCTCAAAATGGAGACTTGAAACCATAAAGATCCCAGAAGAGAACACAGGCAGTAATTTCTCTGACATCAGCCATAACAGCTTCTTTCCAGATACGTCTCCTGAAGCAAAAGAAACAAAAACTACCAGGACTACATCAAAATAAAAAACTTCTGCACAGCAAAGGAAACAACTAAAAAAACTCTACTGAGTGGGAGAAGTACTTGCAAATGGCATGTCCAAAATATACATGAATTGATACACTCAACACCAAAACCCAAATAACCCAATTATAGGCAGGAGACATGAACAAACATTTCTCTAAAGACCTACAGATTCTCAACATCACTCATCAGGGAAACACATCAAAACCACAATGAGATTATCGTCTTGCACTTGTCAGAATGGCTAAAATCTACAAGACAAACAGGTGAGATGCGGAAAAAGAGGAAACCTTTTGCACTGTGGGTGGGAATGCAAACTGGTACAGCCATTGTGGCAAACCTTAGGAGGTTCCTCAAAAAATAGATCTACCCTATGATCCGTAATCACACTCCTGGGTATTTTTATACCCCCCCCCACCAAAAAAAAAAAAAAAAGGAACCAGAAAGGGATGCATGCATCCCGATGTTTACAGCAGCATTCTTTACAATAGTCACATTAGGGAAGCCCACGGGTTCACCAACTGAGGAATGCACTAGAGGCAAATATACATACAATAGAATATTACCTAGCCATTAAAAAAAAGAAGAAGAAGAAAGAAAGAAATCTTGCCATTTGCAACATGGATGGACCTAGAAGATACAATGCTAAGAAAAATAAGTCAATTACCTGATGATTTCACACATAGGTGGAATTTAAGAACAGGAGCAAAGGACAAAGAAACCAGGAAAGAGACTATCAACGGCAGAGAACAAACCCACGGTTACCAGAGGGGGCGGGGTGGGAAACGGGTGGAGGGGACTGAGGGGACACCAGTCGTGATGAGCACTGAGTCATGTATTGAATCGTCAAGTCACAATACTGTTCGGCTGAAATACCACTTTATGTTAACTATAGTGGGGTTAAAATGAAATGCAAAGAACCGGTGGCTGCTGGAGGGGAGAGGGGTACACGTGTTAGGGGACCAGGACCAAGAGGTCCAAACTCCAGCTCTAAGTCCCAGAAAACAGGCGACACCCGGACGGTGTGGAACCGGGAGCCCACACTGATGGTGAGGAACAGGCACAGTGTATACAACCGTGCTGCCGGCCCTAACGTAACATTGTGTCAACCACACTCCTTAAGAATCTAGGCTCCCGTGGAGATCAGCTTCCCTCCTGCACAGAAACAGCCGGCATCCTGGGGGAGCCGCGGCACACTGCCCTGCTCCTGGTTTTCTCCCCTAGCAGGGCTGAAGGGCCAGGGACCCAGGACTGGACGTTCCTGCCCAGTGAGTACAGTGGCTGGGGCTCCCCTCACCACAGAGGCTTCTAAACCCCAGTCTGAGCTGGGGGAAGGGGGGGGAGAAAAGGGCTTTTTCCATGCTTATTCCCAACCTGACAGGGTTGTTCGTGGCTTCTGGACTGGCGGGGGCGGAGGGGGGCAGGAATTAAGCTGGCTAATTGGAGTGTCCAAGTCTGCAGAAAGCTCCCGTCCCCACCAAGGGGATGTCATGTTGTTGAACCTGCAGTCATTTCTGACACGGGGGAGATTTAAGAACCCACAGGATTCCCCTAAGACAGACTCTGGTCTACGTGGTCTCCCAGGACCCCGACCCTAGAGCCTGGTGGGGCGGGGGCGGGGCTCGGGCGGGGCTCTTCTGATTTCACCTTCGGTGCCTCCGACCTAGGAGAGGGCAGACACCTGAGCCCAGCTCCGAGGAGGACCTCGTGTTCTAGAAGTCAGTTCCCGCAACGTGAGGGGCCGTCAGCTCTGGCCCACTGTGGGAGAGACCGAGGAACCCCTGCATTCGGACCCTGCTTCTCTGGTCTCCCCGAACCTCTTGTGCAGCCCCACGTGGGGACAGGTGAGGAGCAGCCGGAGGGTCTAGTCTCTGTCACGGGTCAGGTGCGGGGAAACCGGTCTTTCAGAAGGTTGACACTCCCGGAAGAGAAGGCTGATTGGTTCGTACCTTCAACAAAGCCCAGGGAAACTGGCTTGATAAGCAGCTCACCTCTGTAGACTCAGATCCGGGTACATCTGCACCATCATCCCTGGAGAGGAACGGCTGGAGGGCATCGCTAACGCAGCACAGGCCAGGCTCCACCCTGGGGGACAAGTGCATTAACGTGTGGGGAGGGGCCCAGCAATCAGCAGCGCCCTGAAGGTCAGGCCAAGTCTGGAACTCCTCCTGGGAACCCGGGAGGGGGTGGGGGTCGGGGGGGATAAGCCAGCAGCTGCCTGTCTTCCTCCTCTGCCCCGAGATCAGGAGCCCCTCCCAGAGGCTCAGTCCCTCCACTGCCCCCCGCCAGGCGTTGCGCTGAGAACACAATCAGCTCCGCTCTGTGACACCCGGGAGACCAGTGTGCACGGACTCTGGGCATCGTTCATACAGAGGGGAGGTGTCCCGGAGAGGGAACACAGTCTGCTCAGAAGGGCTCCCGGGGGACCAGAGAGGAAGGCACGGCAGGTGTGCCTGAGACTCAGCCCGGGATGGCTAGTGTTCTGTGCCAACTTGGCTGGACCGCTGGGCGGCCGCTAACTAGTTAGACTTTAACTCCGGGTGTGTCTGTGGAAGAAATTCAGACTTGCACTGGAGAGCCCAGTAAACCAGACGGCCCTCCCCAAGGTGGGTGGGCATCCTTTCCTAGGGCCAGAGGCTGGACAGAACAAGAAGGTATGGGATGCAAAGATTCCCTGCCTGGCCGAGCCAGGACACGGATCTCGTCCTGCCCTCAGGGTCAGACCTTCGGACACAGAGTGGAACCGACACCCCTGCTCCCCGGCTCTCCAGGCTTGGAACTGCTCTAGCTCCCCGGGGTCTCCCCCAGCAGCAGGATGTAGAGCCTGGGACCCCTCACCCTCCACAATCACATGAGCGGGCGCCTTGTCATCAGCCTCCAAGATGCACCTGTCCACGCAGCCCATTGCTTCTGCAGCTGTGGTGCCCGGGCATCTCGGCCCCACGCCGCACTGGGACGGGGTCCGCCGGAACCCTGTTTCCCAGCTCGGCTTCCAGGGGCTACTGGCGCCCGGAAACTAAGGCCGACACCGGAAGCCCCAAGCTTCCAACCAGCCCCCAGGACCAGTTTTTGACTGGCTTCCTCGCGGACGCTGTACTAACCCCCAGCAGACCCCAGCGTCATTACCATCTAATCGTAGTCACACGCCTACCAGACCCTGCTGTGCCCCACTGGGCCCATTTAAGGAAAGAAAAGAGGTGGCACCGATTCAGAGAAGGCTCCTCCTCATAAAGTCCCCCAGGTCAGCTTGCTCACGACCCTTCCTCCCTCACCCCAGAAGCCCTGACCTTGAGACCTAGTAAGGACAAGATGCCCTCAGAGACGAGCGCACCTGCTCTGTTCTCCAGCCATGGAAGGAGTCCCCTGCCTGCAGGCACCATTCGGTACTGACCAGGGAAAGAGCCCCCAGCCCCTCCGTCCCCAGCATCACTATCAGCCCCCAACACGGCCTCACCGACTGCCGCGTGCCCAGCACCAGCCCTGGCCCAGCTCCACAGTGGCAGCTCTCCCCAACATTCCCTCCACCCCCGTCCAGCCCCGCGGCCCCCACAGCCTCACCCACCCCCATCTGTTCCAGGAGAGGCCGTGCAGCAGCGATCGGTGTCCCTCATCCCTGTCGGGTTCTCCAGGCTGTAGGATTTCTATCCCTACGACACCTCACATGCTCAGCGGAGCACCCACGTCCTACCTCCATCCTTAACCAGAAATCTAGGGGCTCAGCGGTGTCCCTGGTCTTAGGAAGGTCCCCTCCGCCGTGCTAGGCTCCTTCCTGCAGGCTCTGGGGTCTGTTTCCACGCTGGTGGATGGTGTTGGCCGAGTTCAGCTCTTTACGGTCCCAGGAGTGAAAGCCTGCTGCCTGCCAGGGGCTGCCTTTGCTCCCAGAGCTGCCCATGTTCCAGTTCCTGTTGTGCATGGAGCCCCCCGTGCCCCCAGCCCCAGGGGACCGGGTCCCCGTCCTGCTTCAGGTCTCCAAGTCCCCCTCCTGCTCTGTCTTTCCAGCTCCGGCCTGCCTCTCCCGCAACCAGTGTGTGCTCTGCTTTCAAGGACTCACCTGAGAACCCGGGGCTCACCTGGAGACCCAGGATCCTCTCCCTGTTTGAAGGGCCACCTTCATCTTGACCTTAAACCCTGACTGCCAAGGTCCCAGGTTCAAAGGATTAGGGCGTGGCCCTATTATTCTGCGGATCTCAGGACCACCCAGGCCTGCGGAGCCCAGGGGATCAGAATGGGGCAGGTGCGCCTTGTCATGGGTCCCGAGATGGGGGACAGGACCCGGCTCCCCAGAGCAGGAGGAACGTTGGGCCCGTGCTCTGCAGCTCTCCACGTGTCCCCACGCACCACGTTTGAGGACCACGGGCGCAGTGAAATGAATGCGTGACACTCCTTCCTTACCCTGTGCTTTCTGGACCCAAGCCCCAGGCCTGCCCCTGCCCAGCGTCCCTCCACACTCAGGGACCGTATACTCAAAGTTCTGGGAGGAGAGAGGACACCGGTCTGCTCTCACGCAGCCCATGTTCTTCCAAGAGCGAGTTCTCGCTCTCGGGGGCTGCACTGTAAATACATCAGACTTTTAGCAAGTCACACCTGTAGGTTTGTCTCAATCCTCTAAAAATGCAGGGACGTTCTTTAGGAAGCTTGCAAAACAACGGTCCGTGGAGTGTGGCTGCCCGTTTGCCAGCCCTTGTTCTAGAGGGAGAACTACAGACACAGGTAACCTAACCCCCGAGTGCTACCCGCCCACAAGGGCTGTAGGAAGTCACACAGCAGGTGCGAGCCGCTGAGGACGGGTTGGGCTCAGCGCTTTGCAAACAGGCTCCTGTGATGGGTCCTAATCAGGCGGCATTAGGCCAAAGACGAAGCAGGTGAAGTTAGCCCTGTGGACACGTGGGTCTCGGGGTGGCTGCGTCCCCTCCCCTGTAGGATGAGGTCCAGGAACCCCACCTGGTTGGGCTGTTAGGGTTGAGGGGGTGTCCACTGCTCAGCGCCCTGTAGAGATCCAGGGCTCCTCTCCCCAGCACACTGCCCGCCAGCAGCAGGGCAGTCTACACGGCACCGGTTCTGCGTGTCCTCCGTGCACCAGCTCGGTTAGGGGTCCCAGCCACCTGTGGGGCAGATGAAGCTCAATACTGACCCCCTCCCATCACCTGACTCTTCCAGGACTCCTAGACCACTGGGAAGGTACCTTGTCCATGAAGTTGTTCCTCAGTAACGAACGTAAGCCACAAAGACGACACAGGTGAGCCCTGGAGTTCCATCAGGGATCCTGGGTTCATTATAGAATGTTCCAGCACTAAGCCGGGCATGGCTGCACAGCTGTGTCCTAGGAGACCCTGAGTGTGGGGTTCTGTGGATAACTTCTGGAGAACCCGTGTAGTTAACAGGAGACCCACAGATTAGACATCAGCGGGACCGTCCCTCCCAGCGCCGGCGTCCGAGGCGGCCGCCAGCCAGGCAAGTGCAGGGGCTCTGGAAGCAGAGGGGGCCCCAGGCTGACCGCTAGTGGGGGGACAGGGCTCGGGTCTGCAAGTGCAGGATGGGAGCTCGGCCAACCCCGTGTCCTCTGAAGCCGGTTCATCCTCCGTCCCCAGTAGGGGGACATCCAGCAGCCGCCCCCTTGATCCCTGCTCCCCGGGACCTGCTGCACAGAGCGGCTGCCACGCGCTGACCAAGCTTCCCACCCCCAGAACTAGCGACAGCAGGGTTGTCTGGGCCCCCAAATGTGGGGCAGGTCATGAAGGAGGAGCGGAGGACCGCAGGGAGACAGGGCGGCCGCCCTTCGTTCTGCGGATGCAGCAGCGAGACACGGAACGGCAGCCGCTCGCCTGGGTCCACACCGCAAGCCTGGTTTAGGGCAAGGATGGGAAGCCAGACCGTCTGGCTTTGGGGCCCACGCACGGTGTCTTGGGGCTTTGCCCACAGCAAGGAGGACCATGTTATTCCTCTCATATGTGGGGGCTTTCTGAGAGCCCCTGGGGTTGTCTCCACAGCGACCCGCTGCAGTGACTCCTAGTGTCCCTGTGTCCCAGAACGTGGAGGCACAGAGAACTCCAGTAACTTACCCCGAGTCACACAGGAGGAGACAAGGGGCACCACACGGGTCCAGCTGGGATCCAGCCTTCACCCACTGCCCAGTTCGTGTCTCCCTCTTCCTTAGGACCGTCTCTGGGACACGTAAGAGCTGTCAGCATTCAGGGAGCCCCAACAGCGAACCCCCCCGACCCTGAGCCTGCAGACGGTGGTGCTAAATGATGGGGACCTCCTGTAGCGTCTCCCGGCCCTACCCAGGGCCCTCTCAATGCTCTGCCCGTGCTCAGTCATCACCCACACCCCCAGAAGCTGCATACGGTTGTTGGCCCAACGTCACAGGTGGTAACCCAGAGGATCCCTCGGGACAAGAGCCCCAAGTCCCACAGAGGCCAGCAGGTGCCCCAGGTAGGTCCAAGCCCACCTGCTCAGCCCTCACCGAACCCCGCACCCGCCCAGCACTTTCCCCCCCAGGGGAGCCCCAGGTGAGCCCGGAGCCGCAGACAGGCAGGACCGGACCACTGCCCTCGGGGAGAAGGGTCTGTGCCCCAGTTTAGGGGACTCGCCCAAGTCACCCTCACAGCGGACATGAGGAATTCCACCCCCAGAAGCCCTTCAGGACCCACCGCAGCCTCTCTGCGCCGGCGGCCAGGCCAGTGAAAATTCGCAGTCTCCACAGAAACCGCAGGGCTTCTCCAAGACCACGGAGCTCCGAGGGCGTTGGGAACTCCGGGCCACGCAGCAGAGACGTGCAGACCAAAGAGCAGGAACAACCCCCCTGGGACATCTCACGGGTCCCTTCGGGCAGGGGCCTCCCCTCCAGCCAGCGCCTCACCGCCCGGGGGGCCTCCTCCCTCTCCCCGCCTCTGGACCCCAGACGCAGGTCCCCTCGTCACAGCCGAGCGGAAGTCCTCCCAGCCCGTGTCCGTCCCCTGCGGCCACCGGCCAGGACAGCGGCCGGGGCACCATTTAGGGGTCGGGCCAGTGTCAGGCTCCCCTTCCAGAGTCACGTTTTCTAGAAGCTCTGAAGCAGAACTGTAAGCTCTGCCAGCACTCGGGCGACCGGCGTCCCGACGCGGGACAAACGGCTCCTTCTCCTGGAGGATCGGGCTCTCAGCTCCCGGGGGTGACGCTGCCCACCCAGGTCCCCGGGCGAGGGTGCTGGGCCTGCTGGGAGCTCCCCGGACTTCTGGGCTCCAAATAACCCAAGTTTTTACCTTAAGGCTCTGGAATTCAGAAAGTTGGAAGTCTTGGAGGTTAAAATCAACGCCCGTGTCCCTCTGGCCTCCCAGGAGAGGCCGTTTCCCGACCTCCTCACGCTGCTAGAGGCTTCCGGGCACCGGCCCGCAGCTCCTCCTAGATCCGAGTGGCCCCCCTCCCTCTTCTGAGGACGCTAGTGATTACAGTGGATGCACCTGCGTCATCCAGAACACTCCACGGCCGCTCCCTCGATTACTCACACCTGCGGACCCCCTCCGGCCTCCTAAGAGCGCACCGGCCGCTCCTGGGGTTAGGACGAGGGCATCCTGGGCAGACAGCCTTACTCTGACGGCCCCGGGCCCGACAGTGGACGGGGACTGGGGAATTGGCCTTTTCCAACAAGGGGACACACAGTGCCTTGGGACAGGAGGAGATGGGAGGGGACAGGAGGGTGCTGCTGGGCCCCGACCCCAGAAGAGATCAGGTCTGTGGAGATGCCCAGTGATTGTCTGGTAGGACTTCAAATTCAAACCCACATTTGAGGGCCGAGGTGTTGGTCCCAGACCCAGAAGGAGCCCAAGAGCATGAATGTGGGAGGCCCGGGGTCTTATTTCCTCCGGCTCTGTTGGGTCTCTAGGGGAACGTGCCAAGCAGCCATGAGCTAGTGGCCCACTGGACGTGTTCTGCTTGGCCACCGTAGCGTCCAGCTTCTCATGGGACGGACAGACGGCCGTGTGCCTCGGTCTCTAGTGTCGCCCCGCACAGGCGTACCCCTGATGCTGGCAAGGCTCTGAGCTGCTCCCTGGGCTGCCTGTCGTTGGGACATGCAGGGCTTCCCTCCATCCCCCTCCCCGTCATCCTGGGACCCACCCGTGGGCACCGCAGCCCCGTTTCCCCATCACCTCACCTTCCCCCCGAGTTCCCTGCTCCTCCTGGGCGGACATCCCTCTCTCCTCCTGCCTCACCCCACACAGTGGGGTCCCTGACCCTCCTGAACGGACGTCCTGACTTCTCCTTGGGTTCACACCTCCGGCTGCCCGTTTGCGCCCCTGTCACCCCCATCTCCACCCGGCTTTCCTGCAGGAGGGCCGTGCCCTGCGCTCCCAGCCCTGCACGCACCGAGCTCCTGCAGACGGGACCGTGTCGGGTCACGGCCGCACCCGCAGCTGAACACACAGTCGGAGGGTGGGTCCCAGAAAGAGGAGGCGACCGTCCGGACTAGTCTACCGGGACAGTAGCGGAGGAGGGAAGAGAGAAGGACTCAGGGCGGGTGGACAGAGGGTGCGAGAGAGAATGATTCATCCTAAGTCCTCAGAACACTTTCTGAACTTTAACCGGTTGGCTTGAATTTCAGCAAACATCCGAGCTTCCGACCCCAGGTCCCAGCAGCAGACTCGCCGCAGGGAGAACCCCAGAGCCTCTCAAGCGTCCCGGGAAGCCTTCGTCCTTGGAGCCGCTGAGGGACCCTCCCTGGTCACTCCCAGGTGGGGTTTCAGACAAGCCAGCAGGACAGGAAATGACGTCACACCCGAAATGCCCAGCATGGGGAACAAAGCGGCTGACATATTTCTAAAAGAAAGATGCTACTGGCCCTCTTGACCGATGTCAGGGGCTCCTGTCCTTTTCCTCAGGAGCAGCTGGGGGGGGGGGGGCTTCTCACCTGGTCCGTCTGCTCATCCATCCACGGCGGTGTTCAAGGTCCGCGGGGTGGCGTTCCCAAGGCCAGGGTGCACATTTGGTGTCAGAGAGGGACAGCACCCCAGGGACACCAGCCCATAAACATAACGATGCCGCCCCCCTGACTCCTGTGGCTGGAGGGCGGGGCTCCGTGGCTGAGAAAAGAAGGAGAAAGGAGGAAAGCAGGAAGCCAGCTGGTCCCCCGAGATGTCTGCCACCTGTTCGCCGCTGCTGATGGACAAGCGAGAGGCCCCTTTCGAACCGCGGGCAAGGACCCTTCCTCTCACCTGGAGGCCGAGGACAATAAGGAGGTTCGTGGGTCCGTGCCCCACCTTCACGCTTTAATTCTCAGAAAGCTCTGTGAGGAAGTGATCCCGTCGTCGTGCCTCTCAGAGCTGAGAACCGCAGCACAGAGAGGGTCAGAAATGGACCCAGCGTCCCACAGCCAGGGAAGGGTGGAGGGAGGCTCTGACCTAGACGTCCTGTTTCTGGAGATGAGGCCCCAACGGCTCGCGGTGCTGCCCTTTGAGCGGCTGTCGAGCACAGATTCGGGGAGAAAAGTCCCTGTTACCGCGAGCTTCCTCAACGTAACCCAGAAGTGAGGTTAATCAGGTGTGCGCCCGTGACTCCCTTACTCCTTCTTGCCTTCCCCCCAAATGAGGACCCTACAGGGATGACTAGAGGGGCACGGGGGGCACCAGTCCCAAGGACAGAGCACACGGGGAGGGAGATGTGAGCGTAAGGACGTGGGGAATTGGAAAGTGCGCGAACAGCAGCGGCCTACCCCAGGAAGCCGACACCCAGCCTGGCCCAGGGCCCCTAAACCCAGAGCGTAATGCCCTGAAACAGGGGTGTCCCCTAAGGGCTTGGACCCCCAGCCCCTTGCTCCTGCTGCCCCCGGGCCAGGCAGGGTCCCTGCTGACTCCCGGTGCGGGACTGGACCTGACTCCATGGGGACCAAGAATCAGGGGCTCTGGTCTCCGTGTCCAGGCCCAGGTGAGGCTGAGGTGCCACCCAGTAAGGGTTTGCAGGGCAGCCTCCTGGCTGAACAGGGAGTGTCCCCAGCCCCCCCCCCGCCCCCCCCCGTGCAGGCAGCCCCTGCGCTTCAGCTGCTGAGCAGGCTGGGGACCGGGTGCGTCTCAGAGAGCCCTTGGGGCCCAGAAGAAAGAGGAGACCAGACGCTGAGCAGGAGGGGTCCTGCGGGGAACCCCACGGAATGATCCCACTCAGTGAGGCCGGCCAGGTGCCCTGCGGTGTTTTACTCCGGGGGTCGGTGCGCTCGGATGCCGCGCCGTCCAACGGCTGAGGCCTGCATCCCGCCGCCCCGTCCGCCAGCTGACGCCTGCATCCCGCCGGCCCTCACTTTCACTGCCTAAATGCCTGCCCTGATTAAGAGCCTCTGAGAGACGTTCCCAGGCCTCCCGCGTGGACAAGCATGTTCAGAATGTCAAGTAACCCGTCTTTGACATACACCCTTGGACTGAGATTTTAAAGAACCTTGACATTTATGGACACACGGTAATTAGTCTGAGAAGCTGGCTTCTGCCTGAGTCACCGTGCGCGTCCCCCCTCCCCCGCATCACCGCGAGCAGGAAGGCGGACCCTCCACCCGAGCTCGCCTGGCCCTCCCCCTCCCCCAGGGACGGCTCTCTGCACACTGGCTTCTGGAAGGATCTTGAGGATGTCGACACTGGAGAAGGAGGCCCAGGCCATGGCCCCGGAGATTCTAAGCCATGTGTTCAGAATGATAGAGAATTTGGGTCTTTCTGGGACTCTGAGCCAAGGGTGATGGCTTCCTGTGGCGTCCCGGACACCGTGGAGGAGGGATGGCTTCAAGCCTGCAGAAGTGGTAGCTCGGAGGAGTCTCCCAAACTGATTAGAAGATCAGACAGTGGCACCCGGAAGAGTCTGCGTAACAGCTCAAAATCCAGCGTTTGATTTCAGACTACAGAATGGCCGGCTCAAGGAGGCCACTGTTTTTCAAACCAAAAGGAAGCATTTAGTTCCAGGGCTGGTTTGGTGACTCGTGATCTCAGAGCTCTAGATGGGCCTCTCTGGGATGGTCTAGGTCGTTCCTCCTGGTGCCAAGATGGCTGCCACAGCTCCAGCCATCTAGTCCTCAAGCAGCGTCATGCAGAGCAGAACTAAGGGAGAGGACCTCTGCCACACATTTCTCTCTCTCTCTCCTGGGGACGACAGTAACTCCCAGGAGCTCCCTAGAGGCTCCCTCCCCCTCCCACCCACCAGAAGTGGAGGTGCTTCTGAGTCCCGGCTCCAGAAGAAGCTGCAGCGCTGTGCGTCTGGCATCTTCAGCCTCTGTGCAAGGAGGGAGAAGGACTTGGAAGTGAGGAGAAGGGCCGGGAATGGCTCTGGTGGGCCACCATGACTGTGCACCCCGGTGAGCCCCGATGTCAGTGCAGGCAGGCCTTGTTGACGGCCCCCCACAGCCCAGCACCTTGCCGGGCAGACAGGAGGGATGCAGGGAGGGCATTCCAATAGTACAGCCCTGTCCCTCAAGACGGGGGACCAGACCCCTCGGCCACTTGCCTGCCAGGCCCCTGCCCGCCTGAGATGCCCCCCGGGACGGTCTTGGCCCCCAGGAGCTCCAGGCCTTGCTTCTTCCCCTTCACATGCAACATCACGCCCTCACGCCCGGGGGTACTGGTGCTCGTGACCTCTGACAATTATAAGGTGGGGGCGTTTTCTGTATGAGTTGCATTTGGGTTTCTAAATAGGTTACAATTTCTCAATTCAAAAGTAAGGAAACTCATTAATAGAATAATTACAGACTCAAGTCTGGGGAAAGAAAGTTCTGACTGGGGAAATGCGTCCCTAGATAGTGTCCCTGGTTCTGTCCAGGTGGACCAGACTAGACGGAGCCCCAGAACCTGTCGTCACATCTCTGCCCGGTGATCAGTCGGACAAATGGGTTCCTTTAATTCAGGAAGAAACCATGGAAGTGACATTTGTCACCAGCGAAGCCTGGTCCCTCGGTCAACCCGTGTCCGTGTGGCCACATGCTCTGTGCCCTCCTGTTGGCCCGGCTGCTGTCTGATCACACCCGTCACCCGAGGGACTGCTGAGCGCTCATTGCAGGAGCCCATCCTTCCACCTCGGGTTGAGGGTGGACATAGCTGTGGCCGGCAGGAGGCTCCCGACGCTGGGAGGGTAGAACTGGGCCCCAGTCCAGCCCAGCAGGGTGACCTCCCCGTGGCCATCCACAGCCCTCGCTCTGGGGAACCCACGTGGACAACAGGGATAGGACAGAAGCTCATGTCCCTGAGCTGATCGGCCATTTCCCCCAGAAAGGCAAGAGGCACCTGCTTTCTGGCTGGAAGAGCTGCTCGCAGCCAGAGTGATGTGGACAGAGTGGCCTGGGGTCTGGGGCGTGTCCAGGTTCATATTTCTCAAGAGAAAGCAGGGTGGTTCGCCGCTGCTGGGTGCCACGCTGTCTCCCCCTCCTACCTGTTTGCCCTGTGACAAGTGCCTTCTCTTGTCCTGACAACGGATTTGTCCAACACAAAATGTAACCTTACTCCCTGTTCATTAATCCTCCGTCTCCCAGTCATCTCTTTTCCAGAATCATGTTCTCAGACCTTTTGCAGCACTGGAGATAATTACATCCTTGAGAAGGTCAGGCAGGGGCCCTATCTGACCCGTGTCATCTTTGATATTGACATATTCTGGGTTTCACTTGATTTTGGCTTTCAACAGCTCTGCCTGCAGGTAGAATTAAATGCAGCCATTGTCTCTCAAGTCCAACAGCCATTGTAAATGGTTGCGGTTTCTTCTTAAAACTTGGGAAAACTAAAACCACCTAGATAGGGAAATGCAGTGGGCAGCTCCCGAGACTTTGGTCATTGAGGAAAGTGGTGTGTTTGGATACACCACGAGGACCATCAGCCCCGTCCAGCAGCACATCTGGGAGCACCTGCCCCTCGGCAGCCTGGGGTCAGGAGTCCTTGTGCATCAGTCACATTCCCATGGTGATTAATGGATGTGGACGGTGACTGTCATTAGCCTCCACCTCTGAGTCTAAGGGACGTTGTTTCTGAACCACCTTTGGAGTAAATCCCTGAACTGCGTAGAAAGCAAAAAAAAATCTGACACCCAGGATCAGTCCTCCGAGAGCCGAGGACAAGGGTGATGGATGAAGCAGGGGAGCCGGAGAGGGCATCTAATTCCTGCACATGCGGGGAGGCAGACTGGAGAGCTGGCGCAGGGCACACGGAGGCGGGGCAGAGGCCGGATGCAGGATGCGTGCCCGAGTCACTCTCAGGGGCATGGATGTCCTGCGTCTATCCCAAGGACCGAAGTGCCTTCAGCAGGTGACAAGTTGACAAAATAACTGGGTCATTTTGATGACAAATGGCAAATACGCAAAATGAAAGAGCGTCAGCATCACAGATCTTAGCGACCCACCTAAGGATCCAGTGACAGTCCTAGAAACGTCCTCTTGCTGGTTCTCACTGACATTATGAAATGTTTCTGAGTTCCAGAGATGAGACACCAGGCTCCAAATTTCCTGAACATTCCACCTGATTCCTACTGGGCCCCGGGAAATGATGGTGCAGAGATTAACAGGGTGGCTATTCTGACAACTGGCAAACCTCCCTCGGCCATGCCCTGGCTCCATGAGGCTGTCAGATGCTCAGGAGAAATGATCTCCTGGAAGCCTGACTGGGACGAGAGACTTCAGACCCTTAGACACAGTCAAGCACCCGAAGTCATCAATTCGCATCTGTCTTAATTTGATTGGACCAGTCGACTTTGAACTAGAGGTGGCCAAGAAGATTAATAACGGAGAACAATCCCCCCATGAGTGCCAGATGATGGCAGCCATTGCGGTCGGCGGTGTAAGTGATCCCAGCTGACTCAGCTGACCCGTGGTGTGGACAGGGAGGCAAGCGGGTGAGATCAAAGCCACATGTCATCAGTCATGGATGGCCTCACCAAAGCCCAGGTCGTCACTCCCCTGTTGATGAGAATTGCTTTACCACACTGAACAGAGACTTGTCCTTGGAGTCCCCTCTGGGCCTGTCTTTCAGTGTAAGAATCCCAAAAATGTTCCCTGCTCCTCCCACCATGGGGACTGGACCACCACCGTGCAGGGAACCTGGACTCTGGCTTTCAGTGGGATTCAGTCAAGGAGCAGCCCCCGCAGGAAGCAGGGAGAAGGATCTTATTCTCTTTAGTCCTTTGGTGTCACCACCAGGTTTCTGAGAAACCAGGTTTCGCCAGGTTTCTCGGAAGCATGTTATTTCATTTCCAAATGTTTGGAGGCTTTCCTGTTATCTTTCTATTACTGATTTCCAGTCAAAGTCCAGAGTGACTGGAGACATGTTCTGTATGATTTCCAGACGTAAAGCCACGTAGTGTTGCCAGGGTCTGGGGGATGCCTGCTTACTTGAGATAGCATTTTATTTTGGTGTGATGGAAATAATTTGAAAGCAGACTGAAGAGGCATCACAAAACTTTGCGGCCATACTAAATGCTGCTGAATCATGCACTCTAAGATGGTTAATTTTAAGTTATGTGAATTTCATATCAATATATGAAAATGGGTCAGCAAGGAGATGGGGGAAAAAAGAAAACTGCTTAGCAATGATCTAGATACATAATAAAAGCCAGACAAATGATGACTAGGTTTTGCTTTTTCATCTCTTTCTCTTCTCCCTGTCTCTTCCAGGCCCGAACTCCTTTGTCTACCTCTGTTCTCTTGCCATGCTCTACGTCAGTCAGCATCCTAGCAGGAAGCAGATGGTGCCCTTGGATTTGAGGAAAGCTCATTAAAGGAATGCTTTGCAAGGGAGTGGGCAGGATGTTGGGAAAAGGAGGTGCCCCCGTGCCCCTGCTTGGTAATAGCAAGGAGTCCTCACCCTCACGTCATTTGGAAATGAAATAACATGCTTCTGAGTAATCCATAGACAAAGAAGAAGTCTCATGTCTCAATCAAACAGGACGTTGAGCTAAATGAACCAGAGGATAAAATATACCAAAATCGGTGGGATGCAGCCCAAACAGTGCTGTGAGAGAAGTCTATTGTTTTAAATACAGAGATTGGAGAAGAGAGAAAGTCTCAAATCAAAAATCTAAGCTTCTGCCTCCAGAACCTAAAAAAGGAAAATCGAAAGAAACCCAGGGTGAACAGAAGGTTCGAACAGTAAACAGCAGGAATCAATAAAACAGAGAACAGAAAACTACAGAAAATCAAAGAAACAAAGAACTGATTCTTGGGGAGGGGGAAATCAATCAAATTAACAAAGAAAAAAATTAGAGAAGAAACAAATGGATATTCATGACTATTATCCGGAATGAGACAGGAGCTATCACAACAGACACCGCAGAAATCCAAAGGACAATAGGAAAATGTTACCAACTACTCTGTACACATAAATTTGACAACTCAGATGAAGCAGACCAGTTCTTGAAAACACAAACTATCGCATTTGTCACAATTGATGAACCTGGAACGACACATCATAATTACCCAAGTCCAAACTGTACCTTCAGTTTCACTCTTGGTGTTGGACGTTCTATGGGTTTGGACAAATGTGCAATATATACATATGCATGGATAATAACACACACGGGGTTTTCACTGCCCAAATGATCCTCTGTGCTCTGCCTTTCCCTCCATTCCAGCCCTGTCACTCACTGGTCTTTTCACTCTGTCCATCGTTGTGTCTTTTCCAGAAGGTCACGTAGTTGGAATCATACAGTCTGCAGATTTTTCAGACTGGTTTCTATCATGTAATCATATGCATTTCAGGTTCTTCCATGTCTTTTCATGGCTTGACGGCTCATTTCTTTTCAGCTCTGAATAATAGTCCATTGTCTGTTTATGTTTCAACGACTCAACTATTGAAGGACATCTCGGTTACTACTAAGTTTGGGTGATTATGAACACATCTGCTATAAACATCCATAGGCAGGTTTTTGTGTAGCTGTAAGTCCTCAACTCTTTGGTAAATGCTAAAGAGCACGATTGCTGGATCCTATGGTCCTTTTATGTGTAGTTTTGGAAGAACCACCAGGCTGTCTTTAGAAATGGCTGCCATGTGTTGATTCCCACCAGCAATGAAAGAGAGTTCCTACCATTCCACATCCTTACCACCGTTCAGTGTTGTCAGTGTTCTGGATCTTGGTCATTTTAGTAAGTACATAGTGAGGCGATCTGTTTTTAATAGTGCCTTCTCTGAGCCCACCACTGTTCTAGGCACTGAGGATACAGAGGTACACAAGGCAGATCCAGTGCCTGCCCTCATGGGGCCTCCGTCTGAGAGAGGTCCTCGATAACCAGATAATTAGAGATGGAGGTTTAGGTACTAATATTTTAGACTTAAATTTCTTAGAGGTACAACCTATAGCTCAAAGAAAAATGGAAGATCTAGGATGTTCTTGAATGTGGGGCTTCTGCTAGTTTCAGTTAGAATCTACTCATTGTCGTCTTCTGGTTTTTTCCACCTACTTCCTGGTCTACCAATAGTCCAAGAAATACTTGTTTTCACTGCATTCATGAGATTGGGCTTCTTTTTTTTAATCTTTCCCCTGTATGTTTTTATTGCTTTTTACTGAAATATTGATTTGTCTACATACCCTGTGTCAGCCTGGGTGAGAATTCCATCAAATTTATGGGGATTTTTGTTGTTATCATGCTTGTTAGGCTGTGCCTATGAGTAGAGTCAAGGAGCTCAATCTAATTTCCAGCGTTTCGTGTTGGGACTTGGTTCATCACCAGCGTTCTCGGCATTATGGCAATGTCATTTGGTCATTTGCTCTTACAATAGAATGGAGAAGGCACAAGATGCCATTTACCACCCTATTTGTGATACTTCTCCTCTACTTCTTTTAGTTAGGTGGCTTTATACATCTTTTCCAGGGCCAAAGGACTGTCCCCCCCAAACTGTTCCCTATCACATTCCAATATGAAGTCTGTTGGATTTACACAGGCAAAAAATAAAAAAAAAAAAAATCTGTATTTTTCCTCATAAGCTCACTTGAAAATCACTTCCAATGTCAGTATGATGAAAAGTATTTAGATCTTCTAATTCTCCTCCCCAAAAAACCTCCTGGTGAAAGAGAATGTGTTTCATACTCTGGCTTATCTAAGTGAGCATGTCTTGTAGGAACCGTGGGTTTCCTCTGCAGGAGACTCCAAAGGAAAGGAGTCTAAGTAGCATTTATTGAGCACAGAATTTTACATGGAATATTTTATGTGTTCCTCCAACAACCCTGAGGGTGGCGTGCAGGAAAGAGGTCAGACTGCCGTTCTCAGAAAGGTCTGCTTGCAAGGTTGGCCCCAAGCTGGCATCTGAGACCTTACTGGTGATTAAAACTTACACCCGAAACAAAAAGTCTCACTGCACCTAAACTGTGCATATGGTCCACCTAGTCATTCTGACCCCTGCTTTCCTGCAGGACCTGGAATTTGGGTATGTGCCAGCCAGAGCGCCTGTGTGACCAGCTTCCCATAAGGACCCTGGGTGTGGGTCTCTAGTGGGACTCTCCACTAGAAGAAGGCTCTGGAACCTTGTTCTGGGTTTCCCCAGACTTCACCCCACATGCTTTTTGCCTTTGCTGGTTTTGCTTTGTGTCCTCTTGCTATAACAAGTCACAGCCATGAGTGTGACCACGTGTGACATCCTGAGTCCTCCCGGTGGGTCCTAGAACCTGAGCACCCACACAGGTGTGTGTTGTTGCCATTGCCGTTTGCAGAACCGAGGAGGGGGAGACTCAGGGTAGTGGCCAAGGGCACAGAGCTGGCGAGGGGCAGTGCTGTGGACGCCCCCACGTCCTCATTCTTCAAGCTGAGGGTCTGTCACTCGAAGCTTCCAGACGAAGGGAAATGGCTCTGTTTCCCTTGTGACCTTTATTAGTTCTGCAGGACGGGCGCTCAAAGCTTGTCTTTGGAAGGAGTTTGTGGAATCAACAAGCTCTAGAAAAATGCAAGAACGGTGATTCTAGATTCTAGAAGCCAGTGGGTCTCGGCATGCTCTCCCCACACCCACCCCATCCAACGGATCAACATCTACCACCAACATTACGTATTTGTCTACTCCCCTGTCCCCAATTCCAGGATACACATTTTTCCACCCATGAGCACCCCTTTCCCTGGGACCCATTTTAAAACAATGGCACCGGCCGATTTTCCCTGGAGGCATTCGTGAAGAGTGGTCTGCAAAATATTGAAACATCTTACAATAGAAGGAATCTTAGTGTTGATAAAATAAGGTTATTTATTCTCAGAAAACGTCTCCCCTGTGACTGGTGAAGTTTCTCGTTCTAACAAGCTTGGCGTCGCGGGACTCTCTCCTCTGACAGGTGGCAGTAAGCATGTCATCGGGAAGAGCTGGCATTTTTTTGAATTTTTCATAAGTCCCAGTCTGCTCTAGCCGAGGTGACACAATTCAGGCAAACATGAAAAGGACTTCCCTCCTACGTGGAAGCAATTAATGTCAGTAATTAAAGCGAAAGAGGTCTGTTTCCCCTTGAAAGTTTCTACACGATTCAGCTCGCCTTGTGATTTTAAAGCAGAATTTGCATCGTTGTGCTGTCTCTCCCCGGGCAGATGAAAGAGAGAAAGCATTTTCTACCCTGAGACATCCCAGCTTCTGTGTTTCCTCGCCGCCTACTCAAATCCAGCAGCATCCCAACCCCTTCACATATTTTTGTTGTTGTCTACATGGTTTCTGCCCCATGCCTCCTTGGGGTTTCTCTCCTGGGCCAGCAGAGGTCCCAGACACGGACAGGGGTCTCAGGGGCTGGGTCATCACGCCCATCTCAGGCGAGCCGAGGTCGTGCACGGGACTTGAGAGGTGGCGCTGGGTTCTCTGACCGTGGCCTCTGAGCCCTGGACCCAGTGCCCCTCGGGAGGCAGCACGCAGCTTTGGGGAAGGGCCACTAGCCGCTGGAGCTCTTTTTGTGGGAGCCGTTGGTGCAAAGAGGCAGGACCCGTGATGAGGAAAGCACGCCTCTGCCCAGCCACGGGTGAGTTGGGTCTGTAGTTTGACCTGGTGGTCTTGACCCCAACAGGGATGCTCACAGACTTGGTGACCTTTGTCCATCAGAGTAACAGCCATTCTGGCAACCCCAGGGGGACCCCGTTTCCATCTGTCCTTCTTTATTGCCCTTAATCCCAAGAAGTAAGAAAAAAAATGCCATGGAATGGTAGGGGAAGGGAGGCCTAAAATCCCCAAATAGAGATTTGGGGGTTCAGATCTTATTTTTTTTAAGATTTTATTTATTTATTTGACAGAGAGAGACGCAGCAAGAGAGGGAACACAAGCAGGGGGAGTGGGAGAGGGAGAAGCAGGCTCCCTACTGAGCAGGGAGTCTGATGCGGGGCTCGAACCCAGGACCCTGAGATCAGGACCTGACCTGAAGGCAGACACTTCACAACTGAGCCACTCAGGCACCCCAAGATTTGGGGGCTCATATCTTAAAACAAGGCCATTGTCAGTCTCTCGGATCATGGCCCGAGGAATATTATAAAATAGACATTTTAGCTTTGCTTCATGCGGTGTTCCAATTATTTCTTTATAAATTGAGATCGTGGAATGTTCACAGTGGAAGCCAGCCTGGGGATCATCTTTGTCCTCCCCTGATCATCAAGACAGGGAAACTGAGGCCCACCTGCCCAGTGACCCACCCGAGACACAGGCAAAGGCAGGACCAGGAACGGCCTGAGACCTCTGGGCTCGGTCGGGTCAGGATTACCGCAGCCAGAGGTGGGGGGGGGGTGTGATTTTCAAGGATGGCCTGTGAGGGGTGTAGGGTGAGTGGAGAAGGCAGGGGAGGGAAGGCAGGGGGCTGATGGGGACCCCCACCCAGATTTCCCTGAAGCTGGGAGAAGGTCCCTGAGGACACGCTCCCATTTATTCCCAGCCTCCTTCCAAAAAAGACCATTTTATGTCACTGATAAACCCTTGGCACTAAATTTGGATGAATCACGCTCTGCTTTCCCCATTAATATACATTAAGCTGTCAAAAAAAGAAAAAAAAAAACCTTTCTCTCCTTCTCTAATTGTCCATATAAACCTAACTTTTGCTTCTCAATGTCTCGTGCTTGTCCAGTCTCTTAATTCCACTCCACCCAAATGTACGAGTAAAGCCTCGGGCTGAACTTTTATAGCTTAGGACCTATAAACGACAATAAGGGGATGGCTTCGAAGGGCTGGCGTTTAAAGAAAGGGAAGGATCCTTTCCAGAATATGAGTAGCCCGTCCTGAATTGATTCACTCTCCAAGTGCAAGACTTAGGCTCTTCCGACCCTTGAGTCTAGCAAAGGGGGGTCTATCACACGGCAGATCTGCTCACCCCACGACGCCGTGATACCCGAGGCCCAGGATAGTTCCAGGTGGACACTGGGGACTTGCTAGAAGGTGCTGAATCCAGAGTAGGGAAGGCATGTCCAGTGCCTGGAGGGGTTTCTCCACGGATTGTAGACCTTTGCTGACAACAAAACCAAACCAAGAATGATCACCGTGATGTCGCGTCTGAGCCTTGCTCCCATGGGGAACTTCTCAAGATTTCAAACTGGGTTCCTCAACACCCCTCCTGCCGGCTTCCTACTTTAGAGGTGTTTCTTCTCATTGATCCTCATGGGAAGATGTCAATCCCCTCAGGACAGCCGGAGCCAATGATCTGTCGTCCTGTTACAACCTCCTCCTTCCTTAAGAGCCACGGTTAGAAAACCACCTCTGCCCAGACCCTGCTTTGTCACCATCTCTCGAGTTCAAGTCTGTTTTCTCAAAACCCCAAACCGACACGCAGCATGAAGGGGCAGAGTTGTGCCCCTCGTCTACCGTAGATGCGGACAGACGTTTCGCTTGACTGAAAAAAACCCCAATTTTTAAAAACGTGAATGTTCTCGCCTTCCCCCAGGGATGTCATACCAGGCCCAGCTCGCGGTATCAGAAGCCATCACGGTGTTTTTGAGCACCTGTCAAATGATACTTTGAAATGTTCCTGTTAAGTCTTTTTTTAAAAGTTGCTGTTGAAGGAGAAAGACAACTATCATAAGATCTCCCTGATACGAGGAAGTGGAGACGCAACGTGGGGGGCTTGGGGGGAGGAAAGGAAAAAATGAAACAAGATAGGATCGGGAGGGAGACAAACCATGAGAGACTCTTAATCTCACAAAACAAACTGAGGGTGGCCGGGGGCAGGGGGGGTAGGGATAGGGTGGCTGGGACATTGGGAAAGGTATATGCTATGGTGAGTGCTGTGAAGTGTATAAACCTGGCGATTCACAGACCTGTACCCCTGGGGCTAATAATACATTTTATGTTAACAAAAAAATTAAAAAATTAATAATAAAAAAAAGTTGCTGTTGAAGATGTACAGAATACATTTCTCCCCCTCCAAGGTGGATATGGTCCAGAAGAAGTGATTCGTCTGACTTCTGAGCGCTCCCTGGAGCCCCCAGCAATCCATCACGCACGGGGACCAGATGGCGAGTGAACCCAAGGAACACGGTGTGTGTCCCGGGGACTGTGTTAGCGACAGATGGGGTGATGGGCTGGAGGGAAGGCACCGAGCCTCCATCCACCGTTTCAGGCAATTTGTTCCTACAGGGGGGCGGCACAGGGTGTTGGTCTCCTCCCCTCCACTGCCTCACCCCTCAGAGCAGGTGCATCCAACCCAGCTCAGTGGTAAACCCAGAATGGTCTAAGCCAGTCCTGGCATCCCTTCCCTTGCCAGTGGTTGGTTTAGGAAAATTCTGACCAATGTGCTGCGAAGTCCCTGGAAAGGGTCCCTTGCTGAGGGAAGGGGACACGCAGGGTGCCGCCGGATCATGATAGAAAGCCTGGCGCTTCGGCCGCCGTCTTGCAAAGGGAGGGGAACCAGCCTGAGACCCAAGCTCGGAGCTGAAGACCCAGAAGCAGAGAGACACGAAGAAACTCTACTCTGAGCTATTATAAACTAACCTCTGTTGGAACCTCCACACCTTAGGGCTTCTGGATGTGCGAGATGCTAGATTTTCCTTGCCATTTCGCTATGCTGAGTCAGTGTTTCTGGAAGGATGTTTACTGAAACTCTGCACCGTCTTTCAACAGAACCGCTCTTGGCTGGCTGCTGCGGAGCCCACCGTCGTTCAGAGACCCCTACTTGTGACAAGCACCTGCACTAGCACAATGCCGAGGAAGAAAGTCCTCCCGTCCAGTCAACTAACCACTGGCTCCTTCCTTCACTGAATGCAGAATGTAACCCCACACGTCCGCCCTCTGACAACCGCCTGTCATTCACGCCCCACCAACTTTCACATAGTCTCAGCGTGTCTCTCATCCCCGGATGACGACAGGGGGCCAGGTGGGTGAGGGCTCTGGGGCTAGAAGACCTGGTTGGATCCCAGCTCTGTTAGAATGGGTAAGGACCTTCCCCCTCCCCCGACGATGTCCCTGACCCGATCTTCAGAACCCATGAACATGTATGTCACACGGCAAAAGGGACTCGGCGAATGGCACCACGTTGAGGATCTCGAGATGGAGAGATTATCCTGGGTTATCTGGTGGGCCCTGTGTGACCACAAAGGTCCCCGTGGGAGGGAGGCAGGAAGGTCACACAGGTGAGGTGACCGCAGAAGCTGAGATTACAGGGACACGCTCTGGAGCTGGAGGAAGGGGCCCGGAGCCAGCGCGCGGGCAGCCGCTAGAAGCTGGGAACGGCAAGAAAACAATTTGTCTCCTGGAATCCACAGAAGGAGCACATCCGTGCCAGCGCGCTGGGTTTAGAATTCTGGCCTGCAGGAGTGGAAGAGAGTAGGTTTGGGCTGGTTAGCTCCTAGGCTTGGGATCACTGGCGCAACAGCAATGAGGAACCGATACACCAGCTCCAACACCGCCGAGACGGTGGCCGCGAGCTCTGGGCTTCTCCCTCCGCAGATAAGAGCTCCCAGGTCTGGGCTGGTGGTTGGTTTCACACGGTAATACAGGTCAGGCCCCATCAGAGTCCCTGCTCCACGATGGTCTTAACTCGAGTTAATCAACCACGCCCTTCCCAACAATCTATTTTGCAAAACATCATTGAGCTCTTCTGAATTTGCTGAGAAATTCCAAGGGGAGGAGCCGAAGGAAAGACTCTTTGATCAGGTGTCCTAAATTCCAGTACGTGGCTCAGGACACCCACGGGTGTTCTGGTCTTCCCTTCGCCCGCTGCCCCGCATGCACACACCAGACACCTCCGTTCCAGCCTGTTTCCCCTCAATACAGAGTGAACCGTGCTCTCCACGCACTCGATGTCCTACCCCAGAGACTGAGGGCTGGGCACGGCCAGAGAGCACAGTGGGGGCACTGAGAGAGCCCTGCAGATGGACCGGGCCCACGAGATGTTCAGAGAGGCTCCGTGGAGGTAGGACCCAAAGGGGTCAAAGGACCACGATGCCTTTTGCCACCTGATTGGGGAGACGAGGGCTCTGCCACCAGCCCTGCCCGAGTCCCCGCGTGATCAGAGCCTTACTCAACCAACAGAGGAGGTCCAAGTCCCCTGAAGGACTTAGAGAGGGAAACGGATCTGAGTTTGGGTTTTTGAAACGTTGGCTCAAGGCCTGGCGGAGTCTGTGGCGCGCGAACATGCTGGAAGGGGACACAACCCTCCCGGGGCCCGGGAGACCCATCTCCACTCTGTGCCCAGGCCTGAGGCTTGAGAACCCCGGACAAAGGAGTGAAGAAAGCTCTTCTCACAGGACCAGCAATGGGAGAGAGAACTTGGTCTTTTCTGCGGAAGCTCCGTGTCCCTCCAAAGAGGTAGCTCCCACTTGGAGCAAAGAGTTTGGAACATCGAGGGCAGCCCTGGGCCCTATGTCCCGTGCGCGGCCCCGGGAACATGCAGAAGGATACAGGGTAACCCCCTTCGCTCTGAAGGACGGTCCCCTTCCCTGGGCCACCACCACGGTGCGTGGGGAATCCGTGGCTCCCTGCTGGAGGGCTCGTCACGAACAATGTGTTTCCTGACGCCCAACATCGACTTTCTCTGCTGTCCTCCGACGTCAGCGCCGGTTTGTCATGCCACCTTCCTCCCAGCACGAGCCCTCCCTCTGAGCACCGAGCCCATCAGTTATCCTCCGGCCCTCGGAGCCCTGCAGCGTGGAGCTGAAGAATCGGCTTGTTCAGCATTGCCCGGTGATGAAGTGGGAGTATTGATTTCCCTCCCAGGGCGGGAGGGCACTAGGCTCTGGGTTACACCACACTGTGACTCCGCTCCCGCGGCCAAGCGGGGCATCTTGCCTCGTGGAGGCGGGAGCAGAACCTTCATCTCAGCTCCTAACGCATGGCCACCCCGCGGGCTCCTGGGGCTCCGTCTCCGGCGGGCGTCCCAGGGTGTGGACGGCCCCGGATGCGGCCCCTCGCAGCCGCTGGAGCTCTCACTGGTCCCTCTCAAAGCAGAACAACATCCAGGCTGAGGTTCCGTTTCTCAGAGAATCCAAACACCGGGGGCTTTTCCCAGGGATGTCAGGGAAGCTTGAGGTGCTGGACTGTGACCTTGGAATTTGGACTTCCCAGACTGAGATTTGAGGTCCCTCGCCGAGGGAAAGCCATGGGGTCTTGAGGCTGTCAGAGGGATGGGAAGGGGGGAGCAGGACCCAAACCTGCCTGCCCGTAGTCCCAGCTCTGTCCGAGGCTCACGCAGCCCCGTCCGGCTCGGGACACCATGTCACGTGGGATGCTTGATCATCCTGTTCCTGAAGCCCGCAGAGCAGTCTCCGCACCTGGCCGCTCCATGCTCGACCCTGGCTGCTCCTTGCGGTTCTAACGTGGATGGACCATCACCTTCCTGGGGGACGAGTCTGGTGGGCAGTATGGTCTCTGGGAACCTGTGCCCCAACATGTCTCCCGTGTGCACCCCTGGGGTTGGGGGAGGGAGGAACCTGCAGTGTCTCCTCAAGATTTCTAGTTCCCATGAAGTTGCTTTGATGCTGAGATTTTATTTTGTTATTTTTATTTTTTTAAGATTTTATTTATTTATTTGAGAACAAGAGAGACAAGCAGGGGGAACAGCAGGCAGAAGGAGAGGGAGAAGCAGGCTCCCCGCCGAGCAGGGAGCCCGATGTGGGGCTCGATCCCAGGACCCTGAGACCATGACCTGAGCCCAAGGCAGATGCTTAACAACTGAGCCACCCAGGTGCCCCCAGATGCTGAAATTTTAGCTGTGTTTACATTTCTTACTGTTTTTCCCTCTGGACATATTCAGTCGTCTCCCCGTAGTCCCCCAAGTGCGTGTGTTGGTACCCCAGTGGCGTGGCTGCTTTGTTCCGATCTGGTTTTCCTACACAGTGTTTTGATTTTTTTCATCGTCGTAAAAAACAAAATCTAGGTTTGCCGGTCCTGTAGAGACAGCTTCCCACAGGGCAACACTCAGCAGGGGACGCTGTGGCTTAGGTAGGGACCAGCCTCCTTCAGGCAGCACGTGACTTCTGAGCCCCTGTCTGTGTCAGGGCTCATGTAGGCTCTGGGGCTGTAACAGAAGACAAGGTTTCAAATCCCCACCTTGTTCCACTAGGTTATGACAAATGGCGGCACCCGAGTTGGGCTGTGTTCCCGGCAGCTGGCCCCGCTGGCAACACAGAGAAGAGGCGTCCCTTCGGAGCACGCACTGCGGTCCTTTGGGTGTCAGGAATGCCCCTCCAGCAGACTAACCCGGGAGGGCCCCTGGGGCATGCAGGAAAATTGGGGGGACAGCTTCATCCCCACTAGATGGACAAAGGAGTGAGCCACAAAGTCTGCCTGACTTTTCTGAAGTCCACAGAACCAGCTAGAAACTCCTCTGTCATCACAGAGGCTCCCCCACTACACTCTGCCTTGATCTCGGCTGTGAGGAAGCCACCCACCGTGAACTTGTGACCCAGGGTCACAGATCATGCACCTGCTGGCCTTACCCACATATGATCACCCCCCACCTACCAGGTTCTAGATGTTATAGATCCTAGAGGCAGGAGCTGCCCTCAGTGCCCTTGTGTCTCCTCCGCTTGGGGTAGGGGGTGGGAGGAATCTCGCAGCCAAGAAACCAGGGCTGTTATGGGATCACAGAGACTGCCTTTCCAGTCCCAAATCTGGCTTCTTGAATGTTCAAACAGTAAATACAAAGTGTCTCGTGGTTTGATTTTAAATGACAAAGTCTTCGGTCTGAAACCCCAGGGATTTTGAAATACTTGAGAAACCTACTTAAGACCGTCTTTCAGCAAGTTTTATGATGCAGCTGGTGTAATTTCCACGTCTAGATACCCAGTCTGTGCAGCTCTGTCTCGGAAGAGGCTTAGCGCTGTGCGGTAACAATATTAGGATAGATGGCCAGTGTTCGGGAAAGGGAAGGCGTACACCTGAAAATATTTGTTAAACTTTGTCATTTAGCAAAGCTGTCACAGTCAAAGGCATGTCTCTGTTTAGGACAGAAAGTAACTGCTTAACAGGCACGGGGTTTCCTTTGGAGGCGACGGAAGGTTCTGGAACAAGACGGGAGGCAACAGTTCCAGGTCGTATGAGGGTACCTAACGTCACCGAATCGTTCACTTTAAAATGATGAAAATGGTAGATTTTGTGTTATGGGTATTCGACTATCGTAAAATAAATAAAACGTCAGGTGCTAAAAAGATCACAGCCTCTTTGAGCGAAGACGGGTCCGCACCCCCTCACGGAGCTGGTCAGTGGGCAAGGCCCCCCGTCCGTGCCAGGTGCACTTCCAGACCCCGGGACGCAGCCCCGACAGATGGCAAAGTCAGAATAAAGTGGGAATCTCGGGGAGTGCGTAGCGCTCAGAGGAGATGCAACCAGGAGGGTCTACGAGAGCCCTGTGTGTGTGTGTGTGTGTGTGTGTCTGTGCCTGTGTGTGTGTGTGTGTGTGTGTGCGCGCGCGCGCGCGCACACCATGGCTGCCAGGGGACTCCAGGCAGGACCCCTGGGTGGGCCAGTTGAAACTACAGCTTCCCTCTCATGCCAAATGCACTTATTTACATAATCCCCTTTGGAAATGCATTTGAACCCTGAAGAATGGCTCTCCCGCAGGGAATCTGGGCTCAGTGACACCCTGAGCACAAACATTGGATGTCCCCCAGGATATTAACCTCTCGTTAGCGGCACCCATCACACAGGGACACGGGGACACTTTGCCCTGGCGCTTCGTGTTGAAGCGAAGGGGTGCCCGGCAGAGACAAGGTTCCCAGCACATAGGCTGGGGAGGCAAGCGTGCACCTGTCCCCACAGGGATGGAGAAGACTTTGCCTGTGTGCCGCGGTGGTGCTTTGCCCGGGGTGTCCCCTGCATAGGGTGCTCCCTGGAGCTGTGCCCTCGGTGGTCCTGTGGGGAGCCTTTCAGTCCTCACCCCGGCAGGGAGAGCCAGAGCCCCGCCTTCCTTCACTTGGACATTGCGCAGGTCCCACCGGAGGTTTGGTCCGGCCCCGCACCGTCCCTGCGGGAGTCACCCTCTGAATCGGCCTGCGATCCTGCCTCCTCCTGGCAGGTCCACGGCCCCTGGAGTGCAGACAAAACGCCCGGGGGCACGATGGGCCTCTCCATGCCTCCCAGCAGGAACCAGCAGCTGCAACAGCAGTTGCATTTCCTACTCACCGAATAATGCGGCTGAGAGGCTCTGGGCTCCAAAAGCAAACGACCAGATAACCCAGGGAGGAAGCAGGGGCTCCTGACGCTTCAGCCTCGCCGGAGTCCTCCCTCCAGCCCCTCCCCTGCCCCAGAGCTCCTCTCCTCCTCTGTCCCCTCCTTTCTGTCTCTTCTTCCCAATCTCATGGTTACCATTGTTTGCTGGCCATTGGGACTCTCCGTTTATAAGTCAATTAATCCTCACGGCAAGCTTCTGACGTCAGAATTGCGACCATCCCCATTTTACAGAAGGGAAAACTGAGGCTCACGGAAACAAAGGCAGCTGCCCAAGCGTGTTGGTGTCCAAGACCAAGATGGAGCTCAGACCCCCAATGGTCTTGGCCAGAGTCCCGCCGTGAGCCCTCCGTGCCCTCCGCCTTTCCCTCCCCTCCCTTCCTTCCATCATTTCCCTTCACTCTGGACGATTGTGCATATCCTTCTTCTTTAATAAGGGACGATAAAACTTGGTTAGGGGAAGAACAGACCAGGAGGAAGAAGGAGCTAAAAATCACTTCTCCTTGTTAGCTGATTACCAGCTTCTTCTGGGTGCCCTGCAGCTGCGGCTCCCCATGTAAAGGCGGCTCCAAACAGCACCATGGCAGGAACGCTTTAACAATAATGATGCGAAAGCTATTTATTCTTGTCGGTTAATGCAGACACGACCCTCCCCTGCGTGTGTGCGTAGCTGAAGGTGCAGTGAAGGAAGGAAGCCACTCTTAGCAGAAGCCAACGCCCAGAAGACGGCAGTTCTGCTTCTCGTGGTCTCCCCGGGGACCTAGCCGCTGTCCCCACCGCGCTCCTGCAGAGCTCAGTGGTCTGCCCCATCCCTGGAATAGGAGAGGGTCCAGGCTATGGCTGGAGGTACGTCCTGCCCTTACAGCCACGCAGACACCTGCTGGGCTGTCTGTCCACCGCCTTCCTCTAGGACCCTGACCCCCACCCCCGTAGTCCATTTGTGAGGCTGGGGAGGCTGAAGATGACCCAGGTCCAGGCACGCAGGTGACCCACAGCCCCAGCCATAGCCATGGGCTCCCTAGCGGCCAGTGCCCCACACCAGGCCCATGTGGCTTCCGTGGGGATTCTCCCTCCTCTGGGCTCTCGGTGTCAGATCAGGAGCCCGTACGTGTGTTTTCCATCCGGCCCGCAGAAATCAGCTCACACACTCCGCAGTGCTCAAGGGCGTGCACTGGGGGCACCGGTCCGGACCATTTTCTCCCCGGTGGCACCTACCGAAACGTCTTCTTCTTACCCGCCCCGTGTGGGCCTTGAGGAGCGACCGTGTGCTGGGGGGAGGGGGTCACTGACATCCCTGAGGCCCCTGTGGGATCCGGCCACAGCTAGGGGCCGGAGCTCAGACCCTGTGCACCTGCCACTGCTCTCACCTGCCTCCTGTCGGCATCTGGCACCATGGACCACCCTCCCAGGAACTTCTTACCTCGCTCGGTTCTATGTCCTGCTTTAAATGCCGGCAGCGACACATCAGATCAATGCTATGACCTCCTAACGGGTCACAACACAGTGTTTAAAAATGCGGGGACAGATCCTGGGGCAACACAGGCCCAGACACCCGGCTGCCTCGGAAGATGCGGCGTGACAATGGCATCACAGGAGCACAGTAATCCTGTGAATGAGAAAGTAGGTGCATCGGGTCTTGCTTCCCTTTTTTAAAGGGAGAGACTTCTTCTCTAAACTGTTTGCGTCCCTCAGACCCTGCTGTAAGGAGAGACCCATGGCCATCTTCCAAGCAGGGACGTCCTGGGCTGAATTTCTCAGTCTCTATCACAGCCGGGTGGGGAATAATTAGAGATTTTGAAAACAACCAAACTTGAGTGCATCCATTTGGAAAATAAAAGAAAAAAAATTTTGCCAATGCACAAGCCTGGACATCAGCCCGTTTGGATCCTTCCAGATTTCTCAGGGAAGTGGCTTTGACCCTCCCCCCTCACTTACTAAATCGTCCCCGGAGACCTCGTTTCATCAGGTGCAGCTCTCTGGAGAGGGACACTTCCAAGGAGAAGGCAGGACCGCCCTCAAAACACCCGCCACGAGGGCAGACCTCCCAGGGAAACAGCTAGCTTTACTGGTGGACAGACGATGTTGAATTAAATACAATTCCCTTTCTTCCTTTTTTTTTTTTTTTTTTGGATTATAGAATAAATACATGTTCAACATGAAGAATCTGGAAGAGAGATTAAAAAGAAAAAAACACCCACGCTCCAGCCACTTGTCACATTGTTACTATGTTTTTCCCTTTCTGGTGTTGTTTCTCTGTGTATCTTGACCAATGTCCTGTTTCATATCATTTTATGTATAGGTATTCAAGTGGGGCCCATGGTGAGAATTTATCTCTTTCCGTTTGACCACGAGGGAGAGCGCAACCCAGCCACGATGACGTAGACCACAGGTTCCTGAGCCCTAAGGGAGAGGGGAGGTGGGCAGGGCCCCCCCCCCGGGTTTGTCAGGACCCCGGCCCTCTCCCTCCTCTCTCATTCATTCTGACTCACTCATACTTTCCGAATGGCTGTCTTTACTGTTTCCTTTCAGTGAAATCTCACAAAGTTTTAACAAAAAGTAGATTTGCATCGGATGCCCATGTAGCTTGCACAAATGAGACGATATCCTCTCTGCTAAGAAGGAGAGAGAGAGAGAGAGAGAGAGAGAGAGAGAGAGAGAGAAAGACCATGTAAATAATGACGGTCCTCTCTCTGAGCCCAGGATGAGGGTGGGAGGGGGGTCTCCTGGCCCCTCTGGAGATCCCCACCGATCTCCAGAGAGCCTTTCATAAATTAGTAACCCACTACCTCTGCTCTTTACACTGTATTTAGGGAGAAATCGAAACGAGTTTTCAAATTCCGTACAATAGGTGTTGGAAAAATGTTTCCAAGGGCCAGCTGGTATTTTTAGCTTTGTGGGACACAAGGTTACTGCCACAGCTCCTCAGCCTCGCCATTGTAGTAGGAAAAGAGCCGTGGACAATATGTTAATGGATAGGCATGGCTGTGTTCCAATAAAACTTTATTTACAAAAACAGACAGGGGGCCGGGTTTGGCCCACCGGCTGTATGTGCCAACTCTGGCTGTACACAATTTATAGATTTGCCTTCGTAGGGAGGCTTCTTACCCTAGACAGCTCCCCTTTCTACGGAGGGTGTGTGAAGGTCTCTCTCAGCCCCCACACCCCAAGGGGGCTGGGAGCTGCCATGCACTTTGCTCCTTGCCCCTCGCTGACTCCTGCCGAGAACGAGTGACTTCTCTGATGGGTGAGGCTGACCGGAAGAACAGAGCCATGGAGCTCAGCCCTAGCCCACTCGTCCTCAGCGGCCTTCCAGGCGGCGTGGTTCCTGCAGGAGGAAAGGGGAGGACCTGAGTCTGCCCTGAGGCCGCAGGTCAGGTGCATTCTCCAGGCCAGCTCTCCAGTAACAGAGCATAGAGATTTTTCCCCAACCCTCTGGCTCCCGTATCTCCCTCTCAGCTGATTCCGAACGGGGAGGGTGAGCTGGTGTCCTCTGTTGTCCCCACCGATCCTCCCCTCTCTGTGCCCAGGGAAGGGGCTTCTGGGTTCCCTGTCCTCTGCACGCAGCTGGACCATGAGAATGAGGGATGGGAGCCGGCTCAGCATTAACCCTCCCTCCCTCCCAGGTCTTCCTGGCCGGGCCCCATCTCTCTGCCACACCTGCTATCTCACGGCCTTATATCTGTGTGACCAGAGAAACAAAGATATAACGAATCCTCTCCCTCCCCCATCCCCTGACCCTGCCTTCGGGTCCTCCGGTGGGTCGACTTACGCCCCCAAATCCACGTGCCCTCCTGAAACCTCAGAACATGGCCTTATTTGGAAACAGGGTCTTTGCAGGTGTGATTCAGGGAAGGATGGAGATGAGCTCATTGTGGCTTGGGGTGTGCCCTAAACCCAGTGGAAATGTCGTGATCAGAGACAGAACAGGACGCTCAGGGGAAGAGGCCCCATGAAGACAGAGGGAGGGACTGGAGAGGTGTGTCTATAACCAAGGAACACTCGGGACCGCCAGAAGCAAGAAGAGGCAGGAAGGGCCCTCCTCTGAGGAACGCGGCGCGCCGACAGCGTCATTCGGGGAGTGTGGCCTGCAGGGCTGTGAGAGGGCCTGTTGCTGTGTTCTAAGCACCCCCCCCCCAAGTTTGGTGTTCTGTTAGAGCAGCCTGAGGGCACTGACACACAACCTAACTGACGAGTGACATCCGACATCCCTTTGGACAGTTTCTGGAGCTCCCACAAAACATACCAAAATCCCTTCCCCCATAGGTGACCCCGAGGACGAGCACCCCATTTGTTCAGGGACACTTAGGTGATAAGCTCCAAGAGATGGGCTTTTCCCATGGCACCTGCCCTTCTGCAAGCTGACTGCAGCCTCCCGTCCAGCTCGGCCCAGCCCGGCAGGGGGGACAGCACGGCCGTTATCGGGACCACGTCTACATGGAGACCCCAGTCTCCGTCTCTGGTGCCCCCGACTCCAGAGTATCCTTCTGTCTGCTGTTCGTTTATATGAAAGTCTCAGGAGGCCCAGGTTCCTTCCAGAGCCCGAACCCACGCATCGTCCTCCGACTTCACGATGTTTGTGGCCACCGTGGTGCTTCTGAGAGTCCGTGGGTTTGTTTGCTGTGGGGCCAAGGCTGCACGGTTATGCCTCATGATCTCCGGGCGTATTATTATGCAGAGGTTTCCCTTGGGGGTTTGTTTGCTTCTCTAGGACGAAGATCACAAGGTAGGAGCCAGAAAAACTCATAGACCACAAGTCTTTTGTTGTTGTTGTTGCTGTTGTTGTTTTTAATGGTTCACATTTGAGGGGCTCCGGGTGGCTCAGTGGGTTAAGCGTTTGCCTTTGGCTCAGGTCATGATCTCAGGGTCCTGGGAGTGAGCCCCGCATCGCATCCGGCTCCCTGCTCAGCGGGGAGTCTGCTTCCCCCTCCCGCTCTGCTCCACCTCCCCCCTCATCCTTTCTCTCTCTCTCTCTCGAATAAAGAAAGAAAAATCTTGCCTTTTAACCCAGATGGTGCATGACAATTTGCCACAGTCCCCACGTCTCCCTACTGTCTGATGCCTGCTCTATGTGACTCAGCTTAGCAGGTCTCTCTAGATCTGAGTTCCCAGTCTCCGAGGCAGAGACATCTTACTTACGAGTCCTTACGGAGCACTAAGTCCAGCCAAACACTGTTAAGTCCTAGGAATGCAACAGTGCACAAGACAGGCACGGTCCCTTCCTTCAAGGGGCTCATATCCAAGTCGACAACTGTGGTCCCAGCATTATGGGACAAGGGGACAAAACTGAACACCTGCTATGTCATCTCCAAGATTTAGGACTTGCCAAATAGGCTTTGCTGTGTATAATGTTCCTTCCCCAGCGTACAGGGTACAAAGCTGCAGTCAGGCTGGGAGGTTAATAGTGGGATTACGGTTGTATTTGAGGTTCTCACTGGTCTCAGGAACGTTGAATCACCTGCCCGAATTCCCAGCATCGTCCTGTACCTTCTGGACTTCCCGTGACATCAGCTGACAGCTGATCTATTCCAAAAAAGGATGCAAGTTTTGACCTTGTCACTAATGAAAATTCTCGTCCGGTTAAGTAAGATTCCTTCCCCAACCTGCAGGAACTCAACGTCGACTCTTTTGTTCATTGTGTAACTAGAGGGTCCCTCACAGAAACTCCTCCCCGTGGAGGACAGCCCTTTGATGTATTTGAGGAAATAACCTGTTTTAGGGTTAATCCATGGTTGCTTTAATTAGGAAACTGGTTTGGGGTTTTTTTGTTTGTTTGTTTTTTATGTTCATCACGTGGGCGTCACCTTCCAACGCCCACTCTGTGTGGAAACCTTAGGAGCCCTGGAGGGAAATCTGAAACCGGCCCTATCTGGAGGCTCTCAGCCCGCCCGCCGGCACCTTGGGGTTCATGGAGAGACCTCACCAGGGTCCCTGCACCGTCCACACGGTCTCAGAGCCACATACCCCTCAAGGGTTGGCTGGAAACCCGCTCCCACCGTGACAACTGCAGACAGAACCCCATCCCAAGGACAGGAGCGTGAGGGGCCTCCCGAGGTCCCTCGGGTCTCCAGGTTCATGTCCCCTCCGAGACCTCCAGCCCCGTAACTATTGCCATCATGACGGAAAAACAAAGCCGTTCCGAAAAGAGCTTCCCTCCTGGAGACCTTCTGTTTGAACAGCCCAGGACACTTTTCTACGGACTTTGGTTTTTCCTTTTAAATGGGATCTTCGAAAGAGCCCTGTGACATTACCACGGGAACTGACATCCCCCTCGCTGGGAGCGGGCGGCCCGGCCCCGGGGGGTGTGGCCGTGAGCGTGTGGGCGTGGCCGCCGCTGTCCCCGCCCAGACAGAACGTCCACTTGGGTCAGAGGATGCGGTTTTCTCTTCCCACCGCAACACCCCCAGATGGCCCCAAGCGCGTGCTTCTGCTCCCCGTGTTTGCTGTGTCTGGCCGGGGCGACACCTGCGGGAGGCCGTCCGCACTCGGTCCCTGCTGTGCAGCCCCTGCGATGCTGCCGGTCCTGTCCTCCCGCCTCCTGGCAGCCCTGCCCACACCCTTCCTTCCTTCCCTTCCAGCCTCTGCCAACCCTCTCCCCTCCCGCCTCCCCGCAAGCCCTGCTCTTGCCCCGTCTTTGGGGACAAAAGAGCCACCCCGCCAGCACACATCTGGAATCTTCCGTCCCAGCCCAGCTCCGTCGCAGCCCCGTCTGACCTCTTGTGGGTGGAAACTGACCTACCTCGTCTGGGGGTGCCACCTGCTCACCACTTGGCTCCCCGCTAGCGGGGGCCACGCCTGCTGCCCCCAGGAGCCAGGTGGGGAGTGAGGACCCCCCAGCATGCACACGTGCACACCCAGGAGTGCAAGGTTTCACACACAGGGCGTGAGCATCTGCCCAGCAGGAGGTGGGAGAGAAGGTGAATTCTTCTTCCTTCCTCTCCCACCTGGCTCTGCTCTGAGCCTCCCTCCTTCCCGCACCCTCTCAGAAGCCGCACCTGCAAAGCGGCACACCAGTCCTCTGCATGCCGCAGAGGGTTCGGCAAAGACCCGTGTCCGTCCGATCTCCCGGGTTGTGCGAAGTCTGAGAAAGGAAGC
The DNA here is from genome assembly GCF_963455335.1 of Martes martes. Classification (NCBI taxonomy): domain Eukaryota; kingdom Metazoa; phylum Chordata; class Mammalia; order Carnivora; family Mustelidae; genus Martes; species Martes martes. Next base: position 89,981,933 of record NC_137901.1, read on the forward strand.
CCACTGAGACATCACGCGGCTTTTCCCCCGAATGTATCCACTGCTGGGCCTGGGACCCAGAAGCTGCTGGGGGTGGGGGTGCTCCCTGCCCTGAAGAAAGTCCAACCCTCCTCGGAAGGTGTATTTTCTATTGTAGTTGCAGCGTATACCACAAACACAGCAGCTTAAAACAACACGATAGCCAGCTCCTGGCTCTGGGGGGGTCACACATGGGCTCCAATAGGTCCCGTCCTGACGGCCCTACAGAGCTGAGCTCAAGCTGTCAGTCGGGCTGGAGTCTCATCTGGAGGCTCCAGAGAATGACCAGCTTCCAAGGTCACTCAGGTCACTGGGATCCAGGTGTGTGTGGTCGGGGACTGGGGTCTCCTCCCGGGGCCACCCACTCTCAGCCCCTAGAGATGGCCCAGACTGGATTACATCCGGCCTGCCAAGATAAACTCCTTTTGATTAATACAAAATAACGAGTAACCTTGCTTACTTCTGCAAAATTCCTTTTACCCTGTAATTATAACCACAGGCAGATATTATACTGACAGTGTCTGGGATTAGGGCAGAAAATCTTGGGGGACCATCTCAGAACGCTGTCTACCACAGAAGCCCTTCTGCTTTTTTCTCCCCTTCCTCCTTCATCCCATCTAGAATGCAGGCATGAAACCTGGAGCCGCAGCAACCATTTTGCAACCATGAAGCCACCAAGCATTAAGGACTGTGGCCGAACGATCGGACCCGGTCTCCGAGACAAGATGAAGCTATCGTGCAGTCAGGAATCTCTACAAAACACTTCAAATAAACTCGTTCTCTGAAGCTACAACTAGCTAAGTGTCATGTTCATCCTCTCAGACACCATCGTATGTGATACACCAGGCCTGGCCCTCCCTGCTTTCCGCAGGTGACCTTCGCCATCCCAAGCTCAGGCATGTTTTCTTGAGCAGCTTCCAGACCTGTTTCTTTGTTCCTCCCGGGCTCCACGTTCTCAGCTACGGCGCACACGGCCTGCAGAACAGAAAAGACGCTCCTTCCCCTGCTGCGGAGGCTGGGGTCCAGCCCACGTTCCGGACTCGGGCTCTGCTCTCCTCGTCTGCCCTCCGACTGCACGTCTGGATTCAGAGCACTGCCTTACAGAGCAAATTGCATCTTCTTGTTCGATCCCTTTGCTAGCCCGGAGCCTAACGAGGTCAGACAGGTAATGTAATTCTCCCACGCTCCCACGCTCCCGAGTAAAACAGAGCTTGATCTGACTTTTATTACATAAAGCAGCCTCAGCACAGTGGCTCGACCAGAAGAACTTCTCTTTTCACTGGAGCAAGCACTTTCACCTTTGGGTTTGTTTGCGTAATAAAATAGGAATCTTTGGTCTTGACGGAGCCCGTGACCTTTTGCCTCAAGCACTTGCTCTGTCCTGCAGTGTCAGGGGAAACGGCTTTGGAGCAGTTGGAGTTTTTGAGTCGCTCGCCTTTGCCTAGGAGAACAGAAGCTCCCCAATGTCCCGTAGCCCCGAGATGTACCCCGGCAGCGGAGTGTGGGGTTAGCCGTCTTCGAGGGCTGTCATGATTTCCAAGAGATCTTGCCTAGCTGGATCTGCCGCAAGGTGTTTTGGTCATTATTCACGGAAACTGGGAAAATAAACACAGACTGAATTAAAGATCCAGACGGGTTAAACCCACGCCTGTGACTGCTGGATCGCTTCCACTGAAGAACGCTTTTAATTACGAGAAAAAAGAGAGGGAAGCCCAGTTCCAAAACCACCAGGAAACTAGCTTTTGTTCACCGGATCCAACTCGCAGAGCCATGAGTCGAATTCCTCTGGCTGACGAACTGTCCCGTCCAGCATCACTGGCCGGACCGCGGAACGACCTGAGTCCAGTGCTGATGAGAGAAAGGGGCCGGGGATCCTGAGCCGGGGAGGGGCGTCTGCTTCCCTGGTGGCCGGCTCCGGGCGCAGGGACTCAGTGGGCTTCCTGCAGAACACGAGCTCGGCTGGGCAGCCGGAAGGAGGCTGGGCAGCCGGAAGGAGCCTGGCCAGACGCCGGAGTCTCCGCTGGTCTAATTCTCTGTTCACCCCAAACATCGTGCTTGGGTGGTGGCGTCCAGACGTGGGAAAACAGTGCACAACTGTGCAATTACATGTGAAAATGTCTGCTGTGTGTAAAACTTTCTCCCGTGGAGGTCGGAGAGAGGGCGATTCCTCTTCCTCAACACCCCACCCCCACCCGGCCAGAGGGAACCAGCAAAATCCCAGGTGCTGGTGAGACACTTAGGGACCATGGGAGCAAGGCCCACGTGAAAAACAAGGCCCAGCGGGGCCACTGTCTGCTGGAGGTCGCTGTTACGCCCGGTCCCCTACAGCCGGGTTGGGCCCAGGGCCAAGCTGGGTTTAAAACAGGCACCAAAACGGGCAGAAGACATGAACAGACCCTTCTCCAAGAAAGACATACAAATGGCTACCAGACACATGAAAAAAAGTTCATCATCACTAGCCATCAGGGAGATTCAAATCAAAACCACATTGAGATACCACCTTACACCAGTTAGAATGGCCAAAATTAGCAGGACAGGAAACAACGTGTGTTGGAGAGGATGTGGAGAAAGGGGAACCCTCTTACACTGTTGGTGGGAATGCAAGTTGGTGCAGCCACTTTGGAGAACAGTGTGGAGATTCCTCAAGAAATTAAAAACAGAGCTTCCCTATGACCCTGCAATTGCACTACTGGGTATTTACCCCAAAGGTACAGATGTAGTGAAAAGAAGGGGCCCTGCACCCCAATGTTCATAGCAGCTATGGCCACGGTCGCCAAACTGTGGAAAGAACCAAGATGCCCTTCAACGGATGAATGGATAAGGAAGATGTGGTCCATATACACTATGGAGTATTATGCCTCCATCAGAAAGGACGAATACCCAACTTTTGTATCAACGTGGACGGGACTGGAAGAAATTATGCTGAGTGAAATAAGCCAAGCAGAGTCAGTTATCATACGGTTTCACTTACTTGTGGAGCATAACAAATAACATGGAGGACAGGGGGAGATGGAGAGGAGAAGGGAGTTGAGGGAAATTGGAAGGGGAGGTGAACCATGAGAGACTGTGGACTCTGAGAAACAACCTGAGGGTTTTGGAGGGGCGGGGGGGGCGGGTGGGAGGTTGGGGGAGCCAGGTGGTGGGTATTAAGGAGGGCACATATTGCATGGAGCACTGGGTGTGGTACATAAACAATGAATTCTGTTACACTGAAAAGAAATTAAATTAAAAAAAAATTAATTTAAAAAAAACAGGCATCTGCCAGTATCAACCAATCAGGACGAGGCCCTCCGACCAATCAGGAGGAGGCATTTTTTAACCCTCCCCTTATTAGCATATTGGACGAGTGGGAACCAGATGGCTTCTCTACTTAAGCAAGATGTCACCTCTACTGAAAGAGGCCAGCCCAGCCCGGCTACTCTGTGCTATCTCCCCCATCAGCTTGAGCTGTGGCCCCAGTGATACCTTAGCCGGTCCCTTTTTGGGGGCTGGGGAGAGGGTGTCTGGGCTGGATTCTGGTGTGGACCCGAGAACCCAAGTAGGTAACACTGACATTTAGGCAGTGAGGGTCCTGCTGTGTGAACTTGGGCAAGTGAGTAACCCTCTCTGGGTCTTGGTCGTATCAACCATAAACTGGAATGAGTAATGTCATGGAGTGGGACTTCAGTGCTGGATTAAGTGAGTCTTCTCATTTAAAGGGCTCAGCACAGGGACGCCTGGGTGGCTCAGCTGGTTAAGCGGCTGCCTTCTGCTCTGGTCATGATCTCAGGGTCCTGGGATCGAGCCCTGCATTGGGCTCCCTGCTCTGCAGGGAGTCTGCTTCTACCCCTCTCTCTGCTTGTGCATGGGCTCTCTCTCTCTCTAATAAATAAATAAAATAGTTTTTAAAAAATTAAATACAATAGAAGGTTCAGCTCATACAGGAGCTGGAGACCCTTCTCCCTTTCCTCCCTCCAGGTGGCTGCCATCCTGGTCTTGCTGCTGGGAACAGCTACCTCTCCAATCCTTGAGGCCTAAATAAACGAAAGCACTGGAAATTGTATTTCAGGGGCACAAGTCTGTGAGATGGTCTCACTCACAGATGCCAGCTAAAGAAATTAAGTGTTGTCACTTCAAGGTCACTGCCGGTCGTCCGCAGGGCAAGGAACGGTGTGCAGGGGTAAAAGGACCAGCATCCTTCCTTGTGCCATGTATGGCTGCGGAGAACTCACCTGACATGACTCCGGTGACACTGGAATTTATTATCTCATTAATAAAAGGGCATCCGAGCCAGGGCTGGCTAATTGATGTGACACCTCGCCCTAATTGGGCTCTGCCATCCAGGATGCCGGCTCTGTCTTCAGGCTGCCTCTGTCACCATGACACATTCAAGATGTCCCCTCCGCTCACTGCCACACCCATAGGAAGAAGAGTCATCCAGGATCGTTGCAAAAGAAAAACGGAACAGGGATGCTGAAGGGAATCACGAGGGGTGTGCAGTGGGTCCCCTGGATCACGAGATCCAAACCTAACCTTTGCCTACGCTTCACCCTACTCACGGAGCTCCTAGTCACAAGACAGGACCCGGGATTTGGTTTTAGTAGAAAGAAAAAAAAAGAAAAGAAAAGGCAACACAGAGAGTTTCTAAGCCACAGTCAAATAAAGTGCATACAGCAAGCACATTAGGAAAAGTTAGAAGACCCTCCCTCCGTCGAGGAGGAGAGGTAATGCAATGGTCTCCCAGGGCCAGGAGCTTTCCCACCCACTAAAAACAGCATATTTTTACCCAAACAAAGCCCGAACAGTTTATCCTAATATCAGGCAAACATTCATAGCTGTAAGGAAATCGAAAAGGCTTTTCTTTTGAAAAAGTGTCACAAAATGCTCCAATTCATTCCAACGGCCATGTTTGGCTCTGCGGATTTTTTTCCAGGCCAGTCCCAGGGAGTGGGGGTGCCCTGTGGGCTGGGGTGGGTGGGTCATCTGACCCCCAGGGCCACTTATCCTGTGAGTGACTTTGCAGGCACATTTGAAATTTAAATGACCAATATCAGGAGAAAGGAGATGCCATTTCTTGCTTTGCTCTAAGGGAAGGGGTTGGGATTGGGTCATCCTGGGGTTGGTCTCGGGTGGGACAGAGCCCAGCCGGGGACACTTTGAGCCCCAGGAGGAGGGGATGGAGGGATGCCCACCGGGCATCGGGAGCATCTTACTCCCCGGCGTGGCGTTCCTCCCACCGTCTGGGGCTGGTGCCGACCGTGATTCTGATTTTCTTTGAAGCGCCACCATCCCTTCCTTTCCACAATGCTCAGAAGTCCCATTCATCTGTAGCCACCACCATCATCGGCTTCTCTGGGGTAAAGGCCTAATAAACCATGTCATACCGAGGGGTTACAGACTTACTGCTTTCAAAGGCATTTTATTTGCAGAGCGAGAGGACAGCTCACTTAGATCTTGACGAGTGTTTCACCTGGGGTCTCAAATGTAGGAAGAGGTGTCATCTGTCATTTGGGTATGCGTCTGTCCCCTTCCAGGAAGACCATGCCTCTCAGCAAAGACCCAAATGGCATCTGGTACGACCTTCTCTCCATGGGGACATTCATGCACACCGTGGGTGGTCCCCTCTGGCCCCTGTACATTGCATTAAGTGCCCCACAGTTTCCATGTGCCGCCCGTGGGCACAGTCAGCACCCAGGTATGTACAAGATACCCAGATAAAGAGCATGTGTGATGATGCACTGCTCTAGTCCCACCCCCAGCACATGGCACTGTTTCACAAACCTCCTAGACGTTCCCTCTCTCTTATGGAAATGCAGCCCTCTCCTTTGGAGAGCGATGCTCTAGACCGCCAACCCCACCCCCCATACACACCCTTCTGTGGCTCAAGGTACCAATACAATTCATTCATGCAACATGGCCTTTCTGATGACAGGACTGGAGGAAAACCTGGACCTCTGACCCACTGCGCTAATCAGAGCCCCTTCCCGGGACTTCTAAAGTCACAACGGAAGGCCACGAGCCCGTATTGGCACTCTTGGCCCCGGGTTCTTGGAGAACGGAAGGCCAAGAGAAGACGGTTGTTGCCAAGGGAGATGTGGGGGGAGGAAGAAGGAAGAGAGAGGGAGGAGGAGAAAGGGACCACAGGGCTCTTCCGAAGGTTGATAATGCAGGAGAATTTTTTTTCCCATTTTTGTGGGTTTCAGCCAATTTCAACCAAGTGTCCTGACAAATGCAGAAGGAGAAGTGATTAATAACCATGTTTGCAGTAAAGGAATGCATGAGTGACCACCTTCATCTTGTCCTGCAAGTCACAGGAGGCTGCCTAGTTTATTAATGGAGAAATCTTGCTGTAGCACTGTGATAAATATCACCGCACGCCTCTAGATGAAAGAAGACACCTGCAGGTCTCCTGGGTGCTGACCGTTCAGGGGCAGCCTGTCAAAAGGCAGTGCTGTGCAAACTGCCATCTCCACCCGGAGCCCGAGAGAGCTCCCACGGGAGCAGGAGGAGACATGAGGCATAGACACCGTGTGGCAGGACACCGTTCCCCTCCCCTGCCCGCCTCTGCGAGCCTGTGCCTTCTGCCACTCTGTCCTGCCCAGCCTTTTAAAAATCAGAAGATTCTTTCTCGTATGAAATTATAGCCACCACGGATTGCAATTTATAGTTTGCTGAATATTTAAAATCTATTAATTTGCAAAAAAAGAACAAGAAATACGGGCACCACTGTCATAGGAAAACATTTGGATGACGATTTTGCTCACCTGGGATTCTTTTTCCTTCTGTTAACAGCAGCCCTGTTTGGGCCTGGGGCTTCAGCAACCAGGAGAGAGAGAGATCTTCTCTACTAAGGTGGTCAAGCTGGTGAGACATACACCTGTTAACCCAGGAGCGTCACTCTGTGCTCTGCTTCTCTGAGCTCACATGGTTCAAGCTCACAGAAGCCACCACGTGGGCCTGGGGGTGAGCACAGCTTCTAGGCCCTACCCTGAGTGGGGGACAGAGCTAAGGAGCCTCTGTGTTGTCTTCTGACTGTGTGGTCAGCCTCGCTGGGAGCTGCTGGGCAGTCTGGTTTCTCTCTCCTCCTTTAGGTGCAGACCATCTTCCCTGACCAGTTCCGGGGTCCACATCCAGACTTCCAGAAGGATCTTTCGGTTTCCCTATCCTGACATGATGGCAGCAGTTGAGGTAAGTCTCCCCACCTTCTCTGGGCCATTCAGCTGCTCTCCCAGTGAAGTGTTCTTCTTTTTCTTCCCCCATCATTAGCAGCTTCTAAGTTCCACTCATTAAAAAGGCTGCATGAATGTTTGTTATTGATGCAATAGACACCTGTTTACCTTGACGTCCACACTTCTAGTGGAATATAATTGCTACTCCCACTACTATAGTATTAAGACAAAGCCCCCACTAATAAGATTTTGACCACTCACTATACACTGGTCACACATACAACGTCATAATCCATACTACCAGTCTATGGTGATAATGTTATTAATATTCTATGGTACAAATGAGCAAATTGTGGCTCTGGGAGACTAAGTAATTTTTAGGACAAGTGATCCTAACATATAAAAAGAAACAAAGTCGGTAGATGAACAGATAGAGATAAGTTAGATACATGATTCTTTCATCGATCCTGGATTCAGCCATACCTGAAGTTGCCTGTATCCTTGAATTTTCCATTTGTGGAAGTTAATTAATGTTCCCTTCTGCTTTAACATACTGAGAAGAATTCTCACTCTCACTAACAAAACCACCTTGAAAGGTAAGTATAATTTTCCCTGTTTTGGTGAGAAAAAAAAAAAAAAAGAGGCTGAGAAGTTAAGTCACTTACCTAGGGCTCCATGAACACTTGGTATTTGCCTTCAGCAGAGATGAGAAGGAGGGAAGATGGAGAAAAGGAAAGAAAGAAGATCCTTTACAGTGAAGAGATGGAAAGGCACGGTTTTCCCTGAAGTTCACTTGCCTCTATGAGCCTTAAAAACATGTATTATCCCTCTATATGAAAGCATGCACGCTACAGTTTTTCCTCTGGGTCCTATGATCACTTTCTCTTGGTTGTAGGAATTCAAAATACTTACTAGCTGCCCCTGTTTTAGCCAAGGAACAGAGCAAGAAACAGGAGCTACTGTAAATCCTTCAAACATAGTTACCTAATGCAGGAATGAGCACCTAGAAAAATTATTGGGGTGGCCAAAGGAGGAGGTTTTAGACTCTGTTTCCACATGTTCCTGGCTTCTGGATGTCAAATAATTATGGATTATCTTCTGTAAGAAGATTCCGTGAGAATTCTGAATTCTGTGGAGATTCTGGGTTCTGTTACATTCCTCCGAAAAGTGTTAACTTTTTAGCTTTGGCTGGCAAGCAACTTGGTCCAGTTAGAAAGCTGTGTCCTGGGCTGCAGCTTAAATCAGTTCAGTTCTTTTGCCCCCCATGCCTACGGGGTCCACCAGTCTTCCAAAAACGAGGGCAGAATTGATACACCGAATTTGGGGATGCTCCTCTCTGGTCTTGTCTGTTGTTAGACCCCTCCTCTCTACTTTCCAGTGACTGCGATTGTTCCAGACTCTGTCCTCCAGTTCTCCAGCCCACAAGGAGTGGTTTCTACAGGAGAACCCGTTGTTCCCCGACAGCAGTGACAGTGACCTGTCCTTTGGGGGAAGAGCCACAGAAACGGGCAGTTTTCTTCACACCTTTTCCTTCTTTCAGGTGTCGGCTTCCTTCCGGAATCTGCCTCCTTGCCTCCCTTCACTCTTCAGAGCCTTCAGGAGGTTGGTTTGGGTCATTTGTTCATGCTTCTCTTTTGCTTTTGTATTTTATTTTATTCAGAATCTGGAGCTGTAAGCTGTGTGACTGTCTATCAAGTAGGCATTTACTTACTCACCACAGCCGAGGCTAAACTCCTCCATGGCCTCTTCGAAGTGTTCCCCCTGAATTGTCTTGCTCTGGAAGCTGGACACCCCTGCCTCTCTGGTTTGTCCGTAAGGTCCAATCCGTCCCCCTGAAACGGGCAGATAACTCAGCTCTCCCTGAATCACATCCAGGCTTAAGAACGCTGGTTACTGACGTTTGCTTATCCTCCGACGCCCCCTTCTGGATTTTCCTTCACCAGCTTCGCCCACAATTATATAAGGTCTCCTTCCTGAATTCAGTTCCTTGTTCACAGTGGTTGAGCTCCCCTAGTCCCACCTTGATGAATCGTGGCCCCTGAGCTCCATCAGCAAATACAAGGGCCACCTACATGATTTTGGTCACGCCTTCTGCAGCAGTCCCACAGGGAGAGGGTCCCACACCGTCCCCTGGCCAGCCTCGTTCCTGGTTCTGCCTGGCCCGACCTTTCATGTCTTGAGCGCTCCACAGAGACCGAATGCCCGTTGCCTGAGCTCTATGAGGACAATGGCTGTGTGGGGAAGCATGGGCTACTGGGGTCCCACAGACGGTGGGCAAGGAAGCATCGCACCTTTTATTCGCAAGTCAGAGGCAAGGAAACTGTAGTGAGCAGTAGGGGCCTCCTGAGAAGAAAGACATCCCTTTGTGTGAAAGGCTGCTGGACTTAATGTCACTAAGGATCCGTCTGCCCCTTTGCTCAGCCCCCAAATTGGAGCTTTTCTCCTTCTCCACTGGGCCTGCAGAAAATGCCTCTCAGCGCCACCAGGGGGCACTGCTGACTCTAGAACCATCTGAAGCCGGCACCTGGGGAGGGAGCAGAGCTCTGCCTCCCATAAATTCACGGAATTGGCACTGCATTGTTCCAACTGTCAAAACAACACAATTTTGGCAGATTTCCATTTGAAGCTCAATCTTTTTTTAACAGGCCATCAGAGACTTTTAAGGGGAGTCAAGAACAATGCCGTGGGTCTAGCTGCAAAGCTTCTGAAGTTACCCGGATTGTCTGAACCTGAGAAAGGTGGCTGAAGGCAGCCAGGACGGTCCTGAATCCGTCCTGAATCCTTGGCTTAAGATGCTGATCACGGGCGGCCGGGAGGGACTCTAAAAGGGAGAGTAATATCGCCGCTTACATGCTGGGTTGCCTCTCACAGTGGTTGGTTGAGTTTGAAATGAATTATTCCCTATTAACAATTCAATGTTTAGTTCCTACCAAGTAATGACTATAAAATTGAAAAACAAAACAAAACCGAAGACTTAGGGGTGGAGAGGATGCAGTCAGTAGAATGGCTGGACCCACCACATCTCAGGGCCAATGATTTTGGAACAGTCTTAGTCTGTTTCTTCTGGCCAGCAGTGATGGGACTGAATGGAAGTGACTATTTCTACACCTGTTTATGGGCTGTCCTGTGTTCCTGTCCTGTTCCCCTTTCCGCAAAGACTCTGCCCTCCTGTCTTGCCCGTCTCCACTCTTTTTTTTTTAAGATTTTATTTTCAAGTAATCTCTACACCCAACAAAGGGCTTGAACTCACAACCTTGAGATCAAGGGTCACACACCTTCCGGACAGAGCCAGCCAGGCCCCCCAGCTGTCCCCCACACTTCATCTCTCGTCATCCCTGAAGCCAGTGATAGAACATCACTCCCTCAAAGCTATGGCTTGGCGTGTGTTCAACAAATTTGGGCCCGGCAGGTTCTGGTTCGTCTCTGGGTTCAAGGTGAGTGGCCATGTGGAGAAAGACCTGGCTGAGGTGGGACATTTAAAAGGAGAGGGAAGTTATTCGGGGGCTCTCGGTGGGGAGAAAACATCAAGTACAAAGTTTCTGAAGGGAGAATGAGTGGAGCGTGCGTAGGGAACAGAAGTTAGATCGTGTAGATGGAAGACAAGTCGGCGATGAGAACTCCCGATCTTGGGATCTTGTAACATTTCATTTGCGCCTGTTTTCTGATGGTCATTCGAGACATCTGTGTTTGCCTATTATCTCCCCAAGTACACTCTCTGAGGACAGGGTCCTAGTCCAATGCCCACCCATAGTAATCACTCAACAATTATTCATAGGATCAAAGATGGATGAAACATGGAGATTGTTTTCCTCCTGTACCAAGATCTGATAATCCACAAAGAACAAGGGCACCGCTGAGCAAGTGAAGTGTGGCATTGAATGTTGGGTGTCTCAGTGAGGTTGGGCGATGTTATGGTACAACACCAAATGGGCCCAAAATGTCAATGGCTTAAAACAGTGAACACCCATGTGTCATTCAAAGTTTTGGTGACCACTGCTGGTTGGCAGGGAACTCTGCTCACTGAGGTCATTCAGGGACCCAAGTGATAGAGCAGCCGCCACTTTGACCAAAGCCGTCCCCACGTCCATCCTCTCTGAATACGGAGTTCAGTGAGATGTGTATTAAGCAACTGTCCTTAACTGACTCCATGATAAACTGTCTAACCTCATGCTTCTTCTGGAATGATGCAATGCACTGAGTATGCTCATGCCTACTTTATGTTGAGACCCAAGTAAGAGTTTCACTTCGGTGAAGTTTTCAGATAAGAATAGTTGGAATAATGACTTTGGATAATTACGTAGGGAGTATAATGGAGTAATGATTTAGGGAATTGCTCCCCAAAAGCTGGTCCCCTGACGCAGAGCCTCGAGATGACCTGCAGGCTTGTTAGGAAAACTGTTGCAAGCCCCCCCCCAAACCCCCCATCCTGATCTACTGAATTAGAATCAATGTTTTAACAAGTTCCCAAGGTGCTGTGTAAGCACAGTAAGGTCTGACAATTGTTTACAGGGATTCTCTAGCCAGACTAATTGGATTCAAATCCCAGGGCTGCCAACTACTAACTCTGTGATATTGAATAAGTTGCCTAAACTCTGTGTCTCGATTTGTTTGTAAGTGGGGTTAATGACAATATTAACGTCATAAGATCATTGTGAGGATTAAATGAGTTCAAGTAGTAAATGAGTCAAATACTTGTCACAGTATTTAAGATAGTGCCTAGCACGAAATAAGAAGTCTGTAAGTGTTAGAGATGAAGACAGTGACTGTGGTGGTAATGGTGATGGTAGTCATAATGTCAATGACGGTGATGATGGTTATGGTGAACATGATGATGGCAATGATGGTGATGATGATGGTAATGGTGACAGTGGTGATGGTCATGATGGTGGATGGTGATGTTTGTGGTGATGGTGATGATTATGGTGGAGATGGTGATGATGGTTATGGTGGACATGATGATGGCGGTGATGGTGATGATGATGGTAATGGTGACAGTGGTGATGGCCATGATGGTGATGATTGTGGTGATGGTGATGATTATGGTGGAGATGGTGATGATGGTTATGGTGGACATGATGATGGCAGTGATGAGAATGATGGTGGTGGTGGTGATGGTGATGATCAGGATACAAATGCCGTTAAGGTGATGTCAGTGTGATTACTTCACTTATCACTTAATCTGAAGCATCATTACTCAGCTCCTATACTAAAAGGACCATTTGCTGACCTCGATCCCTGAATAGAAAGGTGATGGGTAGAAAATCTGCCCTGAGGGTCTTTACCCAAAGTCTGGGAAGGCAGCAGGTACCAGGACGGACATAGGACAAGCGTCAGTGTGGGCATTCGAGCATCAGTCTTAAAAATCATCCTCCCGAGTGCTGTGAAGTATATAAGCCTGACAATTCACAAACCTGTATCCTGGGGCAAATAATACATTATATGTTAATAAAAATAATTAATTTTTAAAAAGCCATCCTCACAGGCCAAAAGTCACTTGCATCTCGCATTTTAGCTTGGGTAGCTGAGCCTGTGTTCCTGCCAGAGGAAATTAATCTCCACAGAGGCCAAGTTCAGGCCTCAGGCTCAGAGATGCCTGAGCAGCACAAGACACTGGGGAGCTTGTCTGTTAGGCTAAGTGGAAACGACAAAGGAATAATTTTTCAGTGTTTGTTCAAAATAGAAAGGTCTAGCAAATGAGACCTAACACAGGTTACCAAGACACCTAGTGTAGAGAATGGGCAGACATAAGCATGCACCTCGACACAGGTGAGTGTAATGAATGGTCACAGATGGCCTCAATTCAACCCTGTTTGACCACATCCCAGTTGGGTGACCCTGAACAAGCCACGTAACCACCCGGACATCAGCTTCCTTGTCTGTACAATGGGCTAATAAGGCACATATCCGTAGGTTGCGAACAGAGTTGTCTGGCAATTAGCAAGCATCTAATACATGTTACCGCCATTACTGGGATCATCACTGTTTCACTACTCTTGGCCAAGGGAGCTCAAGGTAAAAACGTGTGGAGCTCAGCTTCCTGGTCGATAAGGCGGGGCTGGTAATCTGTAGCTTCACGATAGCTACTCCCTGGACGGGCTTCATCTTTATGCACACACTTGTGGCGGGGCTAGGAACACAGGACTGAGCAGGCCAGACCTCCCCCACGGAGCTGACAGGGGCTGGGGGAGGCTGCAGATAGACATCAGCAAATACGCGTGTGAGTGAGCAAGAGTGGATGGTGAACGGCCCCCAGTGTTGCCTCGGTGCTTTCTTGCTGGACGCCACGAGGCTGGACTCTTGATCCAAGCGTGGCAGGTGTGGCGGTGGGAAGGGAGGAAGGACACCCTGTTTCTCCATTCTACTTCCCCACTCCGTTCCGTGTCAGCCAGGCGGAGCTCCTGGAGTTTGCCAGAAGAAGAGAGAACCCAAAGCTTATGGATCTTCCCAAGGTCAAAGCCAATATTAACTCAGAGCTGGGGGCTATGAACTGTGCCACTTCTGGAGCAGGGGGAGGGCTCACCTTGATCACCACCACTGCCATCTCCCAGCATCCGGCTTCAACTCCCATCTGAGCCTCAGCAGCCTTCTGTCCTAACGTACCCCGAAGACTGCTCACTCCTGGTCTTCTCCTTCCTCCCTGAAGGGTATATTTGGCACCCAGTGGCTTGGGCCAAAACCCCGGACCACTGATGCTCTCCCACGGCCCCACCATCCATCCGCGGGCGCTTTGCCTCCACCAACAGCCAGCAGCATTCACGGTCTCCGCCTCCACGGCAGGCCTCCATGCCCACCTTCCGATGCCAGCCCCCAGCACTCCTGCCGGCCTCCAGCCGACTTAACGAACGCCAGGCTTCCTCCGCCGCTGGGGTCCTCCAAGAGGCCACATGACCCTTCTGAAGGAAAAATGGGACCCTTGGCTCCTCCACCTCCTGGCCTTTGCACTTTGGGTGCCTCAGCCTGAAAAGCTCTTCTCCCGGAACCTGCTGTCTTGCAGGATGGCTTTCTTTAGAGTCTGTCTCCTGGAATGTGAGATCCGTGAGTGTAGGACTTCCGTCTGTTTCGTTCAATGCTAGAACCCCATATCTGAGCCTGACAAATGGTGACCAATAGATAAATATTTGCTGAGTGAATGAAGGAAATGTCAATGGACAGTGACAGTTCTCCCATTAAGGCTCGGGGGAAGCTCGGGGGAAGAATGGGATGAGGTCTATAAACATTGAGAAAAATGCCAGGCCAGATTGCTAAACATGTCTTCCTTCCTCCTTTCCTCCATCCCCTTTTCTTTCCTTCCTTCCTTCCTATCTTCTCTCTAACACCAAGGACTTGACATGACATCTGTAAGACAACCATAGCTGTCTCGTAAGGCCAACACATAGCCCTCATTTTCCTTGTCCTTGGTAATACATGCCTATAGGTCCCGTCCAGGGGCACATCTCATGAGAAACGCTTGAGCTAACTTCACGAGATCCATCCCTCATTTTACAACGGTATTAAAAATTTGGAATGTAGGCCCGAGCAACAACATAGTCTGAAATCATCTCTTTGACTTGGGAACTCAGGCACATGTGGAGGCAGCAGGTTTCCTCTTTCCAATAGCTCTTGTGTCCTATAAATCATGTTAATCGTCTCCATGTGCCCATAGCCCATGGGGAGTTTCGAAAAAGCCTTTGAGGGGATTAGTGGTCTCTGATGTTTGTTATGAAATTCAGAAAAGCATCTGGAAGTAATTTAAGTTAAGGAATTAATGATTTGAGGGTTAAATAATACATGCCTTAAAAAAAAATAAATACAGGAAACTGTTAGCCCATGAATCTCTTAAGTTCTCACCTCCATTTGGGGGCATTTTCCTTAAAAAGATAACTCGACCACATCCTCCCTTCTGTTTGGTTTTGCACACATGTTTGATACCTAGAAGGTCACCGGGTAGATTAAATGGGATCCTAAACAGATTTGCAGAAAAGAAGCACCCATTACCTGGGTCTCCTTGTGTCCACCCCTGAGGGAGCAGGAGGGAGGCTCTTGCCACCCACGCTTGGAGAACCAGTCTGAAGGAGCTCTCGAGATTTAGGACACATGAGGGTAACGTGAAGCCCGTTTACCTGGCTGAGGACCTCCTGCTTTTCTTCTCATCTTTACCTGTTATGCATATTTCTGTGGTTCGTTCAGTTTTTTGCTTCTTGATGATTTGTGCCGTGGAGTCCCAGACCACCATCTGCCTTTGGCTTTGCAGTGGAAAGCAGTATTCTGTGCCAAAAGGAAAGAAATTATGTGTATGCATGGGGGAGAGAGGGTGGGTTGCAAATTATAAACTTACAAAGGAGAAGGGCAGGGGCATGGAGGGCATCATTAGGGGCTTTTTGTTTCCATCATCAGACGGGGGGTGGGGGAGAGGATAAAACCGATCTGAACCCCTCCCTCAGGATTAACAGATATGTCGCATTTCTCACTAAGGATAGAAACATTTAAATGAAAAATATTTCTTCTCCAGTGACTTTAGGCTAACAAATAAAAATGAGAAGGAAATGTGTTTTCCATTTTAGGAGCCCGAGTCTCCTTTAGGACTGCTTCCCGAGGTGTGTCTACACTAGCTGAATGAACGGAAGGGTTGGCCAATTATCAGCATAATCCACTTAAAACCTGAAAATCTCTGCCACCCAGGCAGGCCTCCCTGGAGAAGTGGCCTGGATGCCTTTCCCCGAGGCTTTGCGGCTCTGGTGAGAGCCGGGCGGCTGGACCCCGTCTTCCAGGAGCCCAGACGCCAACCCCAGGGGAGCGTCTGGCGTGCCTGGGGTGGGCTGGGCCTCCCGGAGAAGCTTCTGGGCTCCCGGTGCACCACCTCTCGCTCACAGGCAGGGGAGGGAGTTGGGGTCCCGCCTTCGGATTGTTCAGCGCCCCCCCCCCGCCCCGCCGTGAGGCCCGAGCGTCAGTAACCGCCCAGGCAAGCAGCTGGGGTCCCCGCGAGGAAGGAGGGCGGCTCTGGCAGCGTCGCGAAGTGGGGTGGCGCGGCGCGTGCACATCTTTCTGGCCTGAACTGCAGGTTACTAGTGGTTGCAGAAGCAGGTCTGGCTGGGGGAGGGGGTATTTCCTCCCTGAAGGGTTAGTAGAAACACATGGGCAGTGGGGAGGAGCCCCAACAAGATAAAAGGATCCGCAGTGAAAAATGAACCTTTTCTCCACCGCCGCGTTCCAGTCCCCACCCCCAGACACCGCTGCGATCTCCTGCTTCGCGCACAGACATGCACAGATGTGCACACGCCTCCCTCCGCCCGTGTCCCTCGGCAGGCTGTTCCGCACGCTGCCTTCCCCACCGAAGGGTCCACCCAGAGCTTTCCGCAGCGGACGCAGGGAACTTTCAATTCCAGGTGTCCCCAGCTCTCAAGACAAAAAATCGGGGGATGACCTGAAATTGAAGAGCGGGGAGGGACGCCCCCTCGCCCGCCGCGGCCGCGGGAGGGTGGCGAGGGGAAGGGTCCAGCTCCATGCTGAGTCGCGGGTCCCTGCGCAGAAGTCTCCGGGACGCGAGCCGCAGGGCGCGGGGGCGGGAGGCCGCCAACGGACGGAGCGGACCCCGGGTGCGGCCGAACCCCGCTCTCCCGGCTCGCCAACCTCTCCCGCCCCCAGGGATCCCGCACCCGCGCCCCTCCCGGCTCTCCAGGCTCCGCTCTGGCCCGGGGCGGGGCCGGGGGCGGGGCCGGAGGCGGGCCGGGGTGGGCGGGCCCGGGGGGGGCGGGGCGGGGCGGGCGGCGGCTGCGGCGGCGGCTGGAGAAAAGTTGTCCCGGCCAGAGCGCGCGCTGCCGCGGGATCCAGAACCGCCGCGGCGCCACGGCGGGGGCAGGCGAGACCACCGGATCTGCAGCCGGGCCGGCCGACTCGCAGCCGGGGGTCGCCCCGGGGCATGGGACAGCCGGCGGGGACCGCGGGCCGGCGCTGCGCCCCAGGCGGGCGGAGGGCGGCCTGAGCGGCCGGGACGCAGGATGCGCTCCGAGGGCGCGGCCCCCGGGCCGGTGGCGCCGCTGTGCGGGGCGCTGAGCCTGGTGCTGGGCGCGCTGCTGGGCAAAGGTAAGGCAGGGCGGGCGTCTGTCTCGCCGGCGCTCGGGAAGTTCCCCGGTCGGGATGGGCCGGGGCGGGGGAAGCCGGAAGGCGGGGGTGTCGCGGGAACCTGGGGGAGGCCGCCAGTCCCGCCAGGAGCGCCGGAGTGCCGGGCGCCGAGAGGCCCTTCCCTAGCCGGGAGGACGTAGGAGCTGGGCAGATTCGGCTGGTCCGACACCTCTGGATTCGGGGTGCTTTCCAGGGGTGGGGGGGCGTGGCTGGGGGACACCGTGTCCCCCACGCCCGAGTTGCGTGCGGACCTAACCCAGCCCCAGCAGTCCCAGTGTGGAGTGGGGGGGCCGCCTTCTGTGCCCCCTTTTCCTCCCAGCTTTGAGCCCCCCATCCCCGGGTCAGTCTGACTGGGACTGGAGACCCGGGAGGGCGGACCGGGTTTGCGCCCGGGCCGTGGGGTGCCGAGAAGCGACCTTGGCCGCGGGAGGAACGTGCGCTCACAGCGCAGCTCGCGGGGGCCCCGCCGGAGCCCGGCTGCGGTTCGGTGTGCCTGGGGCGTGCGGTGTGCCTGGTGGGCGCGGTGGCGGCCCTGGCCCTGGGCCTCCCAGCAGCGCGGTCCCGGGAGGCCGCGCGCCTCAGTCTCCTCATCTCGGCAATGGGGACGACGGCGACCCTGCCCTAGGCTGGCGAGGCTGCAGCGAGCGAAAGCCCGCCGCGCAGAGGGCTCACGGAGGGTCGCGGCGGCGGCTGCTGTGGCGGTCGTGGGTGTGCGCGCTGGGGCCGCGGGCGCGAGCGGCGCTGGCAGCGGGGCCCCGGCCGGGAAGCGCCCTGCCCCGCTGGGCTCGGTGGGACTTGGGCGCCGGGGCCTCGGGCAGGCTGGGCGGGCGGCACGCACACAGCGGTGCGGAGTCCCGGCTGCTCGGCCCGGCGCGGAAAATGAGAGACGCTCCGCTGCCGCCCGCGCGGCTTGGGTCGGGGTTCCCAGGTCCACTGGGTGAGACCGCGGGGGCACAGGCGTCCTTGCGCCTTCGCGCGGCGCCGCGGCTGGGGCCCAGGCAAGTGCAGCCCGCCGAGAATCCCGGCTGTCTCCTGCCCGAAGCTCTGCGGGCTGGGGTGCAAATGCGTAGAGAGAGACAAGTTACCGATAGAGGTTAAAAAGTAGCATTTGCTTTTTTAAAAGTCCTTATGCAGCGCCTGAAATCCCAGAGATATCGGCTTTCCTTGAGGCTGCAGGTTCTCAGGCGCACCAGCTGGGCGAAAATCGCTGTTTGAAATAGTGTTCCTTCTCCGGAGAGCCCCAGGTAGACAGCAGTGTGTGTGTGTGTGTGTGTGTGTGTGCGCGCGCGCGGCGCTGGTAGAAATGGGGAGACTTTGGTTTAGAACTGGACCGAAAGAGCAAACATGCAGTACCCGAAGCTTTAATTCGGCCGCTAGCTCTGCGTTCTAGCATTTGCAAGACTCAGTTTCCCAAAATGTAAAGTGGCCACTCAAAAAAGAAAAATCCCTTCCCCCAAATACTTGCCAGGGACTTCTGGGTGGTAAAGAGACTTGATGGATGGAAAAGCCTTTGTAGGGGAAGGTGGTGTCATTTTAAACCCGGCAAGGGGTGAGAGTCCCGGATCAGGTTTTCCCCCCACCTGGGGAGGATTTACTCAGCCCAGAACTCTGAATGTTGAATGTCCCTTTTAAAGTAAGTTGTGGGCTTCTCTTAATTAAATTCCTTTTTTTTTTTTCTATCTAGAGGATTTTAGCTGTAATTTAGGAGTAGCCATTACAAATGTCCACGTAGAAGAGACTAAGGGCAGCAATTTGGTTGGAAAGTGGAACTGGGAATTTTGTGTTAAAGATGCTATTTACACAGCAAGGTTGGGGGTGATGAAGATTGTGGGCATGGAGACGTCCCACCCCTACCCCCAAAGCCACCCCTCCCTGGCTTAGTGCAACCTTGAGTTTCCTCTCCTTGCTTTGGCTTGACAATTTCCCGACTGTGGTCTGGGGGCCTGTGGTCCCCAATTCATCCTCTGCCAAATATTTTTCATTGTTTCCCAGGACCAACAACAGCACTGCATTTCTCCTCTGATTCCTCCAAGAAAATGTGTGCGCCGTGAGATTTCTTATAGAGAGGAAAGTTTCCTGACCCTCATTTAAATTTGTGCTGTCTTTAAAAAAAAAAAAAAAAAAAGGAAAAAAAAAAAAAAGCCATCTCTGACTCTTCCTGCCCAAGGATTTAAGTGCTGATTTCTAGAATCCTCAAAACCGCTGATCAATTTTTAGTACCAATTGTATGTTTATTCTCAACTCTTGGATTTAAGGCTCTGCGATTCTTCAAGGGTTGGAGCGGAGTCATTGTTCCTGGGAGGTTCTATAAATAGCCAGGGCATTGAAAGATTTAAGATTTAAGACCCAAGATTTAAGGCTTGGGTAGGTGAGGTGAAGTGTCCTTCAGTTAGAGGTTGAGGTATTGACCCCATACGGAGCGGTGGGAGGGTCTGGGTGGGCTGAGATGCTATCAGCGTGTTCTAATGGTCATTGGTCACATATGGAACCCCTGGGAAGGTCACACGGGACCACAACCTATTCTGAAGTCTTTGGGGTCAGATGTGCGTCAAGATTCAGAATTATGGAGGTCTTTGAATAGCTAGCTAGCTAGAAGCATAGGCTTGTATACATCTATTGTGTAACATCCCAAGCTGGGCGTGGTCACACCTGTCATCACGCACATTGGTCATTCTGCACCAACTGTATAAGTACGTAAAGGCGGTTAAGACCCCCCAAACAGCCTCACTTTTCTCGAGATCAGCATTGGCCACCAACTGCATTAAGACCAAACAAGCGAACCTTTTGGGATGCTGAGTTCCTGAGAAAGGGTTTGGCAGGTTTCATGAGTAGAAGGTAGTCTGGGTGGAGAGATGACACAGGGTGCAGGATGACGCTGGAGAATGTGTCCTTCCTACACTTAGATCACATGCACACACTCGGTAGACACAGTGTGCCTTATGTCCGTGCCCGTCCCTCAAGCGAACACTCTGTGCTGCATTGAAGCTTCCTAGAAATAAGTGATTTCAGTTTCTTAGAAGCCCTTCTGTTAAACCACCCGACTCTGGGCTTGTCTTAATTCTTTCCTCTATACCCAAGTACTTGACTTGTCCTTGCGAACTTCATAACCTGCAGACGCAGACAGACACTGTTTTGCCCATATGGTTTTTCTTTTTCCTAAGTGATGAAGCTCCCCCAAATGGGGAGAATTCAAATAGAAAGCAGGATTTCCAACTCCCCTTAAGAGTGTGGGTTCTCTATCAACCTTGGGCACAGCTTTTCATATGACTACACAGCACCAAAGCTGAATGTGGGAGTCCCTCCTGGGGGTGGGGGGTGTTTATTCACCTGCCTTTCCCTCCTTGCTGGGCCCCCCTAGCCACTTGGGCCTCTGGCTCTTCTTCCTTCATTTGGCTGCTCACTGTTAGCTTACTGACAAGAGTGGCTAGCGTCAGGCAGAGAACTCAGAACTCTCGATTATATTAGCAGTTAGCACCTCCATGAACAGAGGTTAAAACAAAACCTCTGCATGTATTAGATATTTCATACATCCATAGTCATGAGAAGCAAGGTTAATAAAAATGAGCCTTTGGTATATTAATTGGAGTGAAAGGGAGTATTACTGAATTAATGGAATAAATGGGGAGTCTGATTGATAGAATTTTTTTATAGCAGTCTACTTTGTTTAAAAGTCAGATTTATTAAGATATAATTTGCATACAGTAAAACTCACCCTTTGGAGTACAATTGTATGTTTTGACAAATGCACGTAGTCATGCAAACACCACCACAGTTAAGGTAGAGAACATTTCCATCACTCCCCAAAATTCTTCTGGGCCTCCGTGTAGCCTCCCCATGGCCCCTGGCAACCACTGACCCCTCTTCTGTCCTTGTAGTTTTGATTTTTCCTAATTCCATAAAAATGGGATCCTGTGGCATGCAGCTTTTGAATCTGCTACCTTTTGCTTATCACAACACATTTAATAAATATTCACCTATACACAATGCAGCAGATTGTTCCTTTTTAATGAGGCATGACATTCCATCAAATGACTGTGTCGCACTTGTTCATTCGTTTCCTAGTTGAGGGACATTTGGACTACTTCTAGCTTTTGGTAATTAGGAGAAATGTCACTCTAACTATTCATAAACACGTTTTCATGTGGACACAGTTTTTTAATTCCTTTGGGTAAATGCTGAGAGCTGGGATTGCTAGGTGATATGGTAACTATGTGCCTAGCTTTATCAGAATGCAAACTCTTTTCACGCCTACTGACATTTTGCATTCCTGCCAGCAAGTTATAAGAGTTCGAGCTGATTATTATCTCCAGCACTGCTTACTGGTTACCCCCTTTTTTTTCTTTGATTTTAACAGTTTTCATAGGTAGGCAGTGGTATTTCTTTGAGATTTTAGTTTTCACCCTAGGATTAATGATGTTGAGCATTCTTTTTTTGTGTTTCTGTGCCATCTTCTGTCATCTTCTGCAAAGTGTCTTTTTCAGATCTTTGCCTTTTTAAAAATATGTTGTTATTTTCCCATTATTGACCTTTGAGTGTACTTTATATAGTATGGATGTGAGTCCTTTATCAGATACATGTTCACCAGAGACTTTCTCCCAGTCTGTGTCTTTGGAAGAGCAAAAGTATTTAGTTTTAATGGAGTTTGATATATTAATTTTTCTCTTAGTAATTTGGTGTCACATGGAAGAAGTATTTGCCTAGCCCAAGGTCACGAGGATTCTTCAAATGCTTACAGTGCTGTTGGGGTACTTCATATTCCTGATGATATTTTTATTTTTTCCTTCCGTCCATTACTCAGAGGCATGTTGAGATCTCCAACTAAGTTTTGCTTTTGTCAATTTTTCATTAAAATTCTGTCAGCTTTTTCTTCCTGCATTGTTTGCAGACAGCATATAGTTGGGTTTTGTCTGTTTATTCAATCTAATAGTCTCTGTCTTTTAACCATTATGTTTTGACCATTTATATTTAATGTGATTATTGATATGTCTGTGTGGAAATCTACCACCTTGCTCTTTGTTTTCATTATATTTTACCTATTCTTTACCTTTTTTTCTTCTTTTTCTGCATGTTTTTATATTGGATATATGTTTTATGAATCCATCTATCTTCATATTTGCTCACTGTTTATACCTCTTTAAATATTAGTGCTCTCAGGTTTACATTATACATCTTTAATTAATCAAAGCGTACATTCAAAATATGTTATGCTGCTTTTTTGTTGTGTTAAGAAACTTAAAACCATGTATCTCTAATATTATCCCCCCACATATAATCCTTTTTAAGTGTATGCATCTTACCCCCTAGATATGGCTAACAGAATTTCTAATTAGAGATTTGTTTGTATATATTTCAAGGAAGGATAAAAATTACATTTCCTTGGCTTGCCTTGGTTTCTGGGTGGGTGCTTCTGGTACCCTTGAAACAGTTTTCTCTGCAAGACCTTGTTCTCTCTCCCGTGTGTGTGCTGAGCTGAACAAAAGTGTTCAGACACCTCAGGGATTTAGAAGTTAACTGCCTTTAAGGAGAGAACAAAGGTGAAATGCAACGCAGCCAAGTCTGATTTAGCAAAATTTCCAGGACAATGGCTCTAGATACTCTCCCAGAGTGACTGATTCCTTGTCTTCTGCAGTGTGTACATTTCTTTTTAACTGATTAAGTGGTAGGAGAGGCGTGTTAGGTTCACACTTGGAAATGTCTGGGATGCTGAGGCCATTCAAAGGCTCCATATAGAAGACCATGTTTTCTTAACATAAAATGCCTTTTCTTTCTTCCTCAGCACCCTTCGCTTTGTCAGCAATGTGCAGAGCTCTCACTTCTGGATTAGTTAAGGAGGCTTAGCATGAGAGAAGCAGGAGCTTAAATTTGAGCCTGTGCTCTGCCATCCCGTAGATGCATTGGTCAGAAGCCTCTGTTAGCCGCAGAAATGTAGCAGGGCCAGCTGCGAAATAGGGATTCTGGAGCTCATGATCCTGAAGGTAGGAGACCAGGCTTCCTAGGGCTCAGAAGTTGCCCGTTCAAGAGTGTCTGTTGTTATAATTGATGCTTTGCTTCAGGGTGTGCCAACCATTTTATTTGTTTTTATCTCTATGCTCATGTTTTAGATTCCAGGGACAAAGAAGCCCAGAATCCTGCCTGAACCCTAGAATCACCTAGGAAGCTTTCAAAAATGCTACCCCGCCCCCAGGCCCTGCCCCAAGCTGATTGAAGCAGGATCTTCTGCTAGTGGCAGAAGAGGTGGGCAGAGAGGCAGGGTTGACCATCTTTATTGCTTAGAAGCTCTTCTGGCGCTTCTACCGTATCCAGGAATCAGAACAGGCTGCCTACCTAGGCCCTTCTCTGTCTAGAAAAGTTTAAGGCAGTCCGATGGGCATTTCTACCATTTTGTATTCAAGGGGAGAGGGCATTTCTCCCAGAGAAAAACTGAAGAGCTGCTATGAAAGATGGTGGGATGGGTTTTGGATGCAGAATCAACAAATGTCCATCCGCCTCAGGTTTATTTATTTGCTTATTTATTTTTAAGATTTGGGGCACCTGGGTGGCTCAGTCATTGAGCGGCTGCCTTCGGCTCAGGTCACGATCCCAGGGTCCTGGGATCAAGCCCCACATCAGGCTCCCTGCTCAGCGGGGAGCCTGCTTCTCCCTCTCCCACTCCCCCTGCCTGTGTTCCTTCTCTCACTGTGTCTCTCTCTCTGCCAAATAAAGTCTTTAAAAAAAAGATTTATTTTTTTTCTTTAAAGATTTTATTTATTTATTTGACAGACAGAGATCACAAGTAGGCAGAGAGGCAGGCAGAGAGAGAGGGGGAAGCAGGCTCCCCGCTGAGCAGAGAGCCCAGTGCGGGGCTCGATCCCAGGACCCCGGGATCATGACCTGAGCTGAAGGCAGAGGCTTTACCCACTGAGCCACCCAGGCACCCCAAAAAGATTTATTTATTTAACAGAAAGAGAGAGAGTGAGCACAAGTGGGAGGGGCAGAGGGAACCGGGGAGAGAGAACTTCAGTCCCATGACCCTGAGATCATGACCTGAGGTGAAATCGAGAGCCGGACCCCCCCCCCAGCTGACAGTACCACCCATGTCCCTAACAGCCTCGGTTTTATTATGTGTAAACAATAATACCCACTTTGTAGGATTATCGAGAATGTCGCATGAAGAGCACAGGCGGGGGTTAGTGTCCTGAGGCCACCCTCACAGATGACCACAGCTGGGGCAGCTCCATACAACAGAATCCCCTTCTCTCTCCATCCTGGAGCCAGAGGTCAGAACTCAAATGTGGGTGTCTCCTCTGAAGATTCTGGGGGAGTCTCCTTCTTTGTCCTTTTGGCTTCCTTGTCTCCAGGAGCTTCCGGGCGGCTCACATAGCTTTCTCTGCCTGCCTATTCCCTTCCGTCTTAGAAGGACACCTGTCACTGATTTGGGCACCTCGCCGCCCCAGCGCAGGGTGATGTCATCCCTAGATCTTTGACTGACTTACACCAGAAGGACCTGTTTTCCAAATCAGGTCACGTTCACAGGTTCTAAGTGGACGCGTCTCTTGGTGGCCTCCATTCCACCTACGGCGCACGGTAAGATCAGGCACCTAGAAGGTCAGTAACTCCGAGCTCTTCTCCTATGCCTACTTATCAAAGCCGTGGAGAAGAATCACACAATACGACCCAATAGAAACCATGCATGGATACTTTTTGAATAACGGGGCATCACATAGAAGAAAGATGAAGACACACAGTGGGCGTGACAGTAACAGGGAGTAGGAAAGTCTGGGCCACGTGCGAGGGCGTCATTTATGATCAGCCTAAACAGAGAGCCGGCGGTGGTTGATATCCTGATACATCCCTTGATGTACTTCGTGCTTACACACAGCTTAGACCTAACTCCTTCTGGCTTAGTTTCCTAACACTCGTGAGGCAGCCCTTCTCCCCCTCCCCGGGGTTCACAGAGCCCTCAGGACCAACAGGCGCAGTTGTCTCCTCTTTCTGAGGTTAATTTTTTCACCCAGCTCTGCCACTGACGTCTCATCTTTCTTGTTCGGGGCGCCCGTCTGGCCCTTTCATTATAATGTCTGCTTTCCGCCCTGTTTCCTCACTGTCTCTGTGGACCCTGATGCATAGACGTGTGGGTCTAACATGACCCGCTTTGGCCTATGGTGGTCCGTCAGCGGCTCTTGGAGGCGAGAAAAGATTCTCTTATTCTCAACATAAACGAAGGAATTTGAAAAGCAGTAAGCCCCACCCCCACCACACACAGGGAACTGAAGGCTATTTCTGCTATTACCTTGGGTTCCAGTTTAGTGAGGATTTGAAGCCACCTGTCCCTGAGCCTCACACCATAAACAGGATGTGACCGGGAGACAGGCTTTTGTCTCCATTGGAAACAGTGAGGTTGTGTTTGAAACCCTGGGGCAAGTTTTCCCCACTTGCCTGAGGAAAGCTGGTCTTCGAATATGCACCAAAGGACTCCCTTTATTAGTCCCTGACTCCTTTCATTGAAATGGTGAAAAACCCAGCAGTAAGCAAATGGTATGAAAGCCACACAATGAAAAAAAAAGAAAAGAAAAGAAACTGAAAAAGGTGGGTAGAGGAAATGTAGTTGGTCAGGTAACTGAAAAGCCTGGGTGGGCTTCAGTCACTGCTGGATCCAGGCATCAGTCAGTGCCACTAGGCATTGCTTCTCCCCATCTCCCCTCTCCTGTGCCCTCTGTGTTGGCTGCATTTTCGGGTGGCTGTCATTGTCACTAGAAGCCCCAGCTTTACCTTCTGTTCACACAGCACACCCAGCAAAAAGAAAGTGACTTCCCTAATGATTGTAGAGTTGATGGAGTGTATCTCATGTCCCTCACTGGGGTTCCTGGCCCAACTGTAAGCCTGTCACTGTGACCAGAGAGCATGGAGCTGAGGATTGGTGAAGCCTGGGACACACTGGTCTTGGAAGCCTGAGATCACCTCCACCCCAGTGATGAGGACAGAGAGTACAGAGGGCCTGGTGGCCCAGAGACAGTCTGGGTGGAATCAGACACAGGGGAACGGACACCGGGCAGTCAAGAATCTAGCCAAGCAACCAAATGAACGACATGAAGGAAACCACAGGTCATTTGCACGGCTGCCTGTCCCAGGTATAGTCAGAGTCCAAGGAGCAGCCGACCCCCAGACCGTCACTGTGTTGTTCCAGCTGTAGGCACACACCGCCAAGCACAGGGCGTCACGGCCTGCCCACTTCCCCAGGCACCTGCAATGCAGAGTGGCTTCCTCTCCTTTTGTGTTTGCTTTGGCTCTCCATTTTTCATTGACTCCTCCCTCCAACAGACGTCCCTATGAGGCTGGCCATGGACCGGGCACCCAGCGGCCCTCCTCGCAGACTAGGGGTCCTTCTCCTCCCCGAGAGGTGCCCACCCAGGACTTGAAGGGGTTCTGGGCTGGGTTCCTACAGCCTGTCACCAGCCTCTACTGCGTCAGCCATGGAGGGCCACCCTAAGGCTTCCTGCTGTGTCATCCTCCTTTATGAGAAAAAAAATCCAGGAGAAGTCTCCATTTTGGGGCAATTTGTTCTGTTTCAGCTCTGTTTCCTCTTTCCTGCTTCCTAAGTAGTGAGAGCTCTTTTCTTCAATTTTTGTATATCTCTTGGGTCAGTACACAGCCTTGGGTGACCATTTTCTTTACTTTTGCCTTTTTTTAATTGTAAGCAATGACTTGACTCCAAGAGAAGACTCTATATTTTGTCTTGAAACAGCATTTTCATCTGTGGTGCAGATGTCCTAACAACAGAATGCCATTTTCTTGCTGGAGTCTATCATTCTCTGCTCCTGCTCAGCCCTCTCCCTGGCTATGGTGTGGCCCTTGGACACCCCACCCCCACCATCTGTACTGTGGGTCCGCCAGCAGCGGCTTTGTCAGGGAGGTGGACTGTTGGTTCTGGGGGCTCACTTTCTCAGCCACAGCGGGAAGTCTGTAGACCCTAGCTTCTTACCACGCCTCAGGGGTCTGGGATTTCTCGGTCAGCGGGATTTTTTTTTTTCTCTCTCAGATGTCTTAACCTCCTGTTCTCCAAGCACTTATGTTGGTAATGATTTGGTTGTGTCACTTTCTTATTCAATCACCGCTAGTCCTGTAGAGAGAACCTCACTTTAATAACTCTAAAGGAAGGCCAAAATGTCCACCACCCTCAACACACAGCAGCTGTGTCTTGGTTGTAGAGGCCTCCTTTAAACTCTCCTTGATACGCAGTGAGATCACAGTGTCCTTTGTTCAGAATCCTACAGAGACACCCTTCTGGCCTTATCTCAACCCCCATGCCCTCACATGCATACTCTGTTCCTGTCCCATTGGCTTCCTTGCTGGTGCTCACCACCCCCTGACCTCAGGGCCTTTGCACATGACTGCTGTGGGTTAACATTCAGATATCCACTGAGACACTAAGACCATTCAGGTCTCTGATCACAGGTCATCTTCTCATAGAGAGGTCCCCCTTTGTCTGTGCCATCTGCTCTTCCCATTACGGCACTTTCTGTGCCCGTTCCCTATTTTGTTGTTTTCCTTTGACTTATCACCACCTGATAATCCACAGATTGGACTGACTTATTTATCCATCTTCCTCTCCCCTAGAATTTAAGCTGTGTAAGAACAAAAAGTGTTTTCTGTCTCATTCACTGTTGTATATATCTGTTTTGCTTAGCAGCCTCGGTGTCTGGTACATAGGAGGCTCTACTGCTTGGTGAATGAATGACTTAATTCTATCTTTGGCTTCCCATAGTGTCTTTCACACGAAGGGAATCTCTTAGATCTGGGTAAAGGTCAGAAAAATGGGGAGGTATTTTTGTTGTTGTTGTTGTTGTTGTTGTTGTTTATGTGCTACACATCTCTAGATGGCCAACATTTTATCAATGGTCTCTATTGAGCACAGAACCTGCCATTATTCCTTCTCCCCGTCAGTCACTCCCAAGAAGTGTCCTTGTTGGATTCTAGGTGAAAAAGTTCATGCAGGAGTGTGATGCTCTGATGTGCTGGCCAGAGGCGACATCTTTCAAGTCACCGACTTTCTTTCTACATGGCCTCCTTTTCTGCACATCTCTGCTTCTTCCTTTCTCGTGTGATTTGAGAGGGGCTCCTTTACAGATAATGCTTCCCAGAGATGGCCACATGAAAGGAATCAACTTAAAACAGAGACCAGAATTTCAGTGTAAACAGTGAAAAACAGCCTTGATTAGGACTTTCTCTGAACAACTGAGTGGATTACTGAAATAATGGCAAGTGATTGCACATGGTTACAAGATATCTTTTGGGGGATGATGAAATTACACTAAAATTAGTCATCAGATATGGCTTGATCCAGGTGTTCAAATATGACATCAGTTTGTGGTTTTTGTTTGTTTGTTTGTTGTAGTTCTTCTCTTTGCCCGTTATGGTGTGGGCTTCGTTTTTAAGTTCTATGTGGTGGCTCTTGGCAGTTCCAGGTCCTCCCCCTTGCTGAGGTGAGGCACCCAATACACCCAGGAAAGGCCATACTGTGTCTCTTTGGCTCTGGTTTGGGTCTGGGTCCTGGTGAGGAGTTTTTGAGGGCTCAGAGTGAGGCGGAGAGGAAAATTTGGGTTGTACCATGATGAAAAATGTGAGCAACTAGGGACAAAACAAAAATCAATATTCCTACATTTCCACATTCAAGAGTATGAGCAACAAGGGAGAAGAGACAGAGAAAAGGCATGCAAACAAGTTGTATCTCTTTGCTGCTCAGAAATCTACCTGAGTCAGTGTGGATGAACGGGAGGCAGCATGAAGATGCGTTTGACTAATTGAGTTTGTGTCAGACTCGCCTGAACTGGGGATGAGCAAACATCGTTTATCACTCGCCTGTCAAGCCAGCACTCTCCACCATCAGGCGAAATAAGAGCTTTTGTTTCAGCAAGGGAGGGCCTCAGCCTTGGCCTCACCTGCTGGGTGGCACGAGTAAGCCTTGGTGGGCATATCTGCCTGGGTGAAATCCCTGCTCCATTGTGCAGATGTGGGCACGCTGCTTGATCCTGCAAAGCCTCAGTTTCTGGATCTGTGCAATGGGGCTCAGAGTGACCATAAAGGGACCAGTGGGTTATTGTATATTTTTCTGCATTCCAGATAGAATGTCTTTTCTCTCCATCCTCCTCTGGGCCCTGGGAGGCTGACCCTTGCAGAGGGCAGCTCCTGTGTCTGCCAGAGTCCATCTGGGATTGGCCAACGGGACCCTGGGAGGAACTGGAGAGCAGGAGAAGAGGGGGGTTGGAGTACTTATGCCTCACCTGCTCCCCACCCCACCCCGTGACCGGAACTCTCGTCAGGGGGCCCCTGCCTAACACACCCACTCTCACTGGGCTCAGTAACACTTCCTTCTCTTGCCCCCTTAGATGGTGACTGCGTTCCACTGTTTCCCATCGTGCGCACTTTCTCCATGAGTAATGCCCCCTTCAAAGCATGCCAACACCCTGAGTTCAGTTCTCCTTCCTCCCAAGATGGACACATGTACAAATGAAACTTACACATGGTGGAGAATAGTGGGAGGTGTCTTGTTTTGGTGTTTAAGCAGGCTTAGACATCCAGAAAAGCTTCAAGGACAAGTGCCTAGAACATTTGCCTGCCGAGCTTATATCTGAGTAACTGTCAAAATAGAGGCTCAGCACCCCGGAATGTCTGGTGGGTGCTTTCTCACCAACAAACACATTCTCTTGCAAAGCAGTAACACAACCTCCAAATGAGGGGATGAACGTGGCTGCCTCACTACCACTCCATTTTCAGACCCCAGCTCAATCTCCCCTGTCTGGATAATCTCTTTCATGTCACGCTTCTTTCTTTTCCTTCAAGTCTTTTCTTGCATTTCATGACCATGACATTTCTGAAGATGGCAGGCTACGTATGCTGTGGCCGTCTCCCCGTTTGGGTTCGTCTGATGTTTCTTCATGATTAGATTCTGATTATGCACCTAGGGCAGGGGTGTCTCAGAAGGGAGGTTCTGTTCTTCTTGCTGCCTTTGGTCAGGTGGCTCATGATTTAAATTTATCACCATGTGAATGCTGGTCACTTTGATAGCTTGATTAAGACAGCTTGGGGCAGGCTTCTCTACTGCCAAGTCACTCTCGTTCTCTTAGCAGTTAATAAACATTTCGTGGAAAGACATTTAGAGATGATGTAAATATCCCGTTCCTCCTTAGAATTCCAATATTTCGCCCAGGAATTTATTAACAGAATGGACTCCTGGATTTCTCCCGTCTATGGCATCTATTTCATTCCTGTCACAATTCTGATGCTCAGAATATCTTTCATTTGGCCAGTGAGGAGCTGTCTTACCATGTTCTTTGTCCTCTGACATGTCCTCCTTGTCCTTTAAGCTCGTCCTTCCTTTTGGGTATAAGACCTTCCAGGCATACCTTGCATTTTCCTTGCCCTGGGGCTCAGAATCAAGCTGAGTTCCTTCTAGTAGGGCGTGGTATTTAGAAACCAAAATCTAGGGTCTCGATGTGCTCATTGCACTTTGGGTGCTCCAGTCCTCTCAGTGGACAGAGTCGGGAAGCGTACACACGTCCCCACCTCTGTTCACTCTCGAATTCACACTGATAGCTCAAATTCAGAATCACAGAGCTTATTCTAGGTTTCTCCTCTTCTCTGTCTACCACTCCCTTCCCCCATCTCCATACCGGGCTGTTCCCCTGTGTGCCCCCTTCCCAGTCCCCTCAGGTTCCAGCACCTCTTGCTGGCTGCCCTTCTTCCCCCATCAAGTCTGTGGTGCCTGAGGTTTCCATCCCAGGTGGCTGCTCTTCCAGCCGCCCCACCTCTGATACCCAGTGTCTGCCACCCACCATGCTAGCCCCCTCTGGTAGCATTGAGCTTTTCCGAAAGGGGGAATATCTGTGTTCTTATTTGCACGAATTTCACTATATTATCTCCTTAGACAATGTCTGTACATCTCAAATCAAGGGACAGGCTGCAACTTGTCTCTGTCAAGGTGTCCTCCTTTTCAGGGCAAGTGAGCCCTCTGACCAGACATGGCCACAGACCCTACCACACTGAGCAGCTGTCTTGTTTCAGAAACTCCTTGTCCACAGGATGAAAGAGTGTGTGATGCCACTTTAAGGTTCCCTTGTACCTGTACCCATCAGTGATTACCAAAATGTACCAGGTGTGGGAGGTTCTCAATGAAGTCAATGTCAACAGTTTTGCTGCAGTACCTGAGAAAAAGGAAAGTATTTTTTTACATATCTAAATACCTTTTTTCCCCTTCAAACACGTGTATTATATTCCCAAAAGATTTTCTTCTTTGTGACAGATACCCACATTTATATATATATATATTAAATTATTCTTCACAAAGACCCCAGGAGATGGGTACAGTTGTTACCCTGATGACTGGGGGCACTGAAGTCTTAATGATACAAGTAAACCAAGAAATCAGGACTTTTGAGAATGTGAAATGGCCCTGCTTTCAAGTTGTGGCAACAAGTCCAAAATATAGTAAATGCTTTGTGGGACCAACAGTCTGGATGACAGGCTCAGGACAGCCCGTCTCTCAACCCTGTTTCTGATTACTCTGCTTTGGTAGAGAGCTACCAGCACCAATTTGGGCAGAGACATGTCCGCACAGCAGCAAGATCCACACAAATATTGAAGTTTGCGTCCAATCTGTGTGGTTGGGGCCAGGAGAACGTTGCTTCCCCAGAGCAGGGCTGTTGGTCCCGGAAGAAGAGAGAGGAGTGATGCTAGGTAGACCAAAGCAAGGTCTACTGGAACAAGGTCATCTGGACTTGGTAAGAGGTGGGATGGAGTGAGCTGAGATGCTGGACAAGAGACAGCCACAGGAGAGAGAGAGTCAAGGCTCAGAAGGAGAACGTCGTGAAGAAGCTTGCTTCTTCTGTAAGTACTTAAATCAGGGCACCACACCCCTCCCCCAGTTAGGACAACCAAAAATGTGTGCAGACATCGCCAAGTATCTCCTGATTGAGAAACACTCGTTTGAATAATGCCTGCCATGTATCAAGGACGTCTTGCATCATAATGTTTTTAAAACACTTCCTTGGAAAGAAACTCAGACTTTAAGAAAAGTTGCAAAATGAGTACAAAGAATCCCATATACTTTTCACCTAGATTCCCCCCAAATCAGAGTTCACTATATTTGCTTGAAGCATTTTTTCCCTGTGTCTCTCTCTCTTTTATTTACATATGCATATATTTTTTTCTGAACTAATTATATGTAAGTTGCACACACGACCCTCCTTCAGTGTGTGTTTCCTTAAAACAAGGGCATTCTCCTAGGTACTCCACAGGATAGTGATCAAAATCAACATATTATACTGTTATAACAGTGCAACCTAGTGACAGATTTTACAAAATGTTGCCAATTGTTCCTTTAATATCGTTTGTAACAAAATAAAGCTTTTTCTGGTTCATAATCCCATCCAGGACTGCACGCTATTCAGTTGTAAAATTCCTCGAAGTCTTTAGAATCAGAAACAACAGGACCATTGTGTCTTGTATAACCCTGAAGATTACAGGCCAGCTTTTTGGTGGAATGACCCTCAATTTGGTCGACGCTGATTGCCACACAGTAGCTGTGTTCATTTTGGATTGACCTGGTCCTTCTGGATGTGAAGTTCGAGTTCAGATAATTGTATTTGGTGTGAGTGTCGTGTCGCCCATGTCCTGGGATCCCTGCAGGGCCCACTCTTCCCCTCCCAAGGTCCAGTTCGTGTGGCAGAAGTCCCCACAAGCCTGGCCCCCGCCCCTGCTGGACCTTCCCCGGCACAATGGAGACCAGCGTGTGAATTTTAACTGGAGGTTCCGAAGGGCGAGGGGACAACAGGGGGCCATCTGGAGGCAGCCGTTTTGAATCACCCAGGGGTCGAACCCCACTCACACCCTGAAACCCGACACAACCACTGTCCTGGAGCGTCCCCTGTTATGTAAGCTGTCTCTTCGATGACAGTCGAAGGAAAAAATCACATCTTCTTGCTTCTTCCTGCCCCCGGCGTAAGCAGCTCTTCTGGGCTTTCATGCTCCTGGAGAAAGTGCTTACACACGTGGGCACTCACACCCTCAGGT
The DNA here is from genome assembly GCF_963455335.1 of Martes martes. NCBI lineage: Eukaryota > Metazoa > Chordata > Mammalia > Carnivora > Mustelidae > Martes > Martes martes. The sequence goes on from NC_137901.1 coordinate 90,015,241, forward strand.
CTAGACATTAGTTTCTAGGCACCAGGGACTCTAAATCCACATTTAGTTGTTTAAAAAAAAAAAAAAAAGTCCCTCTCTTCGGGGCTTAGTCCTGTTAGAAGATCCATTTACGGGAGCAAACGACACACTGAGCATCTTTACCAGGTTTGTAGAGACTTAACAGCGTCTCCAAGAACATGGGGTACGTGGTTTGCAGGGGTGCAGTTCCCCCAGTGGACCCACACACACCTCCACAACTCATTTTGGAGGATTTTCTGAAAGCATGCCCAAGAGATGTATTTGAGTCCCCATCTTCAAAAACAGAAAATGGCACGTGACTTTGAAATTAGTATTTCCTCATTTGCAGTCTGTCCGATGTGACTCAATAATTTTTGCCGTATATTAGTCTCATCTGCATTTCCATTTACTTAAAAACAGCTTTTCTCTATTTCAAATCTTTTCTTTAATCTAAGCTTCGCCCAAAGCAAGACTTGCCATGAAAGTCACTGTTTTATATGCTAATTGTATTTCTCCCCCCCAAAATATTAAGATAAACCCATAACTGATAACATGCTTAAAAGCCTTTCTGCATTTTGCCCCAAACCGTCTCCCACCCCGCACACAGACAAACACCGGCCCGAGGCGTGGCGGCAGATGGCGGCAGGCAGAGCCCACGGGCGCCGCTTTCTCCTCCATCTGAGTGTCCTGACTGCATCCTCTGTCACAGAACCGGCCGGGAACCTTCCGAAAAAGTGGACGAGTGGATTCCCCAAATCCTGAAAAAGCGAATATAAAGCCAAAGAAGGAAGGCTCTTTGCATCCTGGAAGCCCGGTGTGGCTGTGAGAACAGGACTCTGCAAATCACCAGTGATGAGTCCTCCAACCGGAGGTCATCGGACCTTCTGCCTCCTTAGCTTAGCTCCTTACCTTGGATTTTTGCAGACCAGGACAGCCCCAGGCTCTAGTCAGTAAACCAAAGCTAAGGCAGCATTTCCCAGCTCTAAACATGCTTTTTTCAAGTAATTTTAAGTATCTGGAGGATTTTTCTCTGCTCCTTCTCCCAGAGGGTTGGACTGGTCCTTAAGCACCCTGTTCTGTCTTTGGCAAGCGTATTTGAGCTTCGCCTTCCGAGGTTCAGCTAACATAAAACACATGTCGTTTTTCAATTTACTAACCAGAAATATTGAATAGCATGTTGAATGCTGAGTAGAGCCCCAGGATCCTGATATGCTCACACTCCACCACCAGCTGAGAATCCCTGCCTTGAAGGGAAGCGCCCTTCATTCCCCGCAAGAGTCGGGCTTACCTGGGTGCTCCAAGCTGAGGGCACTGGCCTCCTGGTGAGGCCGAGCACTGCAGTCACTCCCCGGGGAGGAAAGGGAGGACCCAGAGGGAACTGGGACACCCCCAGCGAAGTTGCTGAATTCCTCACCAGCACAGTCAAGGACGAGTCAATCCGGGGTGCGGGAAAAGCCGCAGCTGTCACGTGTGCGGGAAGTTCGGGAAGCTCGCCCTGCTCCCGTGGTCTGGGAACTTGACCCCTGTCCTTCAGGGTTCCCACCTTCACCACTAGTTACCAGGAGCACCCCTCTCCCTGAAGGGACAACCAGGACCGTCTCCCCAAGTTGAGAGGGACCAGAACACCCTCCCCTGCCTCTGGGGGCGGGGAGTGCTGCCGGCGTGGCTCCGAGCCTAGCCCCCTGGAAGTGTGGGGGGACCGGAAGGCGGGATGCCAGTGGTGCAGAGACGGGGGAAGGCGAAGAGGCTCTAGAGGGGTCTGAGGCCCTGGTTTGCTTCCCGTCTCCCCAAGTCGCACCCGGTGCTGTCCCTGGGCGTGGGCCTGCCGTCCTTCCATGGCACAGGGGACTGCCCAGAGGTCCATCACTGGTCCCCTGTGCTCGCTCTGCTGTGTCCGGCCGCTGCTCCTCCGGGTTCCCTTGCCTCGGTTCTCAGATGCCCAAGTGCCACCCGAGGGCCAGACACAAGACCGAGGGGACCCTGAATGCCGGGGCCTCTGCCCCTTTGCTTTGCTCCCCGTGCTGCCTGGGGCTGGGGTGGGCTCTTCTCCATGGCTCTGGTGCCAGCAGGCTGCCCCCTCCCTCGGGGTCCCATTCTGTTCCCCACGGTTGGCCCTGACCTCAGGAAGCACCGCCTCCCCACACTGTCCTTCCAGCCCTCGGCGGTGGCTCCTACAGTGGCTGGTGTCTGGGGTCTCACTGTCCATATTTGGCTTCTTCGCTCTTGTCTCCACATGTACGCGAATCCCTGCGTTCAAACCCTAGTGTCAAGATGACCCCAACAGTGTGTTTTTCCGCCTGGACCCCCCCTCCCCCATGCATGTTCAAGTTTGCTTTCTGCTTCTTGCAGTCCAAAGACTCTGGACCAAAAAGGGCGCAAAGAAACATACTTAGATGGAGACCCTTAGTCACGAGCCTGCCTCCCTCAGGTTCTCCCCCAGCCCCACTCTGGCCTATATTTGTCAAAAGGAGGTTCAGAATCCCCGCCCACCTCCCATGCAGGGTGCACGTGGGAAGTGGGGCTGTCAGTGTTTTCCTAAGTCTCACCGCTGGAAGGTAAGTTGCCCAAGAGCAAGGATGAGGTCTCCTTTGGCTCTTCTGAAACGTAAGGCTTGTAGGGCGGTGCTAGCCACACAGTAGGCACTTCATAAATACCCCTGGAACCAATACTCAGGTAAGAATGCAGCGAGATCCATATAACGGATTGCTACTAGCATTCCTTTTTAATAAATGGAACGGAAACTCTCAGAGCACATTTTGCACGATAGGCCGCGGTGTTCTGTGTGTACGTGTGCACGCGTGCTGGCTTGCATTGTAAACCGCTTTGCTGACAATAGAGCTTGATTAAAAAGTGCAGAAGACCCAGCAAGTAGGACGACAGGCTCCGCTCTCTGTGGCTGGTAAGGAGTTGTGTGAGTCTGAGCGTGTGGTGTCTCTGGAATTCCCCATGAGCCTGAGCATTCCTCTTAAAGCCCGCGTCCCACCCACCTCTCCGCCCTCATGGGGCATCTTCCTGCAGGGTAACACTCTTTTCCAGCCATTCCAAAAGACTTAAATCTCTAAACTTGGGATAATATATCATGTACAAATTGTGGCTTGCTCACAAACTAAAAAAGGCATGAAAAACGAAAACTTTGGGTGATGAGAAAAGTCAGGCTACTGTGGGTTTGCGGTCTTGCCTTTGATACAAAGTATCCTCCCTTCCCCTGGAACTTTTGCTTAATTGGACATAGTGGCGGGGGTGGGGGGTGCAGAATACGGGTATCTCTAGGCCCGGCTCCGTACAGAATTTTCAGGTACTGGGAGGTGGTTGAATTCTCCATCTCTTCGTAGGACAAAACAGGATCCATTTCTTCTTGTGGCTGGTGGGTGAAGACAGAAGCTGGGACTTGTTGTAGTTAGGGGGGGAAAAACCCACTGTTTGGGATCCCGACTTCTACTTTCCCAAGTGGAACTACTCATGAACCAGCCCGTCACTGTCTTCTTTGTTCCCCCACCTGCTAAGGTCTGGGGTAATTCTTGACGACAAGGAAGGAACGTTCCGGGGACGGTCCAGCCTCCCTCGGAACAAACCAGAGCGTGCATCTTCCCTGTCACCACCCTGGGTTTTATTTTAATTGCCGTTCTCTTGAAAAGCACGATTCCTATTAAATTATTCATGGTGGTATAATGTTTATGTGATCAGAGTAATTATTATAATTATGCATTGTGAATTTTCATAATTAATGACCTCGCTCAGGTTTCATTTGGCACAGAATATTTCCAGAGGGGAATCAGACGATCGGGTCTCCTGGGGAATCAGAGTGAGACAGAATGGCGACCCAGCTTGGGTTCTGCGGAGCAGTAGGAAGGTCAGGTGTTCGCCTCTCGGAATGGGACTGGGAGGCGTCGTGAGGAGAAGTGAAGGGAACGGAATCCACTTCACGGAGTGCGTTAGAGGCTCCCCGTTGAGCATCTCTCAGTACGCCGACTCAAAGGTGTCTTGCTAGAAGGCTCTCTTGGGACAGCAAGACATGGGAGGAAGGGCACGTGGCTCCTGCCCCACACAGCTTCTGATGGAGCCTGGGACCTGCCAGCGTCTCCCTTTATCTAGAACCACCCAACACTCAGCAACAGTGGAGCCGCTCCCTGTGATTCCTGATAGCAAGGCGGCATTGCCAAGGACTCGGGGTTCCGCTAGCTGCCCCCACCATTCTCGAAGGAGTATAGAGTGCAGGCAGGTGGGGAAACGGGGTGGCATCCCGAGCATGGGAAGGCATTGCACTTGATGTCTTGTGATGGATACTGTAGTCAGATTCCATCTTCGTTGTGTCCGCGCCTCGGCTCCCCCATCCTTGACTTGCTGTGACGCCATCATAAATATATCATATGGGTATTTCGAAAGACCTTTCATGCATATAATTCCATCTCCAGCTCAGACCTGCTTGAGAGCAAGGCAAGCTCCCCTTCCCATTTCACAGAGGGGAACACCGAGGCTCAGGGAAGCCGTGAGGACCCTCCATGCAGCTGTCTGGCCCCCCTCCAGCCTGCCCTTCACACAACTTCTCAGGCTTTTCGTGCCGTGTGCCTTTCAATCCCCTCAAGGAGGAGGCAACCCGAAAAGGAAGAGAACACACAAAGCCCTCCGTAAACTCCTCCTCGATCAGCGCAGAAGGGTGGCTCAGCTGTGAGCGCCAGCCGGCTGGCACTGTTGTCACTCCCCCGGTCTTCCTTCCTTGTCTGTCTGGAGGGGGGCATTTTCTAGATCACGGCAAGTCGTCCATTCCTCTGTCCATACCTCCTCCCCTCCCTGTGATTTCTTGAAGTCATGGACTTTGCCTCTTGTGTTTTCTGGGTGTTCTGGAGTATCCAGCAGGTAAGAGTGAGACGCTGCTTGAAAGAATGAACCGATCTCATGTTCCTGGGGGCCTCTTGGAGCCCCTCTTCCTTCTTGGTGTCCATGTGTCTTTGTCTTGGTCCTGCTGTATTTACGACAGGAGCACAGTGTTTTCGGGAACATTTGCTGATTTGGTCTACAAAGCTCACGGCCTGAAGCCTGAACCCAGGAGCACGTCCTCGGGGGCCGATCCGATGTTTAGACCATAGTGTCCCAATCTCTGGCCATTCAGGCGTCCTAAATACAGTGCTTTAACCTACAAGTCCTAGCAAGTCGGTCACGTTCCAGCTCATGCTCCAGAAGTAGGGTAGTCCCATGGTCATTGATGCTTGCTGTTGGCTTCACGGTCAACATCGTACTGTCTCTCCCGGGTCATCCTCAGGGCTGGCCTCATCCGGAAGCTGGTTGTCCTCGTGGTCACAGAATAGCTGCCTGTGCCATTCGGAGTCCACAGTTTATTTTATTATGGAGGGGTATGCTAGGTTTTCAGGACTTTCTTTCAAGGAGGGGGAGAACCACCCTGAAAGTTCCCTCTTCTTGTCTTGTTCATTATATTTAAGACTCCTAGCCATCCTTTCAGCCATTCACAGGGAAGGAAGCTGGATTAGCCTTGGTCAGTTCAGAACCAAGGTCTGGGGCTGAGAACGAAGTTGGCCCAGGGCTGCTAGGTTCCTGGCTTGGACGGTGAGGATGCAGAGGTTTGAATAAAAGCAGGAGTATGGGGCGCCTGGGTGGCTCAGTGGGTTAAAGCCTCTGCCTTCGGCTCAGGTCATGATCCCAGGGTCCTGGGATCGAGCCCCGCATCAGGCTCTCTGCTCAGCGGGGAGCCTGCTTCCCTTCCTCTCTCTCTCTCTCTGCCTACTTGTGATCTCTGTCAAATAAATAAATAAAATCTTTAAAAAAAAAAAAGGCAGGAGTATGCCGGGAATTAATGTTTTTCATGAAACTGACTCATTTCTTTAACTTACCAACAACAACAAGAAATATATATATATATATTTTAAATCTCAGGGTTTAATATCCTTGTAATCATTTCTTTTAGTAGGCATCAAAGTAAGTATGTAATAATATGTATTATAAGTATAATAAGTATCGAAATAGGAACATAATAATAAAAATAAAACCTACGTATCTGCGTGCCATTTTGGGAATCAACTGATTCGGATGAGACCTCCCCTCCCGCCTCCTCCACCCAAATCATCCTATGATCTTTGGGTGGAACTTGGGACGTGGGGGACACTGCTGTGGAGATGTTTTTAGGAGATGTCATTAGGAGATGTTTTTCTCCTAATTGCCATGGACATATATTAGTTTTATATTTTTGTATATATATATTTATATAAAACTAATATTATATTTAGTTTAAACTTTTATGACTCGACAGAAGGGGTCAAGAGGATGCTTTCGGGGGTGGGACACGCCCACTTTCCCCTCGGCCCTGGCTCGGAACGAAGAGCAGAAAACAATAAATAAGTTCAGTGTGGGAGATAATGTGGTATTGACTGCTTGCCTCTGGTTAATTTTCTGTGCGATGAACAGCGCGCGCTGGCCGGGCTGGGTCCGGGGCCCCCCCGCCGGTGTGGGGCCGGCTGGCAGGGAGTGTTACAGCTTTGTAAGCACAGAAGGACTCTAGCCCTGGAGCGGATTTATTTAAAGTCATAAATGGATTATTGGATTAGCCGCCGGTCCTGCCTCTGAGTGATTTATGGCCCCGAGCATGGCTGTGAGTCTCTACTAAGCTCCGCCTCCCGGGGTTGGGATCCGTGAGGGTCTTGCCTTAGTTAATGTTGAGTCTCCCCCTTTGTGTACCTCCCGCGTTGGGTTCACGTTGCCCTGGGGCCTGTGGATGTTGGCTTCAAAACCGCCGTGGACTTGAACTCAGAAGGTGCAACTTTAATTCTCTCTGTCCTTTCTGAGCACATAGAAATAGCTACCAGTCAGCACGTGGGGTGTGTGTGTGTGTGTGTGTGTGTGTGTGTTTTCTTTTTTTAGGATTTATTGTCTCGTCCGGACCTTTCCCTCCAGACACCCAATGATTTTAAGGGAAAATTCTAAAGAATTCTAAAGAATTTTAAAGCATGATCCGTAAACAGAGAATGGAATGGTCTTTGGATACTGGGGGTTGAGGGTGGGAGAAATATTTCGGGGGGGGGGAGTCAGTCAAAGGGTACCCATTGCCAGTTATTAGATGGGGCCACTCTGGGGGGGTCTCATGGATAGCACAGTAACCACAGTTAATACTATGTTGTGTACTTGGAAGTCGCTGAGACTAGATCTTTTCCTTTTTTAAGATTTTTAATATATTCATTTGAGAGAGAGAGAGCAGGGGGTAGAGAGGCAGAGGGAGAGGGAGAAGCCAAGCAGGGAGCCCGATGCGGGGCTCGATCCCAGGACGCGGGGATCATGACCTGAGCCGAAGGCAGACGCTTCACCGACTGAGCCCCCCAGGCGCCCCGCTGAGAGTACCTCTTAAATGTTCTCCCTGCAAACAGATAGTTAGTTACGTGACGTGACGGGCGTGCTAACCAGCTGTACCGTGGACATCCCTTGGCGATGTGTTTCTGTATCAAGTCCTCATGTTGAGCTCCTTAAACCCACACGGCACTGCATGTCCAGGAGACCTCAATAAAGCAGAGGGAAAAACAAAACCTCATCCTTTCCCCAGGGTCTGATCTAACCCCCAAGATCCCGTAACGGGAAGCAATGTCACGGTCCCCGCTGACTGTCTGCAGTCCACAGTTAAAACGGTGCTTAGCTATAGGGCACATGGACGGGAGCCCAACAAAATCCTTCTTGTCTCACGATTCTGACTTTGGTTATCAAGTGTTTTGGAAACCACCCCCCAAAACTCCCTTCGTGTCAGGGTCCCCTTGTACCTGTGTGGGCTCTCATTGCCCAGGGGGCACCCGAATGCTGCTTTAGCAGCAAGTGTGCTCCGAAAGGTCACAGAGCTTTTCAGATTTTCCTTCCATTTACCTTCTCAGCCGCTCTCAGGTAGGCCCTTCGGCCCAGAGCTCTGTTCTGGATGCTACCAGAGAGAGCCATAAACACCAGTCCTCACCGTGGGTGCCCGTCTGGGGCTCTCCTTGCTGGGCCATCCGGTCCAGATTGCCTGTGGGCTCTGGTCCCACCCAGTGCCACCCCCCCACCCCCCAACCCCAGCCCCGCTCCCTCCCTAGGCCTCAGCTTTATTCAAAGGAGTGGACACCTGTGCCGGGGGTGGGGGGTGGGGTCAGAACATGATTCCGTCTTAGAAATTTGGGATTTGGGTGGATACCAGGCTCCATCCGTGGGAGGAGCTGAGCTAATCCCAAAACTCAGGGGCTGTGGGGCGACCACCTTTTACCCTGCCCATGGGGGACCGACCAAGAATGCCCTCTCTCCCTGTGACCCCAGCATCACTGTCTCGCACCCTCCCCACCCTGGAACTATGTCTCTTCCTGTGCCTGGGCATCCGCCTTGTTTCTGAAGAATCAGCTCTGTCTTATGGGATGGTAATATTACTATTTTAAATTACTAAATTAGTTAAATTTTATTCCCCCTACCACCATCACCACCAAACGGGGAGTTTCCCAAGGACCGGAGGAAAGGGATGCATTTCATTTGCACTGATTTGGCAAACTAGGGCCCAACAGAGGGTACCCCATCACCACAGAGCCTTGTGTGAATGACCCTCGCATGGTCACTCCGCATTGGCCCTGGCATGAATGTGCTGGGTTGGACCGGTCTCAGGGAGTGGAGCCTGGGAGAGAACCCCGTGCTTATTTTTTATTGTGCCATTAACGCCAAACACTCTCATGTCAGCTGGCGAGTGACGTCCACTTGGCAAGTGGACACGAGGCAAGCCTCTGGTGGTGTCACTGTTGCCCTCAGACGGAATGGCCATGGCCGTGTTCCGCAGGACAGTGGGGTGAAGCATGCAAAACTGGGTTTCTGAATCACTCTGTGACTCATAGGGGTTCCTCCAACTGGCTGTCTCCGTCCACCCTGGAGTGCCACTTGGGGCACTGACTTTGGCCAGAAGGAGCAGTAGCTACTGTAGCTCAGCCACGTCAAGAAGTGGCCTGCCCCTTGTCATGCCACAGATTTGCTAATGAGACGTGCCAAGCAACTGCCATGGGCTGATTCCTGCGTGCCGCTAAGGGGGAAGGGACTTTTCGGGGACAGCTCTGAAGCTCCCTTGGGAAGCTTGTAAGTAGGGGTCACGAGGGGCATCGCGGGACACAGTGTCAAAGTGTCAGAGCTCGGACCTCTGTCAACATGAAATGATTTATATGCATTGAAGACATATGGGCTGAATGGTGATTCCTAGTGGAGAAGGATTAACCCAGATGATCTATTCCAGGAACGTCTCTCAGACCCTGATTTGTGGACATTCGGGGCACCGTTCTGTATCAGTTTATAAATCCGTCCCCAATCATGTGCCTTAGCCTACAGCTTGGGAAGTCTCTGTGGGTCCATAAGGCAGTGCCCCCTACCCCCACCGGTCTCCCACGAGAGCAGGAAGTGATGAGGAACGTGGCAGAACAGGCCACAGGTTTCCTTCCAAGACCGTACCATCCATGCTCCTTCCTGCCCGCAAGGATATTGGTAAGGTCCAAATCTTATTATCTGACCAGACCATGTAGCTTTGAGCTTCTGCTAATGGGCATCGAGACAAAAGTCATCATTCTGTCTCCTGTTGTTGAAGCAAAAGGCAAGTTGTTATTCTCCCAACAAGAGGGTCCTATGGGAGCGTGCAACAAGATGTATCTGTAAAAACGGGTCCAAGCTCTTAGTGGTTCCAGCACCATCTCTGGTCAAGCCCTGCGAGGCCTGCTGTCTCCAGCCCCGCCCCCCCCCCAGACTGTTCACAGGGGCAATGTGTTGGCAGATATTCTGATAATAAAGCAGCACAGGGGTCCTTTGTTTCTGACCCCGAGTCCCGACCTTCACTTCATTCAGGGAGAGAGATTGAGGGATTGTCTTAATAGTTTTTGCAGAATTTCAAGCCTTTCTCTCCGAATAACTCCTGGCCACCTAGTCGTCAGTCTGTCCCAGCCAATAATAGGGTCGTTCATCCCATTCCTTGTAAGCAGGAAAGGTTGGGCCAGGAGGTCCGGACCCATCGGTGGGCAGGTGGGCGGCGGTGGGCAGATGCGCCTGCGGTGAAATCTAACGACTGATTACAGAAATGGCCGCCGTTCCCCTTCCCTCTGGGGATGCAGCCCACCGGGCAGCTAGCTCCCCCCACCAGGAGGAGTCTTACCTCCCTGTGTCTTGAAGTCAGCTGTCCTTGCGATTGTGTTGGCCAATGGAACGTGGTGGGAGTGACATTGTGCCAGTCAGTTGGGAGCCGAGGCCTTCGGAGACTTTGTACACCTCTGTGTCCCTCTTGGAACGGGAGTCGCCATATTAACAAGCTTGGGAGAATCTTCTGGAAGAGGCCACGAGACACCCCCACCCCCCCACCCCAGGAAGAGTCTTCCCAGCTCTGGTCATTCTCGACCAGCCAGTCTCCACCGGCCTGACAGTCTCTGCAGGCACAGGTGTGTGAACCCAGCAGAGCCCGAAATTTGAGCTAAATGCTCGGTTGTTGGGTGGTTGTTTTAGGCCGACTAAGTACTGGGATGGTTTGTTGCACGCCGAAACGGACTGATACACTGAGTGTCACCAGCAGTTGTGAGCAACAAGTAATTAGATTACTGAGAAGTAGGGTTGAGGGTATAAACACATCCCTCTTCCTTTATCTTTTGTAAATGCATTTTATCCTTTTCTCTGGGCCTGTGAACAAGTGGGGGGGCCGAGCCTCGTTGGGCATTCAGAAGCGGCGTTTGCTGAAATCGGGAACCTGAGCGACGGCGTGCGTGCTTCTTGAGCGTTGGGAGAACCTTCTGGAAGCACTGGATATAAGCTACTCAAACAGAAGGCGTCAGCACATGTGGAACAAACATGGGGAATTTAGGGCCCGATTTCCGAAGTCTTGCCTCCCGGGTTTCCACGCAAGGCTCCCGTAGCTTTGAGGGTTGGGAGCGGAGAAAGGGGAGTCTGGCCAGTGCAGACAGGAGAGGCTCCGGGGACAGGACAGGGCGGCTGGGAAGAGAGGCAGGCGGGGGGGCCGGGGCGCGAAGCAGGGTCCCCAGGCCCGAGCTGTGCTGGCTGAGACCAGTGCGAGAGGCTGACGGCCAGCCGGTCCGGGGTGGGGAGAGAGAGGGAACAGGGTGCGCCCACGTGGCGTGCCTCCGACCGGGACTTCCTCGGGGGCTTTGCTCCCCGATTTGCTGGTCCCAAGAGCGAGGATGTCCCTTATAGAGAAAGAGACCATTTCAGTGGTTTGCACACCAACCCCATCGTGGGGGTCCTCCTGTCCCCCAAATTACCCAAGCCCCCCCCCGCCCCTGGAAGGCCTGAATCCCGAAATCGCTATCAACCCTGAAAACGAAATACATTCTCCACACGGAAAGCGTGCCCCGCGCTCTAGCCGCTCCTGCCGCTCGTGTTGTGGTTTTGTGGCTTTTCCTTGTTCATCGTTATTATTCATAATTAAGTTATCTGGAATGACGAAACCACAGCTGTTACCCAGTGGGCATCAGATGACATTTAAACATCATTACCTGAGCCCTAATGGAAGAGCGAGCTGGTGATCAAAAGCGGAACTCCCCACAGCCGTCCGAAGAGTTGTCTTTGGCAAACGACCTGTTTTGAGAAAACCCTCCTCCACCCCCCACATGCCTATTAACGCCAGTATCCTCCGCCTCTGGGTTTTGGAAGAACTATGTTGGTTTTTGGCAGACGTTTCTCGTGTGATCCCGAAGGTTTGGTGTTTGCCGGTGTAGACAGTGCCTGGTATAGACAGACGTAGGTAGCAGGTGTTGTCTATAATTATGACGTGATGTGTCTTTTGGACATTATCACAAGGAGCCAGAAATCCATTTTCAGAGTCTCCCTGAGACTTCATTCAGGCGCTCAGAACCTTACACGGTGTGCAGGTCCCGGGGTCTGTCTGGGTCTCCACCGCCCCGCCACCGCCCCCCGAGCGTGCTGGCCGCCGGTGACCGCCGGCCCCGAGCTCCTCTCTTGACTTCAATTTGAAATGTTTACAAAGTAAAGATTGCAGCTCAGAGCGCACCCCTCTGCCTCATGAAGAAATTCTGTTGTGCAATTTGGCGGTTTACGCTTTTTCCCTTGTCATGTTATTTTTAGAAAGGCTGGAGGAAGAGGCTGATGATTGTGTCAGGGGCACTATGGATGTGACAGCAGGATCTCTGTAGCCCTGTAGAGCTGTTTGGTTTTTTTTCCTGTTCTGGTTTTTGAAGGCTTCAGGAAGGGCATAGAAAGAGAAGAAGGAGCCCTCGTCCGCTTCTGTCTAGGCTCAGTTTCCCCATCTGCCCAATGGGTTATGGTTAGGGAAAATGACTTAACAAGGGCTGCTCTGGTCTGAATGTCTGCATCCCCCCAAAATCCATGTTGAAATCCCATCCTCCAAGGCGATGTGTGAGGAGGCAGGGCCTTTGGGAAGGTGGGGCCTTCATGAGTGGGGTTGGTGCCCTCCTAAAGGAGACCGCAGAGAGCCCTCTCAGCCCTTCCACCACGGAGGACGCAGGGAGGGGCTGGCCCCACCGTCTGTGACCTGGAGACAGTTCTCACTGCACCGCAACCCCACGGTGCCCGACCTGGGACTTCCAGCCTCCTCCCGCCAACCCCCACCATGAAAAATAAGTATCTGTTGTCTGTAAGCCCCCCAGGCTGTAGGATTTTGTGATAGCAGCCCCTAATGGACTAAGGAAAGTTAGATCGCTGCAGGAATGGGAGACGGGTGTTGTCTGTCTTGGCTGGTACTCCTGCCCCCCAAAGCAGGTCACCTGGTATTAGGCTGGAAAAGTGTGGGTGCCCTGGCTCTGGGTATGGTGAGCCCTGAGGGTAGAGGCTCGGCCCTGGGGTTGAGGTGCTGCTTGAACACCCTGATCATTACAACAGGGATCAAGGGGAGGTACCACTCAAGCCCGTCTTTCTGGCAGCCTCAAGAATCTGTCTTTGGCTGGAATTCTCTTGGCCACAGTTGCGTCACCCACCACTGCTGGGTATATAGCATCTTCCAGGGATCTCGTCAGCTTTAAGGACTTCCTTTTCCACTTAGATTGGACAAGGCTTAGAGAAGTAGTATCACATCCCTCTGATGCCCTTTGAAATCAGGGCGGTATCTGGGAGGGAGACAGTTGTCAAAATGTGCAAATATTCACCCCAACCAAGAGCCAAATGTGGCTTAGAAATTTAGGAATGTTTGAGTAAAGATGATCAAAATTATCATCACATAAAACTATAAGCCTTGGCTCTCAGAATTTAAAAAAAAAAAAAACACAGTGAAGCTATTATCAAGGGCCCATATTTTAACGTACATTATTACATTTCACAATTGTTTTGCAGGATAAATTTCTATCAGGTGACATGAAAATGAGGCCAGATATTTCCATAATCTCCTGTGACCCAAATGTATTATGAATTCCTTCATCCAGTTTTAATATAACTCTGAATTATTCCTTGATGTCTATTAATAATTAAGGAAAGCAAAAACTGTATTATCTCTTAATGGCATTTTGACTTTTTCGTTTCTTTTTGGAATAAATGTTCCCGGTGCCTTTCTTACGATGTCGATGTCGGGATTCTCAAGAACTCTAGATCTCTCTGTTCTGGGACTTGCGTGCCCTTGGTGTCCGAGCCCAGCTGTCACCTGTGAATGTCCCTCTCAGTCCCTTCACCGCGGGCATTGCCCTCGTTTACAAGGGGCTGTTGGCTCACTCTTGGGGGAACTGCCCTCCTTGCCTCCAGTGCCCTAGAGTGGGGTACCAGCCCCCAGGCTCCAGAGGTGGTCACCCGACCCAGGCCCTGTGAGGGCCCTGTTTTTCATGGGACTTAGTGTCTGGCTCAGGAATTGGCAGATTTTCAAAGTGAGACCCGTCAAAGGCAGTGAGTTTGGCTGCAACAATTATTTTTTTTTTTTTTTTTTTGAGCTGGGTTTTACCTCCTGGAGCTGCTGGTAGCCATCCTGCATGTAGACACAGCCTAGAGGCTCTCCGAATATCATCTGAGCTCTTAGATCCAGCATCATTTGGACCGAGGCATCCCCCTGAGACTTCTCAATCACAGGAACCCATAAGTTGCCCCCTTGGGATCTCAAACCTCAGTGAGTTTCGTTGCTTTTTTGTGATACTGAGACTTAGCAAACACGCCGTCCCGTTTCCTTTTAGTTCTGGTGATCAGATTTGTTCCCTTTATCAGGTTCTAGGAACACATGGCTTTGGACAGCAGACGGTCCTGAGGAAGGTAGTCCAAGGGAACACAGGGACCAGTGTCCAAAAGTTGGGCAGGTCCTTGGCACTCACGCCGGTTTCATAGAATGAACACAAGAAGGGGAAAGAACTCGAAGTATCAGCGGGCTGCCTTCTCTCCAGGAGGACGGTGGACAGGGCGGGGTGGGTGAGCCGACCCTGTCCCTGCCGTCCCCATCCGCCGCCGCAGCGGCTGACCTTTAGCAAACATCCGGTGATCGCGGCGTGCACCCGCTGGCGTGCTGCTCCCCGGACTCTTCCGTGGCTTCCCGTGGACCCCAGAGGAGATGTTAGGAACCTTTCGGTCTCATCTTCATGACGGAGATTCTTCCTTCATGTGAACTAATTAGCTCTCAGGTTTAATTACCTGGTCTCCCTTGGTCCCCGTAGAAGGAAATGGCATTTTTAAAAGGTGATGGAAAGCATTTCCCCCCAGCTGTGATGACACGGATAATTGTCATCTCTGTGCTGGGTTGAGGCCAGCCTCGGGAAATGTTTGGTGAGGACAAAAGACCCAGAAGACATCGGAGAGGCATCCCTGTTCTCACTCAAGCAAAGAGAGAGTCTTTTCAATAACGTCCCACGGGGCCAGTGCCTCCCTCCCCGAGACCCGGTGGGCATGGCTGTGCGGATTCAAAGCCAAGCTGGATGCTTGCGTTTGCGAGTCGCGCCCAGGACCAGGGAAGCCGGGAAGGACAAGGATGCCCGTCTTGATTTTTGTCTTCTTCCCTCATGTGATTGGGCAAACTACCTGCCTTATGGTGTTCGGGTTTTCTCTGTAAACTCCTAATGCGGAGCATGCCACAGGTACCCGTGCTTGTGTTTTCTCGTGGAGCCAAAATTCTCAGAACGTACGATTAACCTAGTTCAAGTGCACCGCCCAAGGGTGTCGAGTGCGTTCACAGTGCCGCACAAGCCTCACCTCTCTGTAAGTGTCGAAATATCGTCATCACCCTGGAGAACACAGCTACCCGCGGCCCTCGCCCCCCGCCCTGCAAGCCCCCATCAACTTTCTGTCTCTGTGCATTTCCCTTTTCTGGGTGTCATGGAATGCCTGACCTTTACGAATGGTTTCCTTTACGTGGTGGGACATTCTGGAGGCCCATCCGTGTGGTGGCACGTGGCCGTCTTCATTCCACCGTCCCCCCGTACCGATGTCCGGTGCCGTGTAGCCCTCCGTGGGTTGGTGAGCTTCTGGGTTGTTTCCACCGTCCGGCTAGCATGCATAGCGCTGCTGTGAGTGTTCGTGGGCAAGGATGTGCCTTTTAATGACGGTGAACGTCATTATTAGTCACTTATATTAATACAGAATTAAGTACTATGTAATTGATAGCTACCCAATAGCATCATTAACTGTATTCACACGAACTCTGGAAAACCTCTCTGTTAATATAATCATGTCGGTACTACTTGTAATAACGCACCACGGGTGGTGGCCAGCAGGGACATTCAGTCCAGCTGAGGTCCTGAGGGTACCCACCCCGGACGTGCTCCCCATTCCCGGGTGGTGCAGACCCGCAGTCTCCAGCGCTCTGTCTGATAAGGTCAGGTCCCCACTACTTTGCAGCTGTGACCTCAGCCACGCTCCGTGCAAAGGCCACACGCAGAGTGGACTCTCCTCCTTGCTTTCTGCCTGCGACTCAGTGGGCCAGATGCTGGGCGGCTTCTCCTTGATGAGCGCGCGCCCTGGGGAGCAGGGCCTCTGGCCCCACCCACAAACCACAGCGCAGGCCTATCAGAGGGGCCGGGGTCTCTGGCCCTCCTCTCTGCTTTGGTTTCCTGAAGGAAAAAGTTGGAAAATGCCTCCAGTTTTGACCGAGCCGCCACCAAACACCGACAGAGTGACGGAGTTCATCAGATTTGCTTGGTGGCGAGCTCCTCACCGGCATCACTTTGAGGATGGCTTCTCGTGGCGATAGTGGCAGCATGAGCTTTAGGGGCGCTGCCCAGACACCGCCCCTTCCGTGCGGCCCCGTCTCCCCAGGCTCAGCCTTCCCGTCCAGCAGGCTCCCACAAGGGCCCTGCCCCCCACACCCCCAGCATCCTCGCTCTGTCCCAGCAGCTGCAGCTGCCTCCTTTCCAGTGGGGACTCGGGCTCAGAGGGGAGAGGAACCCCTGGCCTCTTTCTAAACTTACCTCCCACTGAGTGCATCAGGATTCTGAGTGATGGGGACGCGAGTCCAGCTTCAGACGGTGGCACTGACGGGATCCGCGGGACCTGCTTGACTCACCATGAACACAGCCCAGCCATGGAGAGCATCTCAGGCCCCTGGGTACCAGAGGATATCTTCCCAAGTCTTCCTCCCTCCCTCTCCCGGTCCCGCTTTCCTCTGAGCTGCCCTCTGTGGTGGTAGGAGCAGTGTCTCCCCAAATCCACACTTCCTGCAACTTCGTGGCGAGACCTTACTTGGGAAGACGATGTTTGCAGAGGTCCTGCTGGAGTAGGGTGGGCCTGGAGTGCCGTGACTGGGATCCTTGGAAGGGAAAGGAGGGAGGGATTTGGATTCATGGACACTCAGGAGTGATGCCACGTGACCGCGGGGTCAGACACTACAGTGATGTGGCCACATGCCCAAGATGCCAAGGATGGCGGGAGCCACCAGAGCAGGGAGACAGGCTCGGGCCCTCCCCCAGGGTGTCCCAGAGAGGCCGGCCTGCCTACACCTTGCTTTGGGGCTCGTGGCCCCCCAGAACAGTGAGGCAGTAGGCTTCTCTGCTCTGTCCTTTGTTACAGCAGCCCTGGGAGAGTCACGGCCTTCATTCTCACCCAGGAGAACTGGTGATGCTTCAGCTGCCCAGGGACTCACTCCCTGCCACCTGGGCCGGGGCGGGCAGGCTCAGCCCCTGGGGGGAGGTGGCGGGGGTCCAGAGATCCACGTGGTCACTGCCGTGTGGTTGACATCCCACCATTTCATACCCATGATCGGAGCACAGAGAAGCTAAGTGACTTGCTCAGGGTCACACAATGACATTAAATCCAGAATCTGCCTCAGCACCAGGCCCCCTGTCCCTGCCAGGACTCCTGCCCACGGTCTCCCTGACATGGACCACAGGCCCGGAAAAGGGGGATTCTTTTCCCAGAGTCCGGAATTGCCCCACATCACAACAGGCTTTTCTCCATCGTTCTGAACAGTGAACCTGGCGCATTTCTGATAGCAGGATTGTGGATTACCTGCGGCAAACAGACACAGAGATTTCCTTTTTATGAGGCCCTGGAGGACCAAGGGTGTCTTTTTACTATGATTAACAGGTCAATTAGGACGCAGCCCCTGGGACCATAGATGGGGCCACCAGAGCGGAGTAGATTAAGTGATCAAACCAGGATTCTTCAGGGAAGGTGGCCACAGTCTTTGGATATTTGTAACCCACAAGGTGATTTCCTGCTACGGGCGCTGTGGGCAGAATTACAGAGAAAGCACGGCGTATGGACCAAGTGAGTTATAACAGGGGGGTGCAGGGCTGGCTGAGCGTATGGGGATTAATTTACTTTATTATATTTCTTCTCCTGGGAGAATCTTTGAGTTCCCACAAAGAAGAAAGACCTGCCCCCCTCCTTGTTTGAGGCTAGATACTCTCTTTACTCTGCAAGCTGTCTGAGAAGTTGATTAAATCCATCACTCACGGCAGAGAAGAAAGGGGTGGGAAACCCCACAAATGGCTGGGGTCCCTTGGAGACACTTGAACTTAGAATGTATTTAATAACTGTTGGCACGGAAAGCAAACGAGAGTCTCCCAGAGATCAAAGGACTTTTATCTCGCTCAGCGGAGAAATCTGTTACTTCAATCACTTATTGTTTGAGCCAAAAATATCCCCAGAGTGGGAAAAGAGGAAGAAATGTGTTGTCCATTTCACTCTTGATGATGAATCCAAGGGGTTGCTTTTTAGGAGATTTCTGAGTTTTATAAGGGGAAAAAAATGTAATTGGCGAAGGCACGAATTAATAGCGAACTTTCGTACCTCCTGTCCGGGCTGTTCAAAGTTAGAGTTTAGAGTGTGTCGTTGGTGGGGGGATAGGGGCGCCTGGGGGGCTCAGTGGGTTGAGCGTCTGCCTTTGGCTCAGGTCATGATCCCAGGGTCCTGGGACCGAGCCCCATGTCGGGCTCCCTGCTCAGCGGGGAGCCTGCTTCTCCCTCTGCCTCTGCCCCTCCTCCTGCTCACGCTCTATCTCATAAGTAAACAAAATCTTTTTAAAAAAATAGAATATGTCATTGGCAGAAAGCTCACTCATTAATCCCTCAGCATTTAACTGTGAACCTACTATGTGCCGCCCCTCTTTGGGGAAACCGGGGGGTAGAGTGGGATGAATAGTATTCCCCCCAGTGCCACGTCCGCCCAGAGCTTCAGAATGTGGCTCTGTTTGGAAGCAGAGTCTCCACAGATGCAATGAGTGAAATTAAAATGAAGTCCTACTAGACTCTCTCTCACACACACACACACACACGCACACAAAACACACGCATGCAGAAGAGGTGGAAGGAGAAAGATGGGGATGTGGGCAGAGGTGGGGGACGCTGTGTCCACGAGCCCAGAACGGCCGAGGACCGTCAGGGATGACAGACGTTCCCATTCTCCGCCGGCGCCTTCCCAGGGAGAACGGTCCTGCCGACACCCTGATCTTGGACATCTGGTCTCCAGATCTGTGCAAGAAGCAATTCCTGCTGTTTCAAGCCTCCCGCTTTGTGGCCCTTTGTTCCCGTGGTCCCAGGACAGCAGCCCAGCGGGCGGGGAGGTCGCCCTCCTCCAGGGAACAGGGGCTTGTTGTAGGAAGAAAAAGAGAGGTCCAAGCGGGGGCATGTGGTGTGTTGGGGGTTGGGGGAGGCATCCAGAAAGAGCCTCATTTCTCCCTTTGTCAGTGATTCAGTGACCTGGGTCACCGGGAAGCCCTGTGGCCCTGCCCACGCTATCAGGACAGCGCTGGGCGTAGGGGGCCCGTCCATCCTGATTCCACAGGGAAAGCGCTGGGACGGCTTGGCCCTCCCCTTCCTTCCTTGGTTTCCTTGTTGTCTCCCATCAGACCTGCTGGAGGGTTTTCGTTGATTTTGGAGACACGCCTTTTCCATTCTAGGGAAGGGAGGGCAGTCGGGACCCACCCGCTGTCATTAGAAAGGACCCGAGTTAAGTCGAATGCCGTCTCTGAAAGAAGCCGGGCTTTGCCTTTGGAAGCGCAGCTTGAGAAAGCCGGGGAGGCACGCTTTGTGGCTCCTGGGGTCACAGACTCAGGATGACCAGGACGCAAATTAAAACGAGGCGTTCCCATGAACCTCTGGGGCGGAGGGAAAAGCAGCTGTCTCTGCTCCATAATTGTTAACCATTTCTCATTTGCCCATTTCTTTCTGTTTTCTTCTTGTTTTTTAACATTTTAATGTGACAACATCGTGGTTTAATTTTTCATCTTATTTTTATGATTACTTTTTGGCCACAGGGGGAGACCTGGCTTCCTCGTGACACACTTCCTTCTCTGCACCCTGTGTAACTCACCTGCATTTATATAGTTAATTAATTATGTGTAAATAACATGATAAGCACCGGCAAGCTCATGACCAAATCTGGGACCTTGATATATATCCATTTAACATGCATTTTTTTGGATAGGTGTCACCCACAAGCATTTTTAAAAAGGCAGCCAGATAAATACTCCGAAGGCTCGAATCTTTCAGTTTGCTCAGTAACCAAATCTGTTTCACACGTGTCTGTAATTCTCGGGCAGGTGTTTTCTGTGTTCAAAAGCAAATAATTCTCCATCGTCTTCTGGGTAGACTGTTCTCTACTGACCTGTACCAAATGCACTTCTGGACACATTTTTTTTTTCCCCTGAGCAAAACTTCCTCCTTTCTTAACTGGTTTCTCCGAGGCACAAAGCCGGGAGCAGGTTGCCCTGTGCTTGTGCAATAAGCAGAAGCGAGAACAGATACTTAGTAAACTCAACCGCTCATAAGTTTCCCTTTTCAAGCCAGAAATGCGTCTGACGTGTTGTGAGCATCCAGATCATGGTACTAGGTGCTCAAAGACCAGATGATAATACACGAGAGGGTTAAAAATAGACAAACCCATACGGAGCAGCAAACCAAGAACAAAAGAGGCGTCAGGAAGCCCAAAAGAAAGTTGGGCATACTCTACGTTTCTCTTCTGTTTCCTTTTCTGTAACTCCCTTAGGGGCTTCTAGAAAAGCAGTGCTCTGTAGAAGTGGGGTCATGAATCGCGGAGAATTGTAGAGATTTTAGAAGCAAGTCAGTGCTGGCTATCCTAGGATCTCGGCTGCGATATCAGAAATCTCTTACGGGCACGTGCGGGACGGGTGTGAGGTCACGCGTGTAGGAAATAGGTAGTGGCAACCGCAAGATGCCACACCGGGCTTGACCTTGAGGACAACGAGAACAAAACAAACGGGATCCCAGCCCTGCCGCTTGCCACCGATGCGTCAAAAACGGAAGTTTGGAAGGGATATTGAACTTGACTTGTGTTTGAAGGTAAATTCCTACAGGGGCCGCTTCGGAGTTTCCTCTTCTGGTGTGTGGTACCACAAAGGGCTCTTTATCTGTAATGAGAAACAATTCTGAGTTTCTTACTCGCTGCATCCCAGAAAGCAGGTGCCTGAAAAGTTATGTCTTGCATTTCCCTGGCATCGTAAATATAACCAACCTATTGGCCAAGTGCCCGTTTGAAATTATTTTATGTACTTAAATGATAAGTAGAAACACACACTCGTCCGGACAAATAGTTGACTTGCCAGAGGATTTGGTACAGGAACAAGGGTTGTTATGAGTCCTGGTGGTGGCTGACATCCGTGCGACCTCAAGAGTTAATTGCATTCTTAATTACAGCTTCGTATTGAATTAGGGAACTATCATCCATAACATAATTGAAACCCTGCTGAGATCACGTCTGTTGGCAGCTAATTGCGTGCCATTTTTTAACCAAACTTTAAGTAAAAACCAGTATTTCATTTGTCTGTGCTTTAATTAATTGACAGGAGACACTTAACCAGGGTGGGGGGGGTTGTCAATGGATTGAACGTCTTTAAATGATCATGGAGAGATGAGCAGCCTTCAGATGTTGGACTGGGAAGGCACTTGCGTGAAATTTAGGAAGGAGACCCGAATCAAAGTGAGCTGTTGCCCCGTGAGAGGCAAGGTTGCCGGAAGAAAAGGGGTAACCAGGAAGGAGAAGTGATGGGTTCTAAGCCCGGCTGGATTATTGAAACTTACCACCTCCCCTCGAGGGCTGAAGGGTCTCCATCTGGAGAATGAGTGTTGGGTAGGTCTTAAAAATCCCTTTGGACTCAGATATCCTACCCTGGTCACTTTGGGTAAGATGCCCCAGCCCGTGATGAGACAAGGTGCTTAGGATCCCGAGTCGCTATCCTTCATGGAGTAGAGTTCCTGGTTGGTCAGCAACAGAAACTGTATGATAACCTAACAGAGAAGGAATTTTGGAAAAGACAGTAGGATGACCCGCATTAGCAAACGCCAGACATGCCACTGGTCTGGTTAATAGAAGCCCAACAGTCCTACCAGAGTGTTGCTAATGGAACACGGTCTCCCTGCACGTTTTCTTTCTCTACCTTCACTCCAGTCAAGCTTCGGAGTCTGTCTGGAAGGGCTGTTGGGTCCAGTGGGGCTCACAGGCTGTGTCTCGATGAGGGGGGACAGGACGCGTCCATGACAGTCCTGTCCCCTCTCACACAGCACGGGAGAGGCACGTAACCGTGATTAGAAATGGCAGTGTGGTGAGCAAAAGCAGAGGGCTGACTTCTGGACAGCCCAAACGGACAAACCTCACTGTCCTTTCCCACCTCGGACCTTTGCAAACACGTAAGGGACACATCTGACGTCTGTCTGAGAAAAATCTCCGCTCTGCCTAAGATCCTGAACGTTTTCAGAAGATGAGAACATTAGCATCAGTGTTGGGAAAAGCATAAAGATGGTGGATGTCAGGGACATTTAAAAAGAAAAAAAAAAAAAACGGACTTCTTTAACTATCTTGCCTAACAGTCTAATAAGACTCAACCTAAACCCCCAAAATTATTGTTAAAAGTACTTCAGTTTTTGCTCTTGTGGGCCATTTTATCTAAGTGTGTTTTCCTCAGGTGAATTGCCCTTGAAATAAAATCGACTCATTTTATTTCACTCATCAAGATGCAATGAAATGTGAGAGAGAGTGGGATGTCTACCTGTAACTTTTTTCTTTCCTCTCTTTGTTTGGTTTTTGCATTTCGAGTTCCTGTAAATCTTCATTGGAGCATTGTGCAAATCAGTTTTTTTTTTGTTGGCTTTGGTTGATTTGAGAGGGTGACTTTATCTTGAATTATTTGTTGTGCCAATGATTCAGGATCTGTACCTCTTTTCTTTCTGTTCTTGTGCTGATTCTCAGCTGTCTTTTATTTTTTATTTTTTTTAAGACTAACAACTTACTCATGCACTTGAAAAAGAGAGAGAGCACGCCAAGTTGGGGGAGGGGCAGAGGGAGAAGCAGACTCCCTGTGGAGAGGGGATCCCAACACAGGGCTCGACCCAGGAGCCTGAGATCATGACCCGAGTCCAAGGCAAACACTTAACTGACTGAGCCACCCAGGCGCTCCTTTCACCTGTCTTTTAAGGCCAGTTGGCAGTGACACATCCAGAAGGTAAAGATATCATGAAGGATAAGATAATACAGTTTTTTAAAATAAGTTCCCGAGAAATTGGAGGCTGTTCTCAATGTCCATTTCTTGGACCATTGATGGAGAGCGCTTGCATGTAGGGGTGTATCAAGGGTAGTTCTTGGGTAGCCTGCATCAGGAACTGCTTTGGGGTCGTGGAAGCAGAAGAAAACCCATCCAGAGCCTGCTGGGGACTCCTAGAAGCTGGCGTGGAAACCAGGACAGGCAAAGGGCATGGCCACCATGATCGCAGTGGGTAGGGGCACTCAGGGCGCCATTCAAAAAACCGGACGACCAGCCCCAGCTGTTTCTTTGGGACTTAGGTTGTGGTTTATAATTTAAAATTCTGAGATGTATCCTTCGACCAGGGAATGGTTAGACCAACCGTGGTCCATCCGCTCCACAGAATACTATACAGCAGTGAAAAGGGGCAAATGATGACTCCAAACCACCGTTTGGACGAACTGCCGAGGAAGGAGGAGGAGTGATAAGGAGCCATTCTCGCATTCTTCCTACCGAGGCACGTTCCTCCATTTAAAGGACGCCGTTGGAAAGACCGGTTTTGGAAATGGCGAATGCATCGGTGACTGGCAGGGGCTGGAGTAGGGGAGGTGGGTGTGGTTGTAAAGGGCAGCGGGAGGCAGCCCGGGACTGGAGCTCTGCACCCTGACCGATGGGGGATACGCGAACCCCAACATGCGGTAACAGCATGCAGAGCTAAGTGCCGACGGACAGAAATGACCCAACAGGGGACGTCTGAATGCGACCGTGTCATTGTGTTGTTTTGCAAGATGATGCCGCTGGGGGAAACCGACTAGAGCCCACGATCTCGCAGCATTATGTACAACTGCATGTACATCCATAATTCTCTCAATAAAAATTTCCGTGTGGGACAGACATTCTAGGCGGGAGTGCGCGTTTGGCCGATTGCCTTCCCCAACAGGACGGAGTTGAGGGTGTCGGCGGAAGGTCCATCAGACTCGCTGTAGCTTGTGACCGGAAGCCAGGCCCTTCCCTCATTTAACGTGGCAAATACATCTCCTCAGGGTGACTCTTCCAGAACCTTGCCACGTGCCCCATGAAGAGGTGGGAACGGTTTCCCTTCCCCTTGAACCTGGGCAGCCTTGTGATTTCTGGGACAGATTGAACATGCTGGTGATGCCATGGGCTGTCAAGACCCGACCGTAGCAGGTGTCGTGACGTCTGCCAGCCTCCCTTCCGTCTCTCTTGGGTCCCTTGTCCTGGGGACCCACCTGTCGTGCAGAAGCCCAGTCCACGTGGAGAGGCCATGTGTGCGTGTCCTGGCCGGTGGTCCCCCTGACAGCAGGATCAACGGCCGGACACGTGAGTGAGTGTGAGGGTGAGTCTAACCCCCAGCATTTGAGCCTCCCCGAACCACATCACGCGGAGACGAGGCAAGGTGTCGCGGCGGAGCCCTGCCCAAGTGATGGATTCGTGAGCAAAACAAAAGTGGTCGTTTTAAGCCAAAACGTTGGGGGATGGTCTGTAACAGAAATGAGGAAGCAGACCACCTTCTCTGGAAACAGAGCACACGGTGGGAAAGTCGAAACTCCATGCTGGGGGAACACGAGAACCAACATGTGACCGATGTCCTCTCTTCCCGCACCGGTCACTGGTGAGCACTTGCCTCAGGGCTCGGGGGAGTTGGGAAGACACCAGTGGCCGGAAGAAGTCTGACCAGGAAACTGCCCAAGATCTCTCTGAAGCATCGGGGGGGGGGGGTGCCGTTTTAATGACTATTTGGGGCATCAATTATATGTGAGCGTTGAATAATCTTCCACTGAAAAACCCGTTTTCTTGAAGGCTTCCTGACTCCCACCCAGACTGCCAGTTTCACCCGGCCGCTCCGTCCATATTGAGCGAGAGAGATCCATTAAAATGATACGCAGGGGTAGTCTCGGGGAAGGTTCAATATGCGATATTATTATGCAAAATAAAGCAGAACTCATCCATTCATTAAGCATATATTTTCAAGCGCCTACACTGTCTGGGACAACAGACACACCCGTACGCGCGTTGGACGGGGTCCCGTATCCTGGTGAGAGAGACTGAAACACACGGACACGCAAACCGGCTCCTCCCCGTCATTCTTCGCTGAAGCATCGGAGAGCCTCGGGGAAGAAAACTTCTGCGCAAAAATGCAGAACTCAGATGCTAACTCTGGAAGGAATCCTTCCGTGAGGTCCTGGCTCCGGGTGGGCAAAATGAAACAGGAACCCAGAACTCTTATCAGTCAGGAGTGGCCGCGTTTCCCGAGCCTGGGCTGATTGGGAACGTGGAGGACAAAGCGTTAGGTCCATCAGCTGCGGATCGGCCCAGAGCCACGGGAATGGAGAGCCCACCGGCCTCCAAGGCGAGACGGTCGGGCGTGACGAAGCAGGAATTTCAGCCGGAGAATATTCACAAATTGCAGAGCGGGAGGGAAGCGGGGATGTGTATCTTCTCTTCGCAGCTTTGCTCGCTGGGGGACCGGCTGTCCTTTATTGTTAATATAAAAATCAATATAGCAAGAGACGAGTCTTTGCTGTGATAATATTGGCTCCTTTCACCGGGCGTGTGGAATTAGATTACTGATAGACGCGCCTCGGCACCTCCCCGGGCGCCAGATAGGATCTGCCGGCTTTGCCAATAAGCACAGTGACAGAGCGGGGAATCGTGGGCCGGCGGGGGGCCGGTCGCCTCGGAGAGAATGTAATTCCCTTGCAAGACGCCATCCTGGAGGGAGCCGGGGAGGCAGCTCGCCCAGTGGCGGCCCGAGGCCTGTGTGCCGCTGCCCGGGAAGCCTCAGGGCCTGTGCGCAGAGAGGATACCCCAGGCAGGGGCGCGGCTGTCACTGAGGCAGGGAGAGGGAGAGAGAAGGAGAGCAAGAAGGAAGGAAGGAAGGGAGGGAGGCGGGGAGAGAAGGATGGGAGGGCGGGGGGGGGAGTCAACACGCGTGTCTTAAGGCAGGAGCACCTGCCGAACAGCACTTTGAGAAAAGCTGCTGTAAAAACCTTGGTTACAGTACGGGACTTACGACGGAAGGGGTAGATCACGTACGCATTTGCCCACACCCGCCTGGAGCCGCAAGGAGGCTCGCTTGCAAGCCCAGGTGCCGGGCTCCCCGAGTCTCTGCAGCCCTCGGCAGGCCGGCCACTGTCCTCCACCCACATTCCCTGTGACTGGAGGGCCAGGCGCGGACGAGGACCCCGAGGCAGGCCCCAGACCAAGGCTGAGATGAAACGGTCGTTTTCACACTCCGGGTTTTTCAGATTATAGAACTAAAAGGACTCGTAAAAAATAAACTAAAAACCAGGAGTTGTCCCCACACAATGACATTGGCCGTCCACAGTTTTACGTATTTCCTGCTCCTTTCCTTAATCCAGGGCTCGCTTGCTTACTCTTGCCATATGTGTGTGTTCGTGTATATAGATACATGGTTTGTTTGCAAAGTTAAAACCAGATGGTACTTCCGGGTCCTTGCAGAATTTTTTGGCCACTTCATATCATTTTTTTTTTTTTTTTGAGAGAGAGATCACAAGTAGGCAGAGAGGCAGGCAGAGAGAGAGAGGGGAAAGCAGGCTCCCCGCTGAGCAGAGAACCTGATGTGGGGCTCGATCCCAGGACCCTGGGATCATGACCTGAGCTGAAGGCAGAGGCTTTAACCCACTGAGCCACCCAGGCGCCCCCATATCATTTTTGTGAGCATTTCCTTCCTTCCAGAAATCATCTTTGAGAGGAAAACTTCAGTGATCATGTCTTATATTCAATCCCATGAACAGACGCTTGAATTATTTCCAGTTTTTTGCTGTGATCATACCCCATAAACACTGTTAGTTGTTTGTTTGTTTTTTAAGCCCATCATTGTAAATCCCTAAAAGTCGGTCCCGGAAACCAAATCCTTAGCGGCACAGTAACCGAGCTGGAGTCGAGACGAGGGTTCAGCCATCCAGGCTGCCGTGTGGAGGGGCCCGGTGACCCTGCGGGAGAGACGGGGCCCGTGGCCCGGGAGTGCTCCTTTCTCTCTTGCTTGCACCCCTCGTCTTCCTGGTGTCTGCTCTCGCTGTTGTGCCTTTGACAGAGAATCCAAAGAGATGAGCCGAAAGTAGCCCGTGAGTTCCATGCCCGCATAATCTTCTCGGGCATGTGAAGTACCCCCATCCCCACCCGTGTCTGCATCTGGTGCAGACGCTGGACCGTGGCAGAAAGGGACATGCAAACTGAATCCCTCTGGCATCGCAGACACGCTCCCCACGCGGCACCATTAGCAGAATGCCATCTAGCGATGTGGACGGACGTCTAAAAGAACAGGCCTACGTCCGCGTGTCATTTCCTTAAATGGTACTTCGTCTTTGCCATGGTTTTCAATATGCCTTGGACAGGTTTTCACTGGGACGTGTACTTCCCGCACAGTCTTAGCATCATTGGCCGGACAAATTGTGGTTATTTCTGGCTCGGAGCATGACTAACAGGGACCTGTTGTGCCCCCTGTACCATCCTGTTAGTCCCATTTGGTAACCTGGAGGGTTCTGGGCGCGGTCTGTCCCCAGCAGCCTGACACCCAGCGGACCCTTCCAGGAAGGAAAGCATTTTGGAGAAGGCACTGGCCAGCCCCACTGTGGCTATTGGGCTACCAAAGTTTTTCCCTGTCTTTAGATCCTGATTTCTGGCCTTGTGGCCCCATAGGGACGGGACAGGGGCGGTCCCTCCTAGCATGCTTGTAGACTCCAGGCTTGGGGACACATTGCCAGTTGCCACCTAGTAAGGGGATGAATAAAATGAGTGAACAGCTGAGTGAAATAAGTCAAACAGAGAGAGTCAAGTATCATATGGTTTCACTTATTTGTGGAGCATAACAAATAATATAGAGGACAAGGGTAGATGGAGAGGAGAAGGGAGTTGAGGGAAATTGGAAGGGGAGGCGAACCATGAGAGACTATGGACTCTGAAAAACAACCTGAGGGTTTTGAAGGGGCAGGGGTGGGAGGTTGGGGGGACCAGGTGGTGGGTATTAGGGAGGGCACGGATTGCATGGAGCACTGGGTGTGGTGAGAAAACAATGAATACTGTTACGCTGAAAATAAATAAAAAATTTAATAAAAAAAAATTTTTAAAAATGAGTGAACGGATGAATGAATGGGTGTGTTTTCAAAGATGAGTATTACCTGGATCGTTTAGGTGGAAAAACATCACCTGTAACATTGTGTTATATTTTCGATACATGTAAGTTCATTGCTTACCAAACACCAAAGAAAGCATCAAGGCAAACCTCTCTCTTGGTCTTAGATCTCCGTTCATCCCTGCTGCCTCCTCCGGCCCTCCCTTGTCTGAGTCTCTGGAAAGGACCGGACTCGGATGTTTAGTCTAACCTGGCCGGGCTGCACTTTCCCAAGTAGCCGGGTCTGCTAGAGACTATTACAAAGATGAATACGTCTTTGCCTTTGGCGGATGTCCCTTGTCTTCCAAACGCAGACTCACAAATTACCCCCAACATGCAGAGGGACCTTGGTTTTCCATCCTCCCGAGCCTCCTGTGTTTTGGGGTACCCCAGGTATCTCCAGGATCTGGAACTGAGACCGTAGCCTGGGGGGGGGGCAGGAAACAAATCACCAGGAGACTGCTCCTGGGTGGCCTGCCGCCCCCGGGCAGGCAGGGAGACAGGTGCACATGAACAAGTAGACGGTCAAGGAAGCATCAGATGTGATAAAAAGTAAACGAGGCAAGGGACAGAGAAGGCGGGATTGGGTGGCCATGCTTTTAAAATTATTTTTCAGCTGAAATGTTTCAAACTAATTAACTCGTAGAAGCATTAATATCCTGTGATTGAGAACAAGGCTGATTTTTTACATGAGTTGATGGGGGGGTGGGGGGAAGAGTCAGAGGAACACGACTGTTCCCATATGGATAGGGTCAGATTGGGATTCGGGTCATCTGAAGGGTGGGGGCACACAGGTGCTCGCTGTCTATGGAGGCCGGGGGAACCCAGAACAGCTCTGTGATTTAAGCCAAACACAGACCAGCCGGAGCTGTTGGGACTCCTGCAACCCAGGTCCCCTCCACACCCAGGGAAGGGGCCAGGATCTGGGGACAGGTTTCCATTTCTTGCTGTCCTTCCTGCTCTCTGCTCTTCTTCCTACTTCCCTCCCTGCTGGTTTCCATGGGAACCCCCCAGGCCATCTGAGTCAGAGACTTCCGTCTTGGGCCCTGGGGTTTCTCAAGGGAAGGAGCAGCCCTGCTTGCAGCGACAGACCCCTGGTAGTCCTTCCTGGCCAAGGAAAGCGCTGTGGTCACCCACGGGTTGAAAAAGCATTTCTACCTGTTTTGTCGAAGTGATTCTGCATTTCGCCCTGAAGGAATCCAACATGCTTGAACTTTGGGATTATTTAGGAGATGAAAACTCTATACTATTAGCATAGTTATGGGGATTTTTTTCCTCTCTGTTTAAAACATTTTTTTTTTTAAATACCCTGATCTCAGTACCCTATCAGGAAGTCGGAAGACTGAGATGAATTCTTTAAGGATCCAGGGCCGGAGAGCCTCCGGCCGTGTGAGTCTGGCCCAGCGCGTGGGGCCGGGGCAGCTCTACAGCAGGAGGGTTAACTTCTACGGATTCGTGCAAATACCAGTCTGGAGAGGAGTTGAACGAAGTCGTGTTTTCCCTGCCTCGGACCTACGGAGGAGCCGGTCCCGCTGTTCTCTTCTTTTCTGCGTTTAGAGACAGGGAGATGGTTTAAATTATCCTCCCGCGGATGGATGCCCCTTGATCTTCAGATGGTATGCAGAGGCCTGGCAGCTCTGGGGACCCGGAGCTCTCGCAGCCTCCCGCTGTTCCTGTAATGACGAGGCAGCGACGGTGGAGGGAAGGGGGCCCAGAGCCGACCCCGCGGAGAAGGCATGTGGAGGCCATTAAGCTGGTCCCAAGATGTCTGGGCAACTAAATGCTAATAAGGGAAAATGTCCCTCGGATATATAGAGCCAAATATTTGGTAAAGATCACCCTCATTAAAGGTGCCGAGGTTTGATTTATCACGTTGGATGGGAGCTTGTGACGGGCAGGCTGGCGGCGCGGGTTTCTTCACGGTCCGCGCGGCCCCGAACCGTCGGCTCGCCTGCAGGCGGGGCTGGGGGGCCTCTTCTGTCCGGGGCGTGTCCGGGCGTCACCGAAGAGGGGTGGGGGACTACGCCGGTGCGTGGTCGAACGCAGCCTCGCTCTGGCCTGCCCTGCGTGTCGAGCCCTGAGGAAAGGGCCTGACCTCAGCGGGGTCCTCTGGGGGGACAGCAGCCGCCGCAGAGTAGCCGCTGTTCGCGGGGCCGGTCCAGGTGCGTAAGCACAGGTGCACTAGAGCACGCGCAGGTGCACAAGAGCACGCGCATGCGTGACGTGTAACGTACCTTGTGGGCGGATGCCCGGCTGCTGCCGCTGGGGAGCTCGGCGAGCCGCCCACACGGGGCTCCGCCCACCTCCCGTTGCCATGGCAAACTATCCGATTGCATCCATAGACGCGGTCCCCAGAACTAACCCTGAGCACGTTCCGCTCACACAGGCCTTCGGGTCTCTCGTATGTTTGTGGACGGGAAGCTGTTCATGCTGTAGATCGTTTCCCGACCGCCCTTTCTAATTAGCATCCCTCTGTCTTCCTTTGTGAACCACGTGCCCATGGCTGTCCTCCCTCCAGACTGGTGCTCCCACGCTGGATCCCCAGCGGAAAATCACTCACTCGCCCCGAGTGGGAAATACCATCCATGGGTTTTTCAGTTAGGGAGGAAGAGTTTGAGAGGGAGCTGTTAGAAACATCAGATTTCCATATGCATGGCCGTTAATCCCTGTTAGGAAAATGCAAAGGAGGCCTTTTTAAAAAATGACCATTAAGGAAGACATAAGAGCACGGAGAATGATACAGCCATCATTCATCACCGACTGGCAGACGCTAGCACTGCCTCCTGTTTGCTTCAGATCTTTAGTCACAAGGAGTAGATGGGGGTAGACCTGGTCAGGTGGGAATTCCCGTTCACACCTTCCCCACAGCGTGGCCGCCGTCCCTCCCGCCATCTCCGTCCCGCTGTCTCCGTGAATCCCGAATCCCTCTCTCTCGGTCCCTAACGTTGAACCTTTCCTCGTATGGGCATATCTGAAAGTGAAGTTGTTCGGCTTGTTTTGAAACTGGGTGAACAGACTGTCCCCGTGTATCTTTCTCCGTGTGCTTTGTTCCCCCAAGGTGATGAGTTCACGCTCCCGCCCTGGGTCAAGGCCACGCGTCTCTGCTCTTGGCTTTGACCCCACTGCCTGGTGTTACCTTGTGCTCGCAAGCAGCTCCTTACAGACAGGCACGCAGCTTAGGCCCGGTGTGTCCTGACGGCGCTTCACGGTGCCCCGCATGGCGTACCCACACGGGGACAGGACGAGGTCCTTGAGGGGACCCCTTTGGATGTTTTCAGAGTGTCTCCAAGACACATAAGCCCCGTGCAGGCCTCTTCTTGAAAGGCAGAGCAAGGTGATTTGCTCGAGGAAGATCGGCCTCTTTGCCGCTCTGCTGTCCTTTTCTCTGTTGCTAGAAGAGCTGTTTCTACACCCAGCCCTGGGGCTGTCATCTGGAAATATTAATATTAAGAACCACGTCAGTTTGCTATCTTGTGTTTCACGATGGTTAACAGCTCTTCCCCGAACAAGTCTTTTCTCTCCCTCATTCTCTCTCTGCTGCGAGCCACAGCGGTTTCTTGGAAGTGATAGACCATATAATTCTCACATGTCAAGGTTCTGAGCCCAGACCCTCCAGCACTGCCTCTGATTTTCCTGAAGGATTAAAAATAGGAGGCCGTGACCCTGTCCGCGGCGGCCCGGCAGCGGCTCCCCGGTACACCTGCTGATGGGACACCGCGGGGACCGGCTCTGCGTCCTGCACTGTGGGGCGCGGTGGCCCCGGGGTGTCCGTGGCCGAGGCCAGTGGCCATGTCCCAGGGCCCTCTCTCTCCTGCAGGAGGGGGAGCGGGTGGTTCCCGGTCGGCGCTGAGATCGTCTTTATTCTTCAAAGGGCTGCAGTTGTCGGAGCCTCTGCAAGGCTTGCCAAGTGGCCTGGGATTTTGGAAATCAGCCCAGTGGCTCTGCGGAGGCCTCCACCCTCCAGACAGCGCAGAATCCGCTGCGGAAATTGTGGGTCTTGGAGGCCGTCGTTAAGAAACTGGGCGAGACGCCTGGATCGTGTTAGGCTTTGAAATGTTAGGTTTAGAGGTCTCCTGGTTATTTGTGCGTCTGTGTGCATGTGTGTGAGCTGTGTGTGCACGTGTGAGCTGTGTGTGTTGTGTGTATGTATGTGAACTGCATGTGCAGTGTGCACGTGTGAGCTATGTGTATACATGTGTGTGCTGTGAGTGCCGTGTGCATGTGTGAGTGGCGTGTGTACATGTGCGAGCTGTGTGTGCTGTGTGCATGTGTGTGAGCAGCGTATGTGATGTGTGCTTGAGCTGCGTGTGTACATGTGTGTACGATGTACTGTGTACATGTGTGAGCTGTGTGCGCTGTGTGCATGGGTGAGCTGTGTATGCTGTGTGCATGTGTGAGCAGTGCATGTACATGTGTGTGCTGTGTGCATGTGTGTGAGAAGCATGTTGATGTGTGCATGGGTGTGTGGGCTGTGCATGTGTGCATGGGTGTGTGGGCTGCATGTGTGTGTGAGCAGTGTGTGCTGTGCACACATTTGGGAGGAATGGGGGGGAGGAAATTGCTCCCCTCTTCCCGCTGGTTTTCATGACTGCCTCCTGCTCACCCCAACTCAATAAAAATCGGTAAGTTCTGGATTTCAGGAAAGGCTGGAAGGAGTGACAAAGACCATCTAGTCTCAGCACACATTCAGCTGTCCGAAAGGGCCAGTAGTGCAAAAATAGCAAAGTGACCACTGCCCGTAGCCCCCTCCTCCATGTCAGCCCAGCCTCTCCTGGGGCCACCGTGCCCACCCCTGTCCCCAGATTCACGGTGTGGAGACCCCTCCAGGCCCAGGACCCGCTCCAGCTCTGGGGCCAGTGGTGGAGCCCAACACGTGTTTAGTATTTTCTGTCTCCCCGTGGCGCTTAATGGTTTCCAACTGCGTTCCACGGAAATGCCCGGCCGTCTGCAGATACATAAACACATACTTCCCGTGTCGTTACCAAAACCCTTTTATCATTCTTCGTTTCTTGAAATTAAGCATTGTTCATTTATTGCCGTTCTCCGTCTATTACATACACACCTCTAAGGCCAGAGACGTTCCTGTCTTGTTGCCTGGCGGAGCCTCTCCACGCTCCCACCCTTTAGCCCTAGAGGGTCGGGGTTTCCATCTGATTATTGTTTATTTCACTCAAGGGCTATTTGGATGTGTCGTGATTGCTGAAGCTGTAGGGCTTTTTTGAAAAGCATGTTCTTTTTTAAAAGTATCCCCTTTCCGTATCCTCAGCCCAGATGCCACCGATGGGTGAATGATGACTATGCCTTCAGTGATAGTTGACAGTGGGATAATTTCACAACTTTTGGGGCAAATCTGACTTTTTAACTGTGGCAAAGGAGCTTCACTTATATGTATATCTGTCCTCTAAAATACCCTCCTCGTTCTCCTTGATGAGCGCTATAATAAAACATTTTATCCATTTGAGTTTATTATAATACACGCGTAATGCCCTTTAAAATATCGTATATGTTGGCATTTGATTTGTGAAAAGAGAGGTCAGCTACTGAGATTGGCAATCACGGAACTATTTTGACTTTGCATCGGTGTATCCAGTGAGGTCAAGAAAGATCAGTCATAGCCAATGTTGGTTAAAGGCTTGCGATAATTCAGCGGCACTCACGCCTACAGATTGTCCTCCAGTTATCACGGTGGCCTGTGAAGAAGGATCAGTGGTTATTTGAATTTTACAAAAGGGGAAAATGGAAGCAAAACGGAAAAAAATAACTGGCTTACTCCGTGACTGCTAAAGCTGGGTTTAACCCGCCGGGGCTCACTCTGGCCCCGAGTGAGTACTTGCATGATCCCATTCTACAGATGGGAATATAGTGGCACGGAGAGGGTGAGTTACTTGTCCCAGGATACCCAGCAAGTGACTGGGGGGGGGGGGGGCGGCGAGAAATCTGGTTGCATAGCTGCATCTCTGAACCCCAGAACTCGAGCATCCCCCAACCCCGTGTGTTCTCACTGTCACTCCAAACAGCCTGTCCTGGAATTACACGGTGGGAAACGCAGAGTTGGATCCTCTCCTAGATCAGATCCTTAATTATCCGGTGTTTTATCCCAGCTCATTAAATTAGATCAATGGTGGGGGGGAGAAAGTGTTATTTTGCCTCTCTAGTATTGGAGTTTAAGTGATCAGGGTAATTTTCCATTATAATTTTGTGTTTTAAATAAATAGAACCGGCTTCATTGTGAAAACATTTGTCTAATATCGGGCAATAAAGGTTTAAGTGATTTTGGTGTAATTACTACTCATCCCATCGCCCTGGATAAAATAGAATTGTTTTTGAGTCTGTTCATTAGATGGGAAGAAGCGGAATTTATAAAAATACATGTGTGCCTCTATTACTACATTTAAATATGTGCATATGTAAACAGATGCTTACTTATTTATATACATGGTCATTAGAGGGCTTTGTGAGAACGAGCATTCCCTCGGCAGGCTGTGGTTCTGTGGGAGGGGGGACGGCGCTGACTCGGGCGCCCGTCTCGGAACGGCATGTCTCCGGTTCCCTAATTATACGATGAAGACGTCCCAGCTGCAACTCCGTGTTTAAAGTCGAGTGACTATTTCCAGCCAGACCATTCTTTGGAAAGGTTGATAAGTCATTCCTTTTGTTTGGCTCTACAATTTAAATACCACGTAGGCATCATTTTTCCCAAATAGGCAAGCATTTATCCGCAGGGTCTACTACTGCTCTTACTATGCTACGGGGCGAAATAAGCCAGCCGTGATGAGAAGCCATCTTGGTGAGCCATCTGTCTGTCCCCAGGCTGTGGTGGCATTTCCTCTCTCGAGCAGCGGGAGAGAGACACTAGGTGACGGGCCGTTTATTATGCCAAAGTCCCCACGATGCAGCTCGTTGCCAGCATCTTTCGGAAGCCCGCGTCTCTGCCATGGTGTTTCTTTCCCTTCCGCCGGTCTAGAAAGAGCACCTCGTGGCCCAATCGCCCTTAAGTCCAGTGGGACCTCCTGGAGGAGGGGGCAGAGCGAGGTGTGGGCTCACCTGTCCTCCAGGCATTTGGGGAGCTGCTGCTCTGAGTCTGTATTGCTCCAAAGTTGGACGTTTCCAATCCATCCACGGTCGGGCCTCTTTCCAAGTTGGCATGACGAACCTGAGTCTACAGCCACGGAAACTGGGAAACGGCCCGGGGGACGATGCTTCGAGAAGGGAAGAGGAGCCAGCCCCAGAGCGTGGAGGTGGAGAGCTTCAGGAAGGGGTGGGCTGGGACCTTCTTAGTTTCCTCCTCTTCTTCCTCCTCTCGTCTGTGTTCCTGGTCTCTGATCTCGTTAGCGTGTCCTTTCATTGCTACAGCTGTTTCTGCAACATTTTGCCTGAAGATTATAGCGTTTGGTTCATTGTGTTCAACAGGGAATGACAGGATAACAATCATTATCACTGTGCTGGGGCTTGGCTCCTCGATTATATTTTTCCATTGTTCCCAGACCCTCACGCTGTGTTCAGAGCTCCGCCTCGCCCGTAGTTGAGGCTAAATCACGGTGAGGCTTCAGAAAAGACGGTGATGGATCCATGGTGGGCTTTCCGTCACATTTCCACCTCCTTCTGGCTTCTCGGGCTGGAAAGCCCCTGATGCGGGACGTCCTGAAGCCACACGTCCTTCCTGGGATGGAGCGAAAAAAACTAAGACTCTTACCACTTGGCTAATGGAATCCAGATTAGCCTCTGCACAGAGCATTCTGGAAGCCCAGTTTCTGCTGCGAACAGACAGAGGGTCTCGGGTCTGGATGTTCTCTGCCCTGGTCCCTGCAGCCCTTTGCAATTAGAGCAGCCTCTCTGCTGTTCCTGCTCTTCGGGCGAGCTCGCTGGACCCCTTCTCCTATTTCAAAAGCTCCCTGCCAGACTTTTATCCTCATGTTTGGATGATTTCCTGTCTGCTTAATTCTTTCCTTGTGGAGCTCTCGAAGTGGATGCATTAACTTGAAGGTAGAATTTTTTGTTTTGTTTTTTCATCCCAGTTCACAAGCATGTGCCGTAGTAACACTGAAAAAATCGCAGCACCCAGGGGAGGTCAGCTGAAGTAACCAGGAGCTTGAGAGCCTGCGCGACCCCAGCTTCTTACTCCTTTCCTCTGCTTTGGACGCCTTGCGCTCTGACGCAGGCTTCCCACCTGCCTTTCTCGCCTTCGGTTTTTACCTGCTGCCTGGAGAAGTTTCTGGAAGCCGTGGGACCCATTTGTTCAAGGGGTTTCTCTTTGGCGCCTTCGACCAGTGACATGATCAGCTGGTTGGACTTGTACATGGTGTCGTTTAGATGACAGCGACGGGGAGACAGCACTTGCGCCCAGGGAATCCTTGGAATCACAGGGACGCGCGTGCATGCCGACCCGCGGAGGTCCCAGACTTCGGTCTCCACACCCGCGAGACACAGACTTCTCCAGCGGCTTCCAGGGAAGGTGAAGGTCGTAACGCCTTTGGGGCCAGTTCTGTTCTGGTTTGGTGGTAGTGAATTGAACGGCAGTCTGGTCCTCTTATTAAAACCTGTCGATGGGGGCGCCTGGGTGGCTCAGTGGGTTAAGCCTCTGCCTTCGGCTCAGGTCATGATCTCAGGGTCCCGGGATCGAGCCCCGCATCGGGCTCTCTGCTCAGCAGGGAGCCTGCTTCCTCTTCTCTCTGCCTGCCTCTCTGCCTACTTGTGATCTCTGTCTGTCAAATAAATAAATAAAAATCTTTTATAAATAAATAAATAAATAAATAAATAACACCTGTTGATGGCGGCCGATCTGTTTCTTTTTGTAAGGAAGGACCTCATGGCACGTGGGTTGTGAGCGTCGGAGCCCCCGTCTGCTTCTCCAGCCCCTTCTGGTATCCATTACCTCCCACCCCTGTCCTTATGGAGCCTCATGGGCATAATGGCTTTTTCAGCCCTAATCGCCCCATTTTAATTTTGCCCATGAAAAGACAAATGACCGAGCTAGGTAGAAGGGCTTGAGGGAAGTAAGAATGAAGAGAGATTGGGACCTCTGTTCCTAGGTGTTCCTTTCAGAAATCAAGCCCGATGCTCTTTACGGAGAACCTTCAGACGCTCGGACCTTTTGTCTGTTTCTCCTGTTAATGCTCGGGACTGGTCTCTGCGTAGAGACGCTGATTTCACAATGTGACACGTGGGGTCCAGACACACGCGGTCTTCTTAGGGTGTCCTAGCAGTGACCCAAAGTTCCAGAGGGAGCGTTTCTTGGGTAAAAATGTGGAAAGCAAAGTAAAAGATAAAGCCGTTTAGAGTGGAAATGTATGGTGACAGCCCTGATCTGCTGAGGTCCCCTATGACCGCAGAGTTCACAACAGGCATTTGTGTGGAAGGAAATAAGGTGTGTCCCTCAGAAGCCTGTGGGTAGAAATGCAGGTTGGCTCTTGATACGACGGGACAGGGGTAAACCCGAAGGGACCGGCAAAGCGACCGTTCCCTGGCTTTCTCCCAGAAGGGTCCCAGGAGATCACTCCTGGGTTTGGGAAGCATTGTCACTTCACGACATTCTAGGTATGCCTGTGTGTTTCCATTGTGAGGGACCTACCCTCCCCGCACTCCAAACACGCAACATTCCCATTTCATCCAACCTACGTACAAAGAAGGCAGTCACCGGTCTGCAGAATCAGATGTCCCGACGTCGGCTTGGCTCCCTCCTTCCTGCCCACCAAGCGTCTGATCAGTGTCACCTTCCCGGAAGTCATCTGGGTTAAAACTGCCACCTGCAACGCGTGCACAGCTTTCGGCAGGGCTCCCGTCCGGAACGCCGATGACGCCCAATGCCGGCGAGGACCTGGAGTAGCGGGAGGGCTCGCCCCCGCCCGGTGGGAGCGCAAAATGGTACAGCCGCTTGGGAAGATGGTTTGGCGGGTTCCCCTGAGGCCAAACACAGGCTTATCACCTTGTTCTGCAATCCTGTTCCTTGGTTTTATGCAGGGGAGCTGAAAAGGGATGTCCGCACAAAACTTGCCCACAAATGTTTACGGCAGCGCTATTCATAATTGTCAAAACTTGGAAGCGACCAAGACGTCCTTCAGTGGGCAAAGGGATAAACAAGCCGTGCTTCTTCCAGACAATGGAATATTATTCACCGGTAAAGAGAAAGGAGCTGTCAAGCCTTGAAAAGACACAAAGGAAGCTTAAGTGCATATTAAGAGAGAGCAGCCACTCTGGGAAGGCTGCCTCCTGGATGATTCCAACTCTAGGACATTCTGGAAAAGGCACAACTATGGGGCCAGTGGAAAGCCCCGTGGTTGTCAGGGGCCGGGAGGGAGAGGGGAGGGGGAGCAGGGGCAGCACGGAGGGCTTGAAAGCAGGAGAACATTCTGTAGGACACTGGGGCGGTGGCTATGTGACATGAGGCATTTGACAAAACGTACGGGTCTCTACAGCACCGTGAGTGAGCCCAAAGCCAACGGTGGACTTCAAGAGCGATGTATCCGTATGGGTTATCGGTTTTAACACGGGTGCCCCATTGAGGAAGAACACTAATAATGGGGAAAAGTGTGTGTGTGTGTGTGTGTGTGTGTGTGTGTGTGTGTGTGTAGGGGGAGAGGAGATACGTGGGACTTCTCTGTACTTTCCATCCGGCATTTCCATAAACCTGAAAATGCACATAGTAGACGGCTGGTAAATATCGCTCGGTAGATGGACAGAGGGACGGGCGTGGGGACGAGCTCTGGAAAGCAAGCGGAGTCCACACACCCCTCCACCCCTGCCGAAGCCTCTGGCTGCCCCCTCCCCCCGGCTATCGCTGACTGCACCTACATCCTGCTCCTCGTTTCCTTCTTGAGACTAAATATATACACATTTTCCTTTTTTTCTTGTTTTCTGCCCAAAAGATGAAATCCATCTCCCAAGGTCTTACGGTTTCTTCACTGTTCCCCGATCCCTCTCCCATGATGTCGGGGGACGAGGCGAGCTCCGTCTCCACTTAGAAGTGCCCTGCCCAGAGGGCTTTGGGTAATTCCCTCAATTTTGTAAAGATGTGGGTTGGCTTAAATGATTAGAGAGAGATCCTTAAGGAGGATTTAGCTTCAGGCGTGTAAGGCTCTTCCGTGGCCCCCTGAGGGCCCCTCCCAGGTTGTCTGGATTTTCGCATCTGGGAAGGCAAACTTAAAAAAGATTTCCAGCCCCTCTCCTTCCCCTGTGCTTATTTTTCTCCGAGCTGTGTTTGAGTGTGTGTCCCTGTTGGGGGAGGTTCCCCCTTCAAAGCACTCTCCAGTCAGCCGGCCCTGCAGGCATGTGGTCTGTGTGCGGAGACTTCCAGCTCTCAGAGGCGGACGGATCAAGTTACCAAGTTTCGCCTTTTAAGTGCATCTGGGTGTCAGCCCTGGGGGTGGAGGTCTGCCTCTCTAGGTCTAAGCTTGCCTTTGCTGGGTCATCTGGAGGGGTCCAAGGAGGAGTCCCCTATTTTCATTGCCCTTGCCTATCAAGGGCTCTGGGTCAGAGGCTCTCAGGTTCACAGAAGGTAGGTGTCCTGCTCAGGTCAGGCTGAGAGGTCCCTTTTCTCCCTGTCCCATGGTCGAGAGAGGAGGAAAGGAAAGTGATCACGTGCAGGGGGACCTCAGCTGGTCCCCGACACCGGGGACCGCGGTCTTGGTGTTGTTTGTTGTCTTCCCACAAAGATGGGGCTGCGGAGAGGGGGTCTTCCCTCCATGAGCCCCACCGGGGTCTCTCCGCTACCCAGCGGCAAACACCGGTACTTCCAAAGAAACCGGTGCTGCGTGGTCTCGTGCTCTGGGCCTGAGAACGTGGACCCCAAAGCCGGGCAGAGGGAAATTGTCGTCGTTCCCCCTGCTGCTGGGCAGCTCCGGGATGCGGTTCAGGGTCTCCAAGCGCTGGATCCTGGCTGAACTGTGTTCAAGCAGGTCCCCTCTGGAGGATGGTCTGACCTACTCCCTGTTCCTGTTCCCGCACTACAAACATGGTCGCGGGGGCTGGTCTTTGTGCAGACAGTAGGACAGCAAAGAGAAGAAGAAGATTTGAATCTCTCTCTCGAGTTTATAGGCTGCTTCCCTAATACCTTCCCATGTCCAGGCGGGGCACAGCGGCCTCTTCAGATGACTCAGTGCTGTTCCTTTGTCTGCTTTGTCCTTGGAAGAGTCACTCTGTTGGAAGTATGGGGAGGCACCAAGGGTCTGCAGAGTTTAGGAGCCCAGGAGTCTTAACCATCTAAGAACAATACAAAAACTTTGGTCGAGGGAAGTTCGCACGGAAAGTGTGTTTGGTTTTCTCACGTGTGCCTGGTCCGGAAATCATCATCTCAACTCTGTAGATCAAAAAAGCTTTCTGCCTAATTCTGTTCAACAGCTCGAAAACCCAAATGGTGGTTCTTCATTCTGAGCTTTCCTTCAAGACCTATTGTTTTATGAAAGCTTACGTTGATTTCAACAGGATGACAGACGCGTTTTATTTTTACTATGTAAAGAGCTGTGAAGAATCAATAAGGAATCCGAGTGGCCCAGTAGGAGAAAGGCAGGGGCATGGATAGACCACAGGGACCCAGGATGGTAACGGAATGAGTGAATCCATTCATCTGGGATTTGGGCTGTGACTGCATTCCTCACCGAGCCAGGCTATCACCCGTGTGTCAGAAGGGGGTTCTGGGAGCACAGAACAGAGCATACACTTTGTGGGGAGGCATGCAGCTCACCATCTCGCTTCCCCGGACTCTCTCCTGGTCTCCGCTGATGAAGCTCTGACCGGATTCCGTGTTGCTTTTCATTTATTCCCTGGAAGTTTAGGATGGAAAGGCAATTGGACCACGTTTGTTCTCTTTACTGGTGGTCAGGAGAATTCTCAGTGGATATTTTAATTTGGAGTCATAAGGGAAGATAGAAGTAGTCTGTTGATGTGAAAGAGAAATGACCATCATCACCAGCCATTTACCCCCTAAGGTGTTTTATTTTTAGTCCAAAGGACTTCAAAATATTTCAGCCCTATTATCACCCACATGTTTTGGACTCAGGCAAACATGCATTGTTTAGGAAAAAAGACGACATTACTCACCATCTCCCCACCCCAGGCTTGGTGGAGCTAACTTATTCATAGAACAGGTATAAACAAACATGGAATGTGCACCTTAAAAAAAAAGTATTTATTTGACACAGAGGTACAGGGAGAAGGAGAGACAATCCTAGGCAGTCTCTGTGCTGACCTTATAATCTGATGTGGGCTCAATCCCGGGACCCTGAGATCATGACCTGAGCTGTTACCAAGTGTCAGACACTCAACCAACTAAGCCACCCAGGTGCCCCGAGTGTGCACCTTTTAAGAAATTTCTTCAAAAGGACTGGGACAGGTGTCTCCTCTCTTCTTCTTGCTGCTGGCTAGAATGTAGACACGATGGCTAGAACTGTGCAGCTATTTTGGGCCATGAGGTAGACATCACAGAGAAGGTCACGTGCGTCCCAGGGTCTCTTACACGATGGCATTATCTAACCAGCCTCAGACTACTTCACTTCTTTGGACGTAAGTGAGAAGGAAAGAAATGTCTGTTCACTTTATAAACAACTGGTCCTTCGAGTTATCCTGACCGACACGTGCATGTTATATTCCGTCTCTCT
Organism: Martes martes; assembly: GCF_963455335.1. NCBI lineage: Eukaryota > Metazoa > Chordata > Mammalia > Carnivora > Mustelidae > Martes > Martes martes. The sequence continues at coordinate 90,056,804 of NC_137901.1, forward strand.
CGGATCCCGGTACTATAGTCAACACCAATCCCCTTGTAAAAAGCTCACCTGACCACACTTCCTCGAGGTTGTTTGGTAAGAAGAAGGAAGAGAATGAAAGGATCCCTCAGGGCTCAGTTCTTTGTCAGAACACCTTTCTAACTGCCCCGCCATGGAAGTATCAGGCCAGGAGTGCGTTATCCTGATGGCGTAAGGCGGAGGCTCCTCCACACCTCTGTGAAGGTCTCTGTGAAGCAGAGAAAGGAGCCGGGGCCCTGCTGGGGGCAGATCCCCTGCCTGCAGTGTCACTCGTCACTCTCAGGGAGTTTGATCACCCGCTGCCATTCCCTCCTTCCTTCTGCTCCCTGGAGCCCGCTAAGTGTTGAGAAGCCTTTATATCCAAGAAGGCTCCCTGAGCCAAGGCTCCTCTCCAGACCAGATGGGTTTCATTTCATCCTGCTCTGATCCTTCCCAGGGATGGCAGAGATGGAGTTCTCCTGCCTGCCGCTCTCCTCGGCCGTGGGGCGCCTCCTGCCTGGAGATAGTTTCCATTAGCAGGCAGGGAGCTTCCCCCCTTCCTTTTTCCCATCGTGTGCGTGGTGGGTCAGCTCTGGCCGGCCCCTGTGCATGCACACTGACGGCACCATTGAGAGGAGGTTGAAGGAGGGCAGCCTTCTTTGCAGTCTTGGAAGGGTCTGGACCTCTTGTTTACAGTGCAAAGTAAGCAGGGTCCCTGTGCTGTCCCCAGGGAGAAATTTAGGGTGACAGATGATGCCAGGTGGTGGCTGGAGAAGTTTCAGGCAGTGTAGCAGTTTAAGGATTTGAGACGGAGCTAGTTTCTTACTCTTTCGATAAAAAGTAACTCTATCCTATTCCAAGTAACCTTTTTCAGAAGGTTGGTGCACTCTTGACCTCACGGAGGACCCTGTTCTGTGGTCTAGGAAGCAGTTGAAGCATTCCACTCATTTCTAATGTGCTTTAGTAAGAGGTTTCCTAGCAGCCATGGTGAAAAGGGAAATGTGATGAGACCTGTGATTCTTCCCATTCCAAGGGGACAGGCCCCACAACATGGTGGCAGCAAGGTTTCCCTGAGCCAGGCTTGGAGCAGGGAGTCTCTTACAGAACATAGGAGCCCACCGAGCTGCCGCCTGAGGCCCCGGCGGCCTGCCTCTCCTGACAGTTCTGCCCCGGGGTGTCCACTCCAGGACAAAAGCCCAGGGCATGGCAACAGAGGGCAGCTCAGAGAAAGTGATGCAAGTTAAGGGTCTCTTTTCCTCAGTTCCTCCTCCCCTTGAGGCTGTCACTGGGGCGTGTGCTTCCTGTGAATGGTGCTACTGAAGGAGGAAACTTACCTTTGTGCAGACCTCACAGCGGGCCCTCTGGGTCTGTGCCCTGCCTCTGCCGGACTCTGGGACCTGGGCTGTGTGGCTCAAGCTCCCCGGGCTTGCCTTTCCCCTCGCTTGCCCCTTAGGGATGGCCCAAAGATTAAGTGAGGCTGCAGGAGAGACATGCTGGGACAAGTGACTTCATTATTGCCCAGAACCCACTTTTCCTTTTTAACGAACATGTCGTTACCCTGAGCTACCTGAACAGAGTCAGGCATATGACACATTGAGGTATTAAAAAGCTGGATGCTCGGATGAGGTTTTGTACAAGCGTAGATGGTCCGTAGAGGAGAGAGGTGGCCCGATGGGGCTGTAGCCTGCGGTGACTGTGATGGGTGACCCGTGGAGGGGCATCTTTTGGGAGGCTGAGTTTTATGGTCCTGGGGGAGGTTGATGCAGCAGGGAAACCACTATGGTCTCTCACCTGGACCGTTGCAAGAGCCTCCAGACTGGTTTCCTGCATCTACACTTACCCCCATTCACTCCACACACAGCCCAAGTGATCCTCTTCTGTCCCAGGTCAGCTCTGCCCCCCTCTGCCCGACACCCCCGTGGTCTGTAGAGTCACTTCCAAGGCATGATCCACACAGACCCCTCCTCCTCCCTGGCCTCCTGGGTAGTCCTCAAATGCTCCCAGGAAGCTCCTACCTCAGGACCTTTGCACATGCTCTCTCCATTGCCGATAAAACCCTGTGTGCTCTATTTTGCCTCTTCTGGAGTGTCCCTTAAATCTCATCTGCTCAGTGAGGCTTCCCAGGGCACCGTGTTGTTTAAAACTGTCTCCCCAGACTCCTTTCTCCTTCCTCTCTTGTCTCCAGCTCATCTGGTGTATATTTTATTTACTTTATCTTGCTTGGTGTTTGTTTTTCAACCAGAAGCAGATCATCTCTGCCTGGGGAGGAACTCTGGCTTGCTCTTTCTCTGCTATACCCTCGGCCCCCAGAACAGTGTCAGACATCCAGCAGGCACTCGACAGATCCGTATTGGGAGAGTGGATGAGGAAATGAATAATAGCATATAGGAATTCCCCTCAAAAATCCTTAGGGCTTGAAAATTTGATTTTTTTTTTTTTCTCTACTCTTGGGATTGATGGCTTTCTCTGTGCTGGCACTTCCAAAGAAATAGCTTATATTTCGGGGTCATATTGAATGAAGTTGGGCAACACCTGTGCCTTGAAAGACGAGAAGGACCAAGCAGCAGGGGGAGGGGGAGACTGGTGTGGAAAGAGGCCAGGGACCTGTCCTCCAGCGAGTCAATACAGGTCCAGGTCACCCATCTCGGAGCTCCCCCGGGCACACGGTCATGGTGCTGAGTGGTGGCGGCGTGAATGACACCCTGAACCATTCCCTTTCCTGGATGGTAGCATCTTCGCGCACAGCCCTCAGTGACCCCACTGTGGACACCCCCACACACCCACAGAAATGTGCCCTTGGAACACAGTTGCTTGCTTGCTTGCTCCGTTAGGAGGAAGTAAATGCCTCTCGGAGGGACACCAGCTCCCGAGGGAAGAGGCTGTGTCCACCCAGAGAGGACGGAGCTAAAGTGGGACGCCGGAGCAGGGACATCTGAGCATTCACACGGCCTCACAGCGATAATTAGTGATTTTCCGGCCCTGAACGGGGTGCTTCCTGCTTTCCTGGGAAAATCAGGTTGCTGCTGACCATCCCTAATTTCTGGAGCGCTGAGTAACCAGCCTCTAATTCGGCTGTAATGAACCGTGTGTTAATGTTACAGCCTCCTGCCCACTCCGGAGACCCCACGCCATGTCTGGCCTTGTAATGAGTCTTGTCGGCTCTGCGGTTCGCCTTTCTGGGGAGGCTGCTTTTGTTCTCCCACTAAAAATGTGCTTGTCTCCACCTAAAATAGAGATGGATCCTACAACTCACCCAAGATAAATATAGGAGATAGAAATCTCATTTATATTTAAAGTTTATATAAAAGTCCTCTCTCCCCCTCCCCCTTTTGTCCTTCCCTCCCTCCCTCTCCTTTCCTGTCTCTCCCTCTCTCTCCCTTCCTCTCTCTCCCTCTCCCTCCTTCTCTGTCCTTCCCTCCCTCCCTCTCCTCTCCTGTCTCTCCCTCTCCCTCCCTCTGTACCTCCTTCCCTCTCTCTCCCTCTCCCTCCCTCTCCCTCTCTCTGCCTCCTCCCACTCCACACATGTGTAACACATACATACACACGCACTTTAAGCATCTCCATACATTAACTGAGAGAACGACCAAGTGGCAGACAGAACAACAGTATGCCCTTCCCTCCAATGGAATAGGGGTTTGGGGTCCCTGCATCCAACTTGGATACATGGGTTGAGAAGGGGAGTTGAGTTCCCATGGGGCAGAACGCAGACCCTTAGCCTGCCCCCCACCCCATGGTTGCAGGATCCCCACAGTGTCTGTGTCCATGCAGCTCTAGCTTGACCCAGGCCAAGGCCACCCCAGAACACTCCGCCACCAGCTCCGTTACCACCTCCCCCCGTACTCGTGTGTGTTCTCTGTTCCCACGCAGTCAAATCACTCAATTAAGAGAGATCTAGAAGGTGCCCCGCCTCCGAGGGCGAGGCGGCTGGAGGTCTGTGCTGCTGCGTGTTGCTTCTGTTCTCCCTCCTCCCCCTCCCCAGGGTTTCCCTCCCCTCCCCTCCCCACCCTCCCCAGTTCAGTCCTCCTTGGGGAGCGGCAGGGCCCAAGGGGACTGCCCCCGCCCACGGCCGCCATGTGCTCCATATGCAGGACTCACTTCTGATGCTGCTGCTTCTCGGGGTCTCGGGTCCCCACGTGCAGGAGTGATTCTCGTGAGCGGTCGGGTTCCTGGGAGCCCCAGCAGCCAGGCCCGTGCCCTGGGCGGAGAGGCCCGGAGCGAGCCGGCTCCCCTCCCGGGGCGGGTTTTCCCAGGGTGGGAGGCTGGAGACCGTACAGAACGGGGAGCGGAGGGAGTGCTGTGGCCGCAGGTCAGGACGGTGCCGAGGAAGGAGGTTTACAGAATCTCTGGTAAGGAACCAAGCCCCGGAGGTCTCCCCAGCGTGCTGCCTGGACACTTTAAAGTCTGCTAACCCAGCTCCGCATCGTCGCGGAAGAGCCCCTGGATGGGTGCCTTCTGCACTGATGAGCGTCCTTCAGAGGCAAAACCAATGGTGGTGCTGATTCACATTCTCTAATATGAGACATGGATTTTTTTTTTTTTTCACGGAAAACACTGGTTGTGAGTGCCATGAAATGACAGAATATCATGACTGCTTTTATAATTGTGTGTGTGTGCGTGTGTGTGTGTGTGTCCTGTTGAACCGGTCCCAGGTATGAGAGTGCGGTACGTATCTCCACCCCCAGGACACTGTAATAGGGCCAGGACCAGTCATGTCACCCCCGAGGCCAGGGAACAAGAGCGTGTGCCTTGGGGTGAAGCCTGCATGTGCTCCCAGGGACCCCAGAGCCCTCAGGGTACCCACAGAGGGACTTCGTAATGGATTCATGCAGCAAACACACCTGAGGAGACTCAAGGAAGCACACGTACACGCTTGAGTTGTGCACAAAACCTTCTGAGATGTGGGGCAAGAAAACCGAGTTGCTCAACGATGATACTGGAGTTCATCCGCTCTCCTTCCAATCAGCAAAGGAAGAGAACACAGCAACGGGTACAAGCCACGAACGTGGCCGCAGCAAGCCCCAGGCAAGTGTTTACGTGGCCTGTCGCCGGACTGGAGGCTCTACTGTGCGTCAGCCCATCACATCCCTCCCACAGCAAGGGACGTAACAGCACTCCCATTTCTCAGATGGCAAAACTGAGGTTCAAAGAGGCCCCAGGACGCACGTGAGTTTTCGGAGGCATCACAGGGGCAGAGTCTAGGCTCATCCCCAACCACGATAGTCCTTCTACCTCCGGGTCTTTTTGAAGAGCTCCTAAGATCTGCTTGTCATTTTCTTCTGCGACATCAGAAGCAACCCACCCGCTCCTTCTGAAGGCAACTTTCCCCCGAACCTGTTCTAAAAAAACAAATGATGACCAAGATTTGTACTTCCGCTGGGGTTTTCTGAGCATGTTTTCATCTTGCGGGCCCCCCCTCCCCCCACCAATGACATGTCGTCTCCGGCACCTTCCAGGTAGAAGCCCGGAAGACCTCCGACACCTCAAGAACACCACGTGCTTTTCCTTCGCTGGTCACGTGAGTCCTGCTCATCAGAGACACCCCTTGACAGGACCTGGATCGGTGCTAACTCAAAGATAGCGGCTAATGAGTCTTTATAGCGAGATAAAGCTAATTGGAAGCAAGCTAATGAGAGTGACGGCTTACAGCGGAGAAGGCAAAGTATCAATTTGGAACCCGGGAGGACTGGTGATGAAGGATGATTTAATTTTTTGGTGATTTCTGTTAAACTGCACGGAGAATGATAATCATCGCAGCGGGCTCAAATGTCCCTCCTGTCTTTGTTGGGCTGGTGTCTACCGAGCGCCTGGTCGGGGTACCGGACACACAGCGGTCCCTAAGAACGACGCCGTGCCAGCTCTTGGGGACTGAAGGGTCTAAGAGAAGAATCAGATGCGGATAAACCTGTAATAGACATTTTAGTTTGATGCTTGCCACAGGAGCACGCCTGCTGGTCACTCACCGACGTTCCCGGGGGACGTTCCCGCCTGTCCCCCACGCTCGCCCCGTGTCGCCTCGAGAAGCTGACCTCACCGCTGACTCCAAGGGAGAGCGCACATCACAGGCCTGGACCAGGGCAGCGCGGAGCGCCTGACTCGACTGCCGTGAGGGTGTGAAGAGATGAGTCGACGGGACGCTCTCTTCCAGGCGTGGGAATCTTTAGCAAGCTTTGGGAGCTGACTAGCTCGGGGCTGATACCCCAAAAAGACACTCAACCGATGCAAGACTTTAGCTCACAGGAGCTCTCCTTCCCCCTCCTTCTTGCACATTCCTGACAGTCCTCCAGGTGCACCGCCATGCTGAGGGTGCCCCGGTTGATCCTTTCTCTGGGTGCATGAGCCAAAGCTGTTTTCCACTGCGTATAAGCCAGGGCTCTGGCTCAGCGTGTCTCCTGGAACCTCTGGGGTCTTCACCAGGACAGGAGGAGCCAAGTTACAAGGACTCTGTGTGCATGGCCCACCTGCTTGGCCAGAGGACCCCGAAGTGCCCGGGCATCTGTGTGGGGACTCTCCCACCCGTGGGCAATCCGGGGCGCCTGTCTGGCCCACGCCGCCCCCTCACCCTCAGCGAGACAGGCCTTCTCAAGTCAGGGCTTCCCCAGAGAGTCAACGTCTCCACCGGTGGCCGCAGCAGCGAGTGATGGGGAGCAGCCAGCACCTGGGGACGGGGGTGCCTGGTGGATAACTGCTTAACCGCTTCCGGGCACCTTGGGCTTGCCAGAAACCGAAACACAGTTCTCCCAAGTGCTCTTTCTCTTACATTTCTGTGCCCCCGGTGCCCGGGGCCAAGAGACAGAGGCCACGTGCTTCCAGTTCCGGAGGACTCCGCTCTCCAGAGGACGCGCTGACAAAGGTGCTTGTCGTGCACCTGCTGGGGTTCTCGGTGCCCGGGGCCCCGGAGCAGCTCTCTTTAGGAACAGGAGGCCTCCTTCTTTCTCATTAGGGGACACAGGGACATCGCAGAGAGGTTTGAAATATCAAGCCTGTGCAGCCTCAGCAGGCTGGAAACATGGGCAACCCGGTGCCCGGAGTGAGGGGAGATGAGGAAGGAGGGGGCGGTCTGCCCCAAATCCTCAAGGGAGGGGGTCCTTGCTCTAGACCCTACAGGCCTGCCCCCCATGCCGTCCTCCAGGATCCTGCCACCTGCACCCCGCTCTCACCTGCAAGATGGCCAGACTCTGAGGACATCACAACAGACAGCAATCGAGGTGTCCCTGACATCCCAAGAGACTGAAGGCATTCCGGAGGTGGGGGGCTGGCAGCTCCCCGTCACCCAAGTCTTTGCAGCTTGTCACGTGGCGTCCAAGCGGCCCGGTGTCCTGGTTGGATTGCTGTCCCGGAACTGTGACCGGGTGACAGCCTCCGCAGGGGAGGTTGCATTCAGCACTTGACTAGCTCAGAGGCGAGGTGAGGTCCCAACTGTCACGTGGCGAGAGCTTTTCTTGGCCCCACTCTAATTTGGGGGTACCGGAAACATCGCCCCCACGTGAGGCAAAGCAGAGTTTTCCCAAGCGAATCTGCAAATCTTGCAGAAGGTGCAGGTTTTCCTGAAGTGATTGTGCATAGAAACTGCTCCCAGCATATGCAAAACCCATGTGAACAGCCCCTGGGACGCCTGGCGGGGGCAGGGGTGGGGGGTGGGGGTGGCCCTGCCTGCCCGCTGCTGAAGACGAGGACATGGAAAGGGAATGATTGAAGTCTCAAGAGAGGGCCTTCGTAAGATCGATGGAACAGTCTAAACCTTTGCAAAAAAACCCAACCAACCAAACCAAAAAAACCCTAAAAAGTCCTGCTTTATGATTGAGCTGCGAAAAGTCAGATACAAAAATATGTTGATAGCACCATCACTCAGTCTTGTAGGAAGAAGTCAAGTTGCCGTGTTTTCACCGAAAATAAGATTTGTTGCATTCTCTGTTCTAAAAGTGAGCACATGATCTTAATTAAAACCCGCACTTTGCTAAATGGCAGAGCGAATGTATTTTTTTCGTAGTGTTCACTTTTCAGAAGAAAGCCCCAGGTAAAGCCTTCTCGTCCCACCCCACATCGACTGCTTACCATGGGGTTTAAGAACTGGCAAGTTCTCGGGTGCCTGGGTGGCTCAGTGGGTTAAGCCTCTGCCTTCGGCTCAGGTCATGATCTCAGGGTCCTGGGATCGAGTCCCGCATCAGGTTCTCTGCTGGGCAGGGAGCCTGCTTCCCCCTCTCTCTCTGCCTGCCTCTCTGCCTACTTGTGACCTCTCTGTCAAATAAATAAAATCTTTAAAAAAAAAAAAAAAAGAACTGGCAAGTTCTCGCATTAAAATGAGGGCTTTGATGGTGAGACAGGGAGGTACAGGACACCCAGTGATCTTTCTAAGGTGGGGACTCTGGGGGGTGGGGTCCACGTGGAGTCAGACCAGTGGGCCCTGTCTTGGGTCTGCCCCTTGGGTGGACAAGCACCTGCGGTGCCTTTGATCCGTGGTATGATCCCAATGCCCACACACAGAATTGTTAAAAGGATCAATATTCCTTTCCTTCTGATCAATTCCATAGGACGGGAACTCATGATCTCCAAGAGATATCTGCACTCCCATGCTCACCACCAAATTATTGACGATGGCCAAGAGACAGAAACAACCCAAGCGTCCTCCAAGAGATGAATGGCTAGAGAAGCTCTAGTGTCTATGCACAATGGAACATTTTTTAGCCGTTTGCAACGTGGGTGGGTCTGGAGGGCATTGTGCTGAGTGAGAGAAGTCATACAGAGAAAGGACAACACGCTATGAGCTCACTTGTATGTGGAATCTTTAAAGCATCGAACTTCCTAGAAAGGGAGAGTAGGGGGGTGGTTACCAGGGCCTGGGGCAAGGCAAGATGCGAGTTGTTGGCCAAAGGGCACAGGCTCCCGGAGATTCAAGGAGTAAGTCTGGGGAAGGTAGCCTTCAGCATGGAACACAGAACAACGCTCTGTTGTATGCGAAGAGGGGAGGTCTTTAAAGTTCTCATCCCCACCCCCACCCCGGATTTTGAACAAGGCACCTATGCAAGGCGGTACGTCTGTTAGCTAACCTTAGTGTGCTTATCACTGGAGGGGGCCTGTGTATGAAATTGTCACGTTGTACACCTTAATCACGTACAATGTGATATGTCGATTCCACCTCCGCAAAGCTGGGAGAAAGGATTTAAGGAGACAGCGGTGTTCAAGCGTTTGAACATCCGGCCGGCTTTATGGGAATCCTTGGGGACATTCTTGCCCGTTGCTGCCCTTACTTTGCGACCGTGTATCTTATTCTACAATTTTACCGCTGCCACTGTTATTAATTTGCCAACCTAACGTTTTCACTATTAAGTGACAAGTGGCTTCTTTTCAAATCATAGGGATCATCCTCACACTTTTTTTTTTTTCTTTTTCCCCAACCAGAGGCGCACTTCTCAAGTCCTTTCTCGTAGAATCCAAATCCTAGAAATCTCCGAAGCCTGGAAATTTCTGTCCTCCGCTTGGTTTTGTAGCATTGGATTCCAGAGCACAGTTTTAGCAGGGGGTGTGTTTTCCACTGAGCTCTAAAAGCCAATAAAATGAAAAGCTCCTAGGAGGATGGCTTCCCTCCCTGCCCCCTTGGTCGCGCTGGAACGGGGTCTGAGTTTCGTTTTTACGAGGGGCCTTTAAAAAGCCCCCTGGGCCCCCTGGGAAGCCCCAGCCGCCTTTGTTCAGATGGGACAGAGGTGGTCCAGGCTTCCCCGGGGGACTGTGCTCCAAGGAGCCCTCCCCGGGAAGGCTGTGATTTATACGCCGAGGCTTGTCACAGGGTGAAAGGAAGGGCCACTTTTTCATTTTGATCAAATGTTAGGTTTGAAAGCCACCCACTGCTGTAAACCCAGCTGGATCCGAGGGCCAAGATGAAACACATTGCCCGCTTTGCTGCCGAGATGGTGTTGGGGAGGCCCTGTGAACGGGCTTCCCTTTGCCCCGCACACAGAGACAAGATGTGTGCCGAGGAGGGCGGGGTGCTTTGCCCCCCTCCTCCCAGGCCGCTGTTCTTAGCTCCATGCGCTCCTCCCAACAATGGGGACCCGTGATCAGCGGACTTTTCTTCCCCCGTCCGTGTACCTCCAGTGGGCGACCTCCCCATGTGCCAGTCTTGGAAGGAGTAGGTCTCTTTGATGCATTTTTCCCAGTGTGGAAAAAATGCACAACGCAAACTTGCTTATTCCCCTTGGCGGGTCCTGTGGGGTGGGGTTTAAAAAAAAAGGCACCCATGTGTCCCCAGAATATGCAAAACCTCTCGTGACATTCCTTCCAGCTTCCCAGCTAGACTGGGGTCCTCGTACTCCGGGATCACAGAGCTCTTGGATGGTGTCCTGGATCTCTGGCCGCTGTCTGATGTCTTAGTAAACAGGACAGGGAAGTGGCCCTTGTCTCCCTCCTCTTGGCTGAGTTTGACTGGTGTAATGGACAGGTAGTGGGAGAAATTGGGAGCATCCTGGGGGCGCCCTGAGGCAGTCACAGAATCCTCACCCGTGACATTTGGCGAGGGTACTAGATTTCTAGACGCCTTCTAGATTTATTCATTCATCTGCGGTGTATTGATTAAGCTCCTTGCATGGCTGGGTGCTGTGTTGCAGAATGGGAACACTAAGCCGGGACATCCCTATGGACAGAGCCAGCAAGTAAGCAAGTGCATCAGTGATCACCGTGAACTCAGAGAAGCATACATGGTAGAAAGGAAACCAAATGGGTGGTGTGAAGGCACCTGGGAATGTGGTGTGGATTTGAAGGTCCCTGAACCGTTGTATCAGAGAGGGACTTTCTGCAGAGGTGACACTGGAGTGGACACTAGAATGAAATGAATGAACCAGCCATGGGAACAGCATTCTTGGCTAAAAACGGAATGTGCAAAGGCCCAGGGGCATGGGAAAGTAAATCCCTGGGCCCCACAGAAAGGTCACCAGTATGACTGGGGTTGAGAAGGTGAATAAACAGGTATGGAGGCCTCCAAGACCGATTCCTGCGGGTTTTGCTGAGCATGCTGGTCTGTGTCCGGAGCAGAGGCCTCCGAAGCTGTGTCCATTCTTGGGACCAGCCCCTGAGTACCGTGTTCCTGCAGATATGACGTATGTGAGCTCCCAGTACTGTGCTCATATGCAGAACGGCCGTCTCCAGGGGAGAAAGCTGCCCGTGCCCGTGGGTTGGTTTTGGCAGCTGCACTGGTCACAGTCCCCACCTTCGACCCAAAGGGCTGGAAAATAACATATGGACTCACAACAGCCCCCTTGGACGTGCCCCACCTGGGCCCATGAGCTCTCCAGCATCGTCCGGATGCTCGGCAGACCCTGCTCCCACCCCAGCTAATGACATTCTCCGGTTAGCCCCGCCGGACACCTCGGAGTCATGCCTGTCCCGTCCCACCTCCCGTGGGTCACCTGCCCCGTTGATTCAGCCTGTCTGGTTTCTCCTGAATCCTTCCTTTTTCTGACGCCACTGCTCTGTTCCGATCCTCGATATTCCTGCCTGGACATTTGTCTTTGTCCTTTAAAAAAAAAAAAAAATATATATGTGTGTGTGTGTGTGTGTGTGTGTGTGTGTGTATACAATTCCAGATTTAAGAAAAGTTGCAAGAATAACATGGATCTGGCATGACTTTCACCCAGATTCTCCATCGCCGATGTCCAAATGTGAACGTTTTACCATATTTTCTTTACCTCTTTCATACCCCCTCCGATGCGTGTGTATATTAACGTGCATACATATAGGTAACACGCATATGGCCCCACACAATTTTCTCTGAAACGCTTGGGAGCATAGTAAACGCATGACGTCCTTTCACCCCTGAATTTCGTAAAACAACGACGTTCTCTTCCATCATCACAAGATCATTCGAATCAGGAGGTTTGCGCGGGCGGAATATTATAACCCATCTTCACACCTTCTTTGGCTTTCTCCAGCTCTCGCGGAATCAGCCTTCCTAGCAAAAGAAAGTCCCAGGTGACGTGTTGCGTTCAGTGGTTAGGATCCCTCACTCCGCATGGGCCCAGAACGGCCCCTCGGGCTCCCTGGGACGTCACAGTCGGCCACACCTGGGCACCTGCAGTGAGGAAGGCGGTGGTCTCCCAGCACGCCCCTCTGTCCAGTTTCCCTTGGGTTTCCTCTGGGTCAGGTGCAGGCCCTCTGGGCTCGATGATCCCTCTCCTGCTACGTCTTTTCCTCCACAAAGCCCCTGCTTCCCTCCGTGGCCGGTAAGTACGTCCTAGGGAAACAGCACAAGACCAGGAAAGGTCTCGTTACTCCTCTGTCCTCTCCCGGCTTTGTCGGCCACTGATGACTTTTGCCTAAAATAATCATGACTCTGGTGTTTGCAGATGGAGAGGTTTTCCTAACGTGCGTCTTCCTATCTTCCTTCCTCATTGATCCTGGGTTTTTCTCCCCCATTTATTACGTACTTCTTTGTCCACTTGTCATTGACTTAGGTCACGAAGCCTTGTTTGAATCAATGGCCACCAGCCTCTTGAAATAGTCCTTGTGTTGCCTTCAAAACCATATCCCCCTCCATCTTCTGGGTTTCAACTTAGCGTTTTTACCCAAACGTGGATATGAATTCCTCCCTTCCTGCTGCTAAGCCTGGCTGTGCCGTTGGGCCATCAGGACTTTAAAATCAGAGATCTCGGTGATTAGAAGTGAGAGTCCGGGTCCCACCACAGAGGCCTGTGGGACCCCCCCGGGGACATCTGCTGGTGACCCTGACCCTGCTCGGCCTCCTGCAGAGTCACAGGCGCTGTGGAACCCTCGCAGTGGGCTGGTTGCATGGAGATGTGTTTTGAGTGTGAGATGCACGTTGCATTTTGAAGACTTTGTACAAAAAAAGAACATAAAAATCTCATGGCTAATTTATATGATGATTGCACATTGAAACCACCGTATTTTGGGTCGGTTGGGTTAAATAAAAAATGTTACTCATTTTACCGGTTTCTCTTTACCTTGGAGTATAGGCGCCAGGAAATTCTCCGTGTTTTGGCCCGCGTTTGAGGCGTGTTTGCTGTGTTTGTATGAGAATGCACTGGTCTAGCAATCTTACTGCACTTCCACTGGACTTGAGAGGGGAAGGAGGCAATATTATGTAGGACGTTCCTGGAATGCTGGCTTTGTACACAGCAGCTTTGTGGGAATTAGAAAAAGCTGCTTCCTCTGTACATAATAAAAAAGAGAAAATACCCCCTTTTCCAAAATGACCCAGTTCCTAGTCGAGGGCATGGCTTGGAAAATGAAGCATGGGTTATCCGTCAAACTGCACCAGGGCCCTCTTGGCCAGGAGGTTTGTGCAGTTCACAACCTGCACAGCTGTCCATAGCAGCCCAGGACTGATTTGTCTCCTGTGCCGTGTTGTATAGGCAGAACCAATACGTTTTGGTTTGGGTACCAGGGAACCTTATTAGAAGCAAGGTAGCCTCGTGGTTAATACTGTTGTCCGCAGGGTTTGACATGCCTGAATTCTGGTCAAGCTATGGACAAAGTACCAGACATCTAATCTTGGATGGATTACTTAAGCTCTCTGAGTTTCCCTTTCTTCACTTGTAAAACAGCAATGATGGTAATAGGGCCTTGTGGGTCTGATGAAGGGATCAATGACTCTCCCATGTGTCCAGCCTTGACACAGAGCAGTGACTCTAGCCGTCCACTGCTGTCGTGATGTCACATGTCCTTGTGGTAGCTCTGTGGGGCGGGCACAGGGCATGAAGTATGAACAGATGAACTTGATGAGGAAACTTCTCTCTGGCTTTGGAGGACCCTCAGTCCGGATTACTTGGTCTCCCCACAAAGGGATCCTACAAAGTGCAGACCATGTTTCCTGCTTACCGTGTTTGGATGACTGTTTATGCATTCTCTCACTCCCAGAGCAGACATTGTCAGTGCCTTGCATGGATATGGAAACCGCGAGTCAGGGTGTGAAGTTAAAAGAGAACACACCGAGGGCAGGTAGATGGGCTTTGGGACCTGACCTTTCCCTGAAGCTATAGAGAGCTCGCCACATCTTGCCATTTAGGGGTGACAGGGAGAGCACTCCAGGGGTGTGGCATGCAGACACAGGCTCCCTGAGGCTCCCTGGGGGCCTTGCAAGAGAGGCGTGTGACCTGGTGGTTGTTAGACATTGCCTTTATTAGGCTACTGCTATGCTCATAAAGCCACTCAATTTTTGTGACAGTGCAAAGATGATGATGAGGTGAGAGGGGGTCATGGTCGCTCTTGTTTGATGAGCCCTTTTCCCAGATGCTACTCTAAGCACCTGACACTCTAAACAAACCCCCACCTTCCAGCCCAGTCCCCCCTTTACAGCTGGATGCCCTGTGCACGGGGTGACAGCTGGATGCGAATCTCAGATCTGCACTCCTGATACAGCACTGGGCAGGTGCCGCGAACTCTTGGAGACTCCGTCTTGTGTGTAAAATGGGGTGATCTTGCCGTCATCCCACACCATTCTAGGACCAGAGAGCAGGAAACTGGGATGAATATCGAGCAGGCAGAAGGCGCAGCCTTCACCGACCCTGTCCTTACCCTTTCTTCCATCCGAATGAAAGGCTTCCTGGTGGCCATCTGCAGGGAGAGTGACCGCCTGGGGTATGGTTCTGTTCACGAGTCCAGACCTTGGAATGCACGTGACCCACGTCCGGTGGGGGTTTTTACCCGGTCGTCGGGGGGCGGGGGGGCTGGGGTCTGAAGCCGGCTGTCTTGGAGGTGGGCACTCCGGTACTTACATGTGCTCATTAGGGCTCCTGACTTTTTCCTTGTACCTGATTCTGAATTAGTACGTGCATCATGAAATAGCCGCTCACTTATTCCTAGTGTTTCCCCGGCTTCCTCTCCACCCCAAAACTCAGTTTGGGTGTCAAGTCCAGGGTTGGGCTCTCTGTTTGTGGCTGATCAAGGTTCCATTTCTTAAAACCCTCTCTCTTCTTCCCCCATCGTCCCCGCGCTCAGCATCCACGGACATCTTCAGGGCCCAGGCTTAGACTGCCGAATGCCGAATGCCCCGGCCAGCAAGCCTCAGGCCAGAGCTCCATCCAGGAGTGCGGGGGGAACCCACACCTTCTCCACCGGTCTTATGACATGTGCGTGAGGACCATGCAGTGTCCTGGTGCAGAAGTGGTTTCCTTTGGCCCCTGTGCATGGGCTGAGTTTGGACCGTTCGGGCCAGCAGAAGGTGCCTCAGATGAATACTGGCATGAGAGGGATTGTTCCTGACTTGGACAGCACCCCAGCAAAAAAACAGAATGTTCCCAGTGTAGTTCAAATGAAGCATCTGTATTTGCTAAGTTTTTCATTTTAATTGCAGTGTAGTTAACATTCAGTGTCATTAGTTTCAGACAGATGAATGGGTAAAGAAGACACGGAATGTACATGCAATGGAATATTATTCAGCCATGAAAAAGAGCTAAAACTTGACATTGACGGCAACACAGGGGAAGTAGAGTCTATCACGCCAAGTGAAATAAGTCAGTCAGAGGACAAATACCGTGTGATTTCAATCATGGGCAGAACTTAAGCAACAAAACAAATGAGCAAAGGAAACGAGAGAGAGAAACCAAATGAAGCATTTTGAACGAAGGGACGGTTGGCCGAGCTGGGGCAGGGGTCAGGGAACAACGATATTCCCAGCACCTAGGGAGACGCATGCAGCAGGGGAAACCGAAGGACTTCATGTTCCTAGAGCCACCGATGCTGAGAGCTGCCAGGGACGGAGACATAAACCAGGAGGGAAGCAGCCCCTGCCAGAGACAGCATCGAAAACAAGAGGGACATGGAACGGGATCCTGATCTAGTGTTCCTTCCACGCTGTCTCCTCCCGTGCTCGGAGCAAGCATGCAAGGAGTCCAGATGACCCATTGGCTGGACAGCTCCCCAAGACACAGAGAGAGGCAGAGATGAACGGAGGTGGGGTGGGAAGGCTCCTAAAACTGACTTCCATATGTTCATAGAGCCGAGCCTCTCCTGCAGAACATGGGAGGAACAGCAACACTCAGAAGGAGCCTGCCGTGCCCCAGATGTTCCGCTCAGGGCTCTCTGGGGAGTAAGCCATTTTCCCCTACACCTCTTCGACATAGGTAGCCTCGTGGGACTGCAGCAGGATGCCAGCGTGCCCCTCGTTGGGCAGAAAGTGGTTGGGGCGTGGATACTGTTGCTTTGCCTCCTGAAGATCTATTTCCGTTCTTCCGTTGGCAGCACCGGGGTTTTCCTTGGGGAGGGGTCCCTCCCGAGCTCGCTGGCAAAGGAACTCAACTTTGTCGGGGCTCCAGGAGAGGCATGTGACCCAAGCCTGTCCAATCCAAGCGTCCCTCCCTCCCTCTGTCTGGCCAAACTGATTGGCCCCGAGATGGACGTGAACACAAATAGACCAACCAGAGCCAAGGGGACTGGTCCTGGGTTCTTACATGTTCTGCTGAGGGAGAGGCATCGTGTTTGCTTTGGGAATGATGTGATAGGATGTAAGCCTCCCACTGCTCTTAACTTTTTTTTTCATTTAAACAACCTTATGGAAGTATGATTTGCCTACTCTAAAATTCACTCTTTTAAGTACATACTTGATGATTTTCAGTAACTTTACTGGACTGTGCCACCATCTCTATGAGCCCAGTTTTAAGACGTTTCCTTCATGCGGTAAGACATCTCCTTCACCTTCGTCCAGAGTCCCACCCCAGCCTGCTTGGTCTCTGGGGCTCGCTGGCCGCCGTCTTGGCACGCTGAGGCGAGGTCTTGTCTGAGATTGGAGCAAGGCATAGGGACGTGAGGTGAGCCATGGAGAGACACAGAAAATTATAAATTATACTGCAGAGGGGGAGGGAGAGAGAGAGAGACTGCAAGATGAAATGAGTATGAGAGAGAGTACAGGTGAGCTTTGCTGGTGACAAAGAGCCGGATGGGATGTAGACAAGTAATTATTCTCAGCTAAATTGGCATCGTGTTTACTACTCCTTTGCACAGAAAAAAATTTGAATGCCTACTTATTAATTTCTTATATTCTGTCTCGTACAAAGAAGGAGACTTACAAAGATGCTGACAAGACAGGAAGAGTGAGTAAAGGAAAATAAGAAAGAGGAAGCAAAGAGGCAGTGGGGGCTGGGAAGGCAGAAGCTCAAAGCTTAGTAAACGAAAAGCTTAAATGAAGACTTATGTGAACAATTACTAATGGCGGAGATGACAACTGAACTCTAGGCTCTATAGTATCCACAATTAAGGGAGAAATATGCTTAGTTTTTAAAACAGGGTGTTTAAAAGTGTACAAAACCAACCTGTTGCTGGATTTCTCTCTTGAGCCACTCCGTAGTGCAATGAGCTAAAACCGGTTTTCTAGGGGCGCGTATGACACCATCCGTGGGGAGCACAGGGTTGGATCTGGTCGAGAGGCTAGGTGCTTTGTGCTGTGCCCTGTATGTCACGTGCTCAGCCATAAGGGTGTTAGGACACTCATGAATCTTTCTAGCTGCAAGTAATAATATGGTAAAACACAAAGGCTTCTAATTATTTTGAATACCAAGAGCTCTGGCAGGTGGGGACAGGAGTTCCAGATGTGGTTCAGTGACTCAGATGTCCTCAGAAACCCACCGTCTTTCTATCTCTCTGCTTGGCTTTCCTCAGATTTTCGGCTTCTTTCCTCAGGATCAAAATTTGCTTATTTCCCTTGAGGTGTCACATCCTTGGTCAAGAAAGGAAGAAGAGGGGGGTCAGTCCTTTCTGTTTTTTTCTTATCAAGATAGGAAAAGCCTTGCCCACAAGCAGATAGGCCCTTAATTTTAGATGAGCAGAATTGGATCGCCTCTACTTTCTAGGTCAGCTGGGAAATAGAGGAAACTGTCCAATGGGAATGGGATTGGGGGTTGGCTGATCGGTTTATCACCACCTTGCTGAACTCGACACAATCAGTGTCACTCGGTGAGGAGGAAGGGGAGGGGTAGGGAGCTAGCAATGTTTGCCAAAGGGGAAATGATGAATGCAAACAGTTCCTGGGCAGATGACTTCTCTCTCCTGTGTGTAAGATGAAGAGATGTGTGGTGTGTCACAGGGCACAAAAGGTAGGCACCTGGCCCCACAGGGCTTTGGGGAAGATCCGAAGTTGTTGACTACTGAGTTGTCTTAAAGGATAAGTGCAGCGTCACTTGAGAATGGAGGAGGGGAGACAGAAAAGGCTCAGCAGGTAGAGGCATGAGCTAAGGAAGGGAGGTCTAAATCTGTTCAGTGTATTAGAAGACACTCAAGCAGTTCTGTATTCATATATCATAACATGAGAGTCAGGGAGGTGAGACCAGAAAGGTGCCTGAGGAGGAGGGCGTGGGTGGCCTTCAATGTTCCATTTTCAGTGGGTTCTACTCCTGGAGCAACAGCCTGACCTCAGTCGGGCAAGTGGCTGGACTTAAGGTGTAGACTAGGTAAAAGCGTGGGCTCTGGAGCCTGTATTCCTAGGTTGAAATCCCACTTTCCCCACCTACCCTCTTTGTGCTTTATTTTTCTCATCTCAGAAGGGGAAAATGAGAAAGATCACTTCCATATAATGAGTTAACTGAGGTGAAGTATGAAGAGTGATGGCTGACACGTGGTAAACCAGGACACACGGGGATGCCTGTGATGGTGGTGGTGATGGTGGTGATAGCGATTGTGATGATGGTGATGATGGTGGAGATGGTGGTGATGGTGATGATGGTGATGATGTGATGGTGGTGATGGTGATGATGATGGTGGTGATGGCGGTGGTGGTGGTGGTGATAATGAATGGTGACGTTGGTGATGTTGGAGGTGGTGGTGATGGTGGTGATGATGATGGTGATGGTCATGTTGGTGATGGTGATGATGATGAATGGTGATGATAATGGTGATGGTGATAATGGTGATGATGATGGTTATGATGATGATGGTTATGATGATGATGGTGGTGGTGATGATGATGATGGTGATGATGATGGTGGTAATAGTGATAATCATGATGGTGATAGTAATGGTGATGATCGTGGTGTTGGTAGTGATGGTGGTAGAGATGGTGATGGTGATGATGGTAATGGTGATGATGGTGATGATGGTGATGATGACTATGGTGATGATGGTGATGGTGATGATGTTTTAGGCACTGGGGACATCATGTGGAACAAGACACAGTCTCTGTCCTTCTGGAACTTACATTCTAGAGTAGGAGACACAATAAAGCCATAAATGAATAATCACATGATACCCATTTTGCAGAGATAAGGCTCATAAAAATAAGTGAAGATAAATAGTGGGTTAGAACAGGATTTCTTATCCTCAGTACTATTGGCCATTGGCCAGCCACGTCTGCTGTAGGGGAGCCTTCTGGCCTTATGAGATGTTTAATAGCATCCCTGGTGTCTACCCAGTAGATGCCAGAAGCATCCCCCAGTTGTTCCAACCAAAAGTGCCTTCTGATCTTGCCAAACATCCTCTATAGGACAAAATCTCCCCAGTTGAAAGCACAGGGTGGATGGAGCGTGGCTGAAAGTGGATGGCGCTAGTTCACTAGAAAGTTTAAGGGCATCTCCCTGTGTTCATTCCCTGGGACTGCCGTTAAAAATTACATTGCCGTTGGTGGCTTATAGCGATAGAAGTTCCTGGAAGCCACCAAGCTGAAACCAAGGTGTCAGCGGGGTTGGTTCTTTCTAGCATTTCTCCAGGAGGAGTCTACCCAGACCCCTTCTGCCTTCAGGTGGTTGCAATCAGTCCTTGGCTTGTGGCCCCATCATTCCAGTCTCTGCCCTGTGTTTGCATGGCCTTTCCCTCCGTTTGTCCTCTCTGCATGTGTGCCTCAAATATCCCTGTCTGTACTCTGACAAGGAAACCAGTCATTGGATGTAGGGCCCACCCTAAGTCCAGGATAACTCCTGTGGAGTTCCTGAACTTACTACATCTGCAAAGACCCCGTCTGCCCCCACGGTCACATGCACAGATCAAGGATGAGGACATGGACGTATCTTGTGGGGGACACAGTTCAAACCACTATGCTACGCACAGAGGTGACAAGTGTGGGAATGAGGCACGTACAGAAGTGTATGTGTGTGTGTGAGAGAGAGAGAGACAGAGACAGAGAGAGAGCGAGAGAGCGAGAGTCCAGAAAGAGTCATGGATGCAGAGAGGAGGGATCAAGCAGGAGGCATGAACGACCGTGATGTGTCAGGGAACAATGGTGATGGCCGGGTCAGGGGAAGGCTGGGAGTGTGAGTTTGGAAAACTCGGGCTTCGGGGCCACAAGAAGAGGTTTGGTTGTATTCTGAGAGCCAGGGGAGCGGCCAGGTTTGAAGCCGGGGCTGCTCTGGGTCTGTTCTGATTTTCCGTGTTTCCTCCGGCGGAGGCTTCAGGAGAGGGAGGACGTTGCAGCTGTTAACCATGAGCAAGCGGTAAACACCACGAGAATGTTGGAAATCATCAGCTGAGATTTTAAGAGGAAACGAACGAAAGAAACACCACAGTAGCCTGCCCCGATTATCTCCTGGGCTCCAAGTAACCAGGTGCTTCGAAGAGATTAGCTTTCTTCTTCTGATTTATGAAGGTCTCAGGGTCTCTCTTTTGAAAGTGCTGATAGAATGTGTTCTGGGGTGTTTTCCTAGGAATCTGAAACTTTTCTACTTGTCTCACGGTAAAATTCCTATGATGACTCGCTCAAAGGTCTTGAGAGGGAGAAAAAAGCCTCCAAATATTGCCTGGGGCACAATATTGACTTTAAACACCAAGAGATGGGGCGCCTGGGTGGCTCAGTGGGTTAAGCCTCTGCCTTCGGCTCAGGTCATGGTCTCAGGGTCCTGGGATCGAGTCCCGCATCGGGCTCTCTGCTCAGCGGGGAGCCTGCTTCCCCCTCTCTCTCTGCCTGCCTCTCTGCCTACTTGTGATATCTCTTTCTGTCAAATAAATAAATAAAATCTTAAAAAAACAATAAAAAAATAAACACCAAGAGAATCGTGTAATGTTAGTTACTCTAAAAGGGAAAATAAGGGTCATGACCTGAGAGAATTCAGAGGCTAACCCACTCAATAACTTGAGGCCATAGACAAGCCAGTCAGATCCTGTGGGTCACGTGTGGTTCAGCCTAGATAAGGCTGATCAAATTATGAGTTCGTTTAGGGGATGTTGAAAATCAGAGCAGGACTTTGGCTTCACTCAAAGATATTGGTTGGATGAATGAATGCTTATTGCAGAGATGAGAAAACATCACGCAGACGGGGTGTTACTCCCCTTGTGCACCAACGACAGAAAACATAAGAGAAAGAGACAGAGGAGGAAGAGCTTGACCCCAGCAGTGCCTCGTCCTCTGCACTCAGCCCTCTGCCCTCCTCAGCGTGTGAGTCACATGTGCAAAGACACACGTCGTCACAGCGGCATACCACCGACGTCCTGTGTTCAGGTGCAGAAACGTCTCTTTCCCTGACGCCACAGGGGGATGCCGCGGGGCTCGCCGAGCTCAGGTGGTTTACCTTGTTCTTCACTGTCATGCTTTCTGAGAACATTTCCCGAGGATACACGGACTGTACGTTTTTGTCTCATGAGCTCCCCATAACAGGTACCAGCTGAGATGTGCTTCTATTGCACGGCTGCCGGGTGTTTTTCAAATTGCACGCGGTGACTCGCCCGAAGGAGGTGAGATCGTTTGAGTGGAGAGTTTAGGTATTAAAAAAAAAAAAAAAAAAAAAGGAATTAGAATAGCATAGAATGCTGTGGAATCGGATGGCACAGAATAACGGGGAGCAGAAAACATACAGGTCTGCACAAGGAAGCCTGCATTTGTGCTGAATTTATGTATTTATATATACATATATAATGTAATATAATATAATATATGTAATATTTAAATATGTTTAGATTCATTCATAATTCTCTGGCATCGATTTCCTTCCCTTTGGAGCCACGTGAGTTCTTGCCCTCGGTCGGGCAGTTACAGGTGTGGGGACAAGCTGGACTTCTGATGTCCCCACATGTGTACCTCGGATCGCCTTTCTGCCCATGTCACCTCCGGGCACGGGGTGACCCGCCCTTGAGAATGGGCCCGGGATCCCGAGTCGTCTGACTGGCATTTCAGGTCTGTGACGGTACCCATGGGAAAAGTTGGCCCGGAGATGTAAGCAGAGCAAAGAGTGTTTCAAAAGCATCAAAGGACAACTGTTCGTTTACACCTTCATTACACAGTGGGGAGATCGAGACTTAACAGACACGTGGTTGAAGCCTCTCCCTGGTTTTGAAGGAGAACACAGTCTCGAGGCTGCCCTCGTCAAAGAACTCTTTGGCAGTGTTAGGATGTCTCTCGACGCCGGTGGTATGGTCGTCACGGTGATACGGATTTCTCCAGGCTCAGCGAGGAGGTGAGGACGGGTTTACAAGGTGCAGAAGGTCTGGGCACCTTTGCTGGAGCTGTGTGTCCCACGCCACCATCAGGTTCTTATTCAGGGAAGGGAAGGATGTGGGTGTGGAGGGGCAGGCAGGACGTAGGGACAAAGAGAGAAGATTGGTGTCCCGGGTGGTGTTGGCACAGATTGGCTGACGTCTGCCTCTGCCCTCCCTTGTCTTGCTTTGGCCCATCGGCCCCCACGACCTGGGTGGCTCTGGTTGGCTTTTCTGAGCTGGGCTTCCACAAAGGATCGCAAGCTGGGGGGCTTAAAACAGCAGAAATGTATCCTCGCAGTTCTAGAAGAAGGCAATACCTCTAATCACTCTCCCTCCGAAGGCTCTGAGGCAGGATCCTTCCCGGTCTGCCCAGCGCTTCCCGGTCTGTCCAGCGTCCGATGGCTCCCAACATCCCTTGGCTTTTGCCTGCATCACACTAGCCTCCGTCTTCCTTGTCCCCATGGCCTTCTCTTCTCTGCGTCTTCTCCTCTTCTGTTTCTTAAAAGGCCCACCCAAAATCCAGGATGGTCTCATCTCAGGATCCTTACTTCCATCCGCAAAGACCCCTTTCCGTGGAAATAGGGTCACCTCCGCAGGAACTGGGGGTTTCCGAGTGCATCTATCTTTGTAGAGGCCACGATTCAACCCACCGTGTGGTCTAAGGGGGAGGACATATATTCTAATGGGGTCAGAGTCAGCTTCTGTTCCAGAATTACTTCCCGGGAGCACGCACTATGCTGGGACCTGGGGCCAGTCCGTTAGGACAGCTGGAAAGAGAAGGAAGTGGTGTCACATCTCCACTAAGGGACTTTGGGCAAGTCACTTCGTTCCCCACTCCCCACACCCTGCTCCTTCCCAGTGAGATCATCTTCCCCTCAACCTTTTCCCTCCTTGTCACCTTCTTGGTGGGACGTTCCCCAGTCATCATGCCAAAAGGACACCAGGCTTGCCCCCGATAGGCCCCATTCTACCCAACAACCTTTACCAAAATCTGACCCACAGCCCACCACGCTTCTCTACCTTCCAGCTGTCCTCTTCTCCCGACGGAAAGTTAAGTGCCAGAAAGGCAAGGTTTTGGACACTTTGTGTTCACGGTTTTAAGCTCGGGGCCTCGACCAGTGCCTGACACGCAGCAGGTGTTCAGGAATGGTGTGTTGGATGCATGGATGGGTTGTGGGCTGTGTCGGCAGACGTCTGGGTGAATTAGATGAAAGAATCTGTATAAAAAGTAAGGTAGCAGGTGTTCTGCGCGGCTCAGCTCCCCCCACCCCAGGTTCCTCGTGTTCTCTGTGTTACAGCAACCTACGGCTGTACATTACTTTTTCTGCACAAGATCCGTAATGCCTGGGCTACTGTTCATTCTCCATAAGAAACACGCTGCAGGATTTTAAAGAACTCTGTAGCCAAATACATTGTTCGAACTTCCCATCTTTTCCGAGGGAAATTCGTCGATCGTCATTATTCGCCTCGTCCACAGTGGTGGTGTTCCCAAAAGTCACCATGAACGCCGGATTAGCCGATCCTGAACCACGCTGCCCCTTGTGAGCCCCTGGCCACTACAGTTCCGTCCGCCCACAAACGCATACCCTGACTTCATGCGTGCTTCTGTGTAAAGGCCCCTGATTTAAGAGATTGTCATCGATTCATTAATCCCAGACTCACGGCCAACGACATCAAAACTCAGGCCCGAATGAACCCCCTTGTGCATTTCTCTCCATGCATGTGGTGTGTGTGCCTGTCTGTCTGTCTATGTGGTGTCTCTGTGTCTGTGTGTGCATATGTGTGTGCCTGTGTAAGTGTGTGTGCAAGCAAGTGTGTGTGTGTGTTTCTCTAGGGCAGAAACTTACAAGGGGGTCAGGGGTGGGTGCATTTTCTGCCTTCACAAGGGCCAGCGGCCCCCGGGCTCAGTCGTTTCCCTAAGCCACGAGACAGACACCCTGCAGAAAAGGATCTGGGCACCTCACCGCGAGGCCCAAATCTACCCTCCACGCTGATGGATGCTTGGGCCGTTTCCCATGGCGCTCACGCTCGGGACACCCGACTGGGAATCCCTGGGTGTCCCTGGACTCAGGGCAAGATTAAGTCAGGTCAGATTAATGACACAAAGCCCCCCTGTTCTCCTAATCATTTCATCATCCCCAAATTTCTCCCCCCAGCCCCAGGGGATTTCTATTTGCTCCCTCCCCTCCGTTGTCTTGGCAGGCCAGGGGACCGTCGGGGTTTTCAGAGGTCCCTTGAATGAGTTTTTCCAGGCGAGTACTTTCCCAGAAAGGCACAATTAATGCAAGAGGGAATCGAAGCTCTGGGATAAAGGGAGCTAAGCCACTTTGCTTTTCTAACAGCTCGCAAAGCCGTGCTAGGCTTCGAGGAACCTCGGTATTGTAACTGCTCTTTTTAACTGAGAAATCCCTCAAAACCGGGGCATTTTGGGATTATCTAAGTAGCTGGGCTTTTCAAACGACTGAGAAAACTAGCATCTGTTCAGCTGGTGTACTACGGGCCATCGTTCATCCCGGGTGTGGAGTTTAGCTAACCTGATCGGTTTAAAAAAAAAAAAAAAAGAATAAAAAAATTTTTTAAGCTGTAAAATAAGAGGAGGCAGTCGGGTTCCGGAAAAGGGACCAAGGGAAAAATCCAATGAGCGAGCGACCTAAATCATGGCTGGGGGTACAGAAGTCTGGCCTTCTCCTTCTTGGAAGACAAGGGGGGAAGGTTTTGGAGGGGAAGCTGTGATCCGTCTCCTGGGGCTGCTGGTTTTGGGTGTGCTGGACCCGGGCCCAGGCGGCAGAGCCGGGGGGCATCTCGAGGTGCAGGCAGCTCCGTGGGGGGTCTGACTGGGTCTCGGAGGAGCCTGCCTTCAGCTGTGGTCCTGGCCCCATGACTGTGGGGGGAGGGGCTTTACGATGTGGTTGCCATCAGGCCAAGGGGGGTCAAGAGCATTTAAGGACCTTTGAAGGGGTCAAGAGCATTTAAGGGGTGGGCTTCTCGTCTCATGTGTCAAAGATCAGATACCAGTTTCCCTGATTCCAAGTGAGGCACCTGGGTGACCCAACATCTGGTGGCCTTTCTGTCGGCTTCAAGAGGCCACCATGTGGCACCAGAGTCCCCTCGGGTCCCCCCAGTTTGGAGAGGGTCCGTCTTATGAACGCATCTCGTTCAGTTCTGATTTTTTCACGTATTTCGAGGGACTCCGTTCATGTTAGCAGACCTCATTCATCAGGTGAATGTTTGGTCCCTCCAGCTCCCCCACCCCCACACTGTGGTGGCACCAAAGACCAGCTCCACGGCGGGGGGAGGGGAGGGGGCGGCTTTCCCTCTACTCCCCAGTGACGCTCACCAGCCCCAGAGGGCTACGAACCTCATACCCAATACTGCACAACTGGAGTCCCCAGAAGCCCCCCAGGCAGTATGCCTCCCTATCCAGGCCCCGAGTCTGTAACAGTCCAGCCTCGGACACAGCCTCCCATCTTGATTTTTTTGTCCCTTTGTCCGGAAACAGCCTGGAACCCTCACGGGCCACAACTGCAAACTTTCGCAGGCACAGGTAGCAGCATGCCATGAGGAGGGCTTAGGTTTGGAGTTTGGGTGGAGCTCTGCTGGGCTCCCGTATGAGGAGCCTTCGTTAATCTGTCAGCCTCGCTCTTCCCATCTGTGCAATGGCATAGCAAAACCTAGCAGGAATTGTTTTATGGAGATATCACTGCTGCAAGTGACATATCAGATCACATTCGTGTCAGGGGTACAACGTAATGATTCAGTATTTATATTGTGGAATGATCACCCTGGGAGGTCCAGCTAACGTCCATCACTAACACAGTCACACATGTTTTTTGGTCGTGGTGAGAACTTTCAAGATCTGCTCTCTTTGCGACTTCGTAATGTATGAGACGGATGGTTAACGCTCGTCGCGGTATGGTACGTTACATCCCTAGGACTTATTTATTTTCTGTGTGGAAGTTTGTACCCTTGGAGCCGTGCCACCCATTTTGATGACACAGGAGGGGACAGAAAATCTCTGACACAAACACCCCACTTCCTAGCACTGGACCTGATGCACGAGGGGTGACCGTCTGGTTTCCATTTCCCCTAGAATTTTGTTTGGGTTGCTCGGTTGAGGTAAGTGCTCAAGAGAGAAGACCCAGCCTGCGTACTGTGTGCGTCATGCAGAAAACCACTTGTCCGCTGAACAGAGGGTGCGTTTAAACACCCACGCCTGCGCTGTTTCAATCCTTAATTGCTGTGGGGGACGGCAAGGAGGGGAACGGGACGTGGCTCTGAAGGTCCGGGAGGACCCGTGGGAAAGCCCGTGTGTGGGCAGCCCGGCCCCATGGCGTGCACCTGCAACCAGGAGAGAGAGCGGGTTTGCTGCTGAGGTTGGGAGATGGACTCCGGGGGTTGGGGGGAGCCTCACCCCACCAGGCGGTCGAGAACATGAGCTGCGTCCTCCACACCCGCCCCCGGCTCTGAGCTGGGACGGAGGGCCATCCCTGAGCCCAGAGCCTGTGGCCTTGGCCGGCTGGAGGGTGGCAGGCAGACCTGGCAGGCACATGGGCGGGGGGCGAGGTACTAGTCCCCAGTTTCTCCGTGGCATGTTACCGAGCAGAGCCTGGCTGGCCGCATCGGCTGCGGTGAGGATTCTGTCCCCATCCCAGCCCAGCCGCCCTTCCTGGACGCAGTTCTGTCTGTCTGCGTTGTGGGTGAACCTGGCACCATCATTCCCACTCCGACCGGCATTGAATGTGTCCTCTCCGAGACCGCAGGGAGGGTCGGTGCCTGACAGTGTGGGGATCTGCATTCGAGCCCCCCGGACGCAGGAGCCCCCAGCCCCCACGCCCAGGGAAGCCCCACCCCCCCCACCAAGTGGGGCTTCTCTCCTCCTCCCTTCCGTGTGTTTCTCCGCACCCTCGTCCCAGCCCCGCACACGCCTTGCTCTCAGCCACAGCGGTGGCAGCCGGTGGACCCGGGGCCGGGAAGGCTGGGAGAGGTTGGGCGGGGAGGGGGAGGGTGCCCAGTAACAAGGTAACACAGCCCCAAGCCCTCGGACGCCTTCTGGGGCGGGACTGGGTTAAGCTGTTACAGGCTTCCCGCTTCTTGATGACCTGTTGACCAGGCACTCCTGCTCTCCCACAGCTCAGAGGACTGTGTCTGGTAGAGAAAGGCAGGCCTTTGGCCCAGGGCCACTGCCCTTTGGCCTGGACGCCTCTCCAGGCCTCTGCCGCCCCCCGGGACTCGACGCAACACAGCGCACTCTGTGTTTCTCTGGCCCTCGGTGCCTCTCCGTCCGTGCACCCGAAGGTTCTCGGCAGCAGTGGACACTGGATGGCTGGGTGTGGGGGGAGCGAGGCGGTTACAAAACTGGGCCGAGCCATGAGTTGTGCCCCTCCCTCCCCGACCCAGTTCTAAGACCCACAGGACAAGTCACGGACCCTGTGGCTCTGGCCTGGCCTGAGGGCCTTCCTCCTCCTGGCCCGAGCCGCTCGTGAATGAATGTGGGCTCCACGGTTGTCCCCGATTTGGGGTTTCTGCTCGAGGAAACATAGGCACCTCGCACACCCTGGCATGGAAAACGTGAGCCTTGATCCGGGGCTGCAGGCCAGCTGAGGGGTTTTCTGAGCGCTGGGGTGGATTCATGCAGAAATCCTGAGGAGCTGAGTTGCTGCGGACCGAGTCACTGAGAGGTGCCCTGGCTTCGTGGGGGGACCGTGGGGTGCTGCCGGGGGCTGGCCGCTGCGTGCCAACAGGACTGGGGGTCTTGGGTATCGGCAGCTGGATGGGTGACCGGCCGCTGAGGGGCTCCCGGTTGGCCTGGTTGTGTGGTTGTGACCTTGGCGTCCCCTGGGCCCTTGAGAGCGCACCCGCTGGTGGTGGAGCTTAGGAATGTTCCCCTGCTCTGGGACTCCCCTGATCCTCCCTGGGAGAGGACCCGTCTTTTAGAGCATAGATGCCCCCCCCCAACTCTGGAGAGCCTGAGCAAATGCAGAGGTCTGGGTCAGGGGCCTCCCTGACGGCAGAGCTCCGCTGGGCTGGCTTCCCTCCTTTGGGATCAGTGGGCTTGAGCACACGGGATCGGAGGCTGGGGTGGCTGACATAGAGGGTGGGGGCCGGCCAGCTGGGGGTTCCGGTGACCTAGACACCCGCGGGGACCACTCCTTCTTGGCCCCAGCCACTTGCTGCCAGCAGGAAGGCCAGCCTGGTAGGGCCCCCAATTGCAATCCTTTACGAGAAACTAGGAATATGAACGTGCATGTGCTCCCTCTAATTTTAAAGGATTGGCAGCCCGCCCCCTCTTTCCAGAAGGGCTCTCTGGGGCCCGAGCTCCGTGGCCTCAACCAGCCTCTCTCGGGAGGGTCCCCTGAGGAACCAAAGCCAGAGACACCAGCAGGACATGGGAATCCGCTCGGCCACTGCGGGAGTGGATGGCCCTGGGCTCACAGGGCACTTGGTTATCTATTCTGTCCCTTTGTTCACTCGCTCACTCGCTCACTCACTCATTCCTCTGTTCAGAATGTATGTATGGAGTGCCCCCGTTCCAGATACTGGCCTGGGCACCAGGGAGAGAAAAGCTGGGGTCTCTGGGTCATGGGTTTTCCTGACCGGTAGGAGGGACTCTCTCCAGCACAGAGACCCTAAAGCAGAGGAACTAACCAGTCTGCCAGGATCGTCTTGGGAGAGACGAGGAAGAGCCAGAAGACTAGGTAAAATGAGAGCTCCTGCTCAGGCTGGTCACCGGGGGCGAGAGCTGCTTTGGCTGGGACGGTCCGGTCCGGACCGAGCTCCTGGACACACGGATTTCTCCAGATTCCCAGCACCAGCCAGCATCCATTGTTTTCTGCTCTCTCCCCCGCAGTGTCAGTGCCCGTGTTCCTGGGACCTTCTCGTTCGCTGCGTACCTTCTCTGTCTAGAGCAGCGCCCTGGCACTTAGCAGGTGCTCAGTAAACTGTGCTGCGAGGAAGGCACACCAGGGAGGTAACGCAGCAGAGACACCTGTGCAACTTGGATGGACCCCCCCCACACACACACACAGAGGGGGCTGTTCCCGAGGAAATCCTCCAGGCAGCCCAGCATCCAGCAACTGCTGCTTGTTCCAGGCTAAAACCGAAGCATCGGGATGGACAGAGATCTGTGTAACCCCTTACCTTCCCTCTCCTTTGAAGCCAGATACTAGAAGGAACAACAAAGAGCAAAGATCGGGGAGGGGAGACATCAGGCTGTCTTTAAACCATGCACCTGTGGGACCGTGGCTCCGCCTGTTTTGTGGTTTGAGTCGGTCGAAGCAGGTAACCACAGCCCTGCCCACCCACCCCCCCCCACCCCCCACGGCTGCTTCCAGCATTTTACTTGCTTAACTAACATGCAAATACCCTCTCTTGTTTTATAAAGTAAACCAGAGCATCGGCAAAGCCCAGCTTTCCGTGTGAACATCTAAAAGATTCTACTCCTCTCAAGTGATCTCTTCTGTAAACGTGGGGTTATCACGAAGAACTTTCAAAATACTCGTGTGCGTATGCGTGCGTGCGTTTTTCTTGTTTTAATGGAATGATGTGAAACATCTTAGTATTTACAAACACCAGTGTCGATGGTTATTTTTTAACATAATTATTTTAGCATAAAGGATGCGCTACTTCTGTAATAATTGTGAGATAATGCTGACTGTCTGTATAGGATCCATGCTTCCTTCCTCTTTCTTATTAATTTGCTGGCGGTGGCAATGTGCCCAGTTAAAAATAGTCACCTTTCCAGATTCACTCACAGCTGCATAATTACAAACCAATGTTGGCAAGAAGTTATAAGCAGAAGTGTACTGGGAGTCTTCCAGGAAATCCAATAAAAAACACCAGGATCATGTAATATACTCACCTGGTAGAGACATTTTCCCTTCCTTTTTTTTCTTCTCTGGAACTCAGATGCAATGGCTGGATGGGTGGCAGCATTGTTGTGACCGTGGGCACGAAGGTCTGCATTAGAGGCGGGGATCCTGGGTCCCTAATGAATCTGTGGGGCCAGTGAATAAGTCCTGGGTAGTGTTTCTGGAAACTTCTGTGGGAAAAATAATCTGCAGCCAAATGTGATTCAGGCCAGTCCTTGCGGTTAGTTTGTTTGTTTGGCTGTCACCCGTGCTGTGTCCTGGAGAGGTTCCTGCACTACTGCCTGTGGTCGTCCTGCTCAGCCGCTGGCTCATTATGGTTGGAACGAACAGACCGTGGTGTTGAGCGCCTGCCAGGTGCCAGGCACAGCTCTGAGCACCTGTCCCAGTAGCTGCTCTAACCTGCTGACGTTCCCTTGAGGTGTGTGCTGGTATTGCGTGCGTTATAGGGATGAGAACGCTGAGGCACAGACGGGCTGAGGAAGCAGCTGACCCTCACAGCCAGGAAACAGTGAGGCCGGATTGGAACTAGGTGACTTGGCCTCTTGACTGGGCCCCTTCCTCTGCCCTCGTTCTTCACAGGGTTCCCTTCTGTGGCCCGTGTGTGTAAGCACCCCCTCGATAGGCATTTACATCACTTGCAATTCAGGACAATTATGGGGAGGGTCACAGTGGACACATTGGACCTGTCCACCTGTGCCTATGGATGGGCATGTCCCTGGGGTAGCTCCTGACCAGGAAGAGTTTCAAGTCCGTGGAAGGAACATCGTACACCCCAGCAGGTGCCGACATGGTGCCCCCCCACAGACTGCCAGCAACATCTCTTACTTGTGAGGTGGCTGCCCCTTTCTCCCCTCAACCCCTGCCCTGAGAGCAAGCGCCCAGTAGTCCAGGGTGGGTCTCTGCCCCTTCCCCCAGCACCCTGGGCTCTCCCGTGTTCTTCAGGGCACACTCTGCTATCCTTCCCCCTTTGGTCTCAGGCCTTTGTCCCACATGGGAGAAGGAAGTTCTGCATGGGGCTTTGCCGTACCCTTTCCAAATTGCTGCACTCTCTTTCTCTTGTTTGTGGCTCATTAAGTTTGTGCCCTTCCCGAGGCGGGAGGGTACATCTTTCTGGAGCCATTGTAGACGGCAGTGACGTCCAGCACCCAGCTCCAGCTGGACGCCATGGCCGGGGCAGGGAGGCGGGAAGGTGTCCGTATGCTGTAGGGACTCTGACGAGGACAACACTGAGTGGACGTTGGTCCTTGTCACCGTGGCACACCAAGCAACAGCAGTGTAGCATGCCTCACCGCCCCTGGCATCCCTGCCCCATGCAGACACCTCCCTGAGACCTGGGTCCCGACCTTGGCCCCCACCACAGTCCTCGTGCATGGTTATTTCTACCATCTTCATCCTGCCCTTCGGTGGCTGCTGTCTGTCCTTAGTTTGCAGTCACTGAGCCTGAGAAACATGGCTTACTTTCCTGTGTGTTTCCCATAAAAGCAGGCAGCATAGGACACGGGAAAGACTCTCAGCGAATGTTTGTTCGATGAAAAGCGTGCCTTGTAATATCCCCCAGTGGATTTTCTTTTGGAGATTAGTGTTAAGACCAAGATTGATGTCTTGCCCCTGAAATACTAAATGAGAACATTTCTCATGAGCCTACTGGGCTTATCAATGAAGAACAGGAAGCCGAACATCGGTTAGCTCAAAGGAAGCGCATCTTGGACTGGCTTAAGCCATGAAGGGAAAACTCCAGGGACCATCCAGCTTCAGGTACTGCTGGATCCAGGGGCTCCATCTCCCAGTCATTCTTTCCTCAGTGTGAACCTGACTTTCAAGCTGGGATTCAGCATCTCTGGACTGATGCAGTGCTTAGAAGAGTACTCTCACCACTACTTTAAATATTTCATTATTTTAACAAGCTCTGGCACCCTTACTCCATATTCCATGCAGGATAGCGTAAAGGTGAGCACATGGGTCTTGAGTTCAAATCCTGGTTCTGGGATTCCTAGCTGTGTAACCTGGGGTAAGAAACTTAACCTCTTTGGGCCTCCATCTCCTTAGGTGCAGAATGAGGTGGCAAAGAGTATGCATCACCAGGGGGCCACTGAAGGTTGAAAGGAGCACGTGGTATGAGAGGTAGGAGATGAGCACCCAGACCCACAGGCTGTTGATGATTGGGGCTATTGTTTCCATCCTTCTAGGTCACGATAATGCAGGCTTCACGAGGCCAAGATTTCATCTTCCATTTTAGGGATTTTTTTTTCTCCTTGACTGTTAAGAATTCTCTGCTATACATGCTCCATTCTCCTCAGGAGGCTCTGTGCAAACGTCCTCTTTCACGACACAAAAGTTAAAGACCATGTAATGAAAGAGAAAATCGCTTTCATCTTCTGGTGTATCCTTTCTTTCTTTCTTTCTTTCTTTCTTTTTTTATTTACTTTGCCATCAGGAAAGCATTTTCCACTTTGTGTCCTAAGACTTCTCATTAATATAATCATCCTAAATACTGGTGTAACCAAACAAAACTACAGATGCTAACCAGCAGGCAAATGGGACTCATATGTGGGGGGGAAATGGGATAGAGAAGAGGTTTTTGTTTTTTTTTTAATTATCTGTAATTAGTGCAAAAGAAAATATGTGGGCTATATTAAAAATAAGCTCTTTCTTTTTGAGGAAAAAGACCTTCTAAAGAACGGGAATGCTGTTCCCTTTTATTGACATGAATTGAGATAATTGGAACTCTCAGGATTAATGTAAGGTTCCATCATAAATAATACCACCATCTGCGATAAATAGATCCTCTCTCTTTGAATAGACACAGCTAAATATCCTGAAACCAGAAGCTATACGAGCGGCAAATGCAGCGATTTAAATTCTGCTATAAAGGCTTATATTATGCAACTCTAAATCCCTTCTGATGTTTGATCAATTTTTTTTGTTTTGTTTTTGCTTCAATTTCCAAGCTGTTTTGGAGGCGTAGTAAACGCCGTGTTTACATTTCGGATCAATGTGCTAAACCTGGTGTAGAATTCACATGGCAAAGGGCCCTGAAGAAACCACCAAGAAAGCCGTCATCTGCAGGAAACACAACTCTTAGAATGGCTTTGTCCGTGTCGGAGGTCAACAAGCCGTAGCTCCCACGCCAAATCCAGGCCCTCCTGCCTATTTTTGGATAGCCCACCAAGGGAGGATGCATTTACATTTGTAAATGGTCGAGAAAGTTTTTTTAAACAATGTTTCCAACATGGGAGAATTCTATGAAATGTCCATTTCAGTGTCCGTCAATAAAGTTTTATTGGCACAGGGACACAGTTGTGTGTTTACCCTGGTCTCTGGCTGCCTTCACGATACGACAGCAGGGCTGAGTGGTTGCAGAGGCCACTTGGCCCATAAAGCCCGAAGTATTACTATCTAGAACTTGATGGAAAAAGCATGCTCGTCTTTTCCTTAGATGACGTCCAAAGCCAGTAAGTTCCATTTGGACAAAGCCAATGGTACCACTTTAAAAGCTTTTGCTGAAAGAAAACAATGAGGCACAAGGGATATTCAGGTCATCCTAACGGGGAGTGTGGCGGGGAAGCACGATGGACAATGTGTTCATGCAAGCCTCCCTCTTTGCCGTAAAGACCCACTCCCACAGTCCTCTACTGTGCCCGCTATTGCTGGCCATTTCTGGGGATCTCACCCATAGTTCAGGGATGGATGACAGCATTCATTAATGGGGTGACCTGGTCCCTCATTTGCCTTTGGAGAGAAAAGAATTTGCTTTCCTGGTTTTCTTAGGAGGGAGGGCATTTCTTTCCCAGAAGCCCAGCAAACCCCTCTTCATCGCTCATTTGTCCCCATTGGTTCAGGACATGGGTCCCCAACATCAACACTGTTGACCTTTGGGGTTGGATGAATCTGTGTTGGGGGGGGGATTCTGCCCATGGAGATGTTGAGCGATATCTCTGGCCTCCACCCGTGAGACGGCAATAACATCTCCCCCACCAAAGATGGCAAACAAAAATGTCCCCAGACATTGCCAAATGCCACCACCACCCCCCTCCCCTGTTGGCAAAGGTGCCCCTTATTTGTGAACCACTGGTGTAGACAGGTGCGTGACTGAACTCGTTGCTGGAAACAGGTTTGGAATTACCCATTTGGTTTAAATCAGGGATTTATGGCAAACATGACATCAGGGGCTTTATTTGGCCCCTCATCTGTTTTTGTAGGGCCCACATCTAAGAATGGTTTTCGCATTTGTCAATGACTTTGTAAGTACCCGTGTAATATTGATTTTACCTCTCGGCCTGCAAAACGCAAAATATTTACTCAAAGGCCCTTTCAAAGAATTTTTGCCAAACCCCGGATTAGACCAGGGGTCTCAACCCTTCCCTGTATACAGCATAAAATTAAATTTGTAAACTTTTTTAAAAAGATTGATTTATTATTTATTAGAGAGAGTGCATGGTGGGGAGGGGTGGAGGGAGGGGTAAAGAGAGAACCCTAAGCAGATTCCCCGCTGAGCACAGAGCCTGGTGCAGGGCTCGATTCCAAGACCCTGCGATCATGACCTGAGCCAAACTCAAGAGTTGGAAGCTCAACGGACTGAGGCACCCAGGTGCCCCTAGATTTGGAAACTTACAGCCTATTTATGCATACATGTAAAAACAAATCCACAGGGACGCCTGGGTGGCTCAGTTGGTTAAGTGGCTGCCTTTGGCTCAGGTCATGATCCCAGCGTCCTGGGATCGAGTCCCACATCGGGCTCCTTGCTCGGCAGGGAGCCTGCTTCTCCCTCTGCCTCTGCCTACCACTCTGTCTGCCTGTGCTCGCGCTCTTTCTCTAACAAATAAATAAATTAAAAAAAAAAAAAAAAACAAATCCACTTAGTGCCCTGTCCTAAACAGGAAAAACATGAGCGGAGTAATCTGTGATAAAATCGTATCTTAAACATGTCTGGGAAGACCAGATGTTAGGAGCCAGGTACCAGCCCTGTGTTCGGAGTCCCATGCATGGGTCAGCCACGCATCCTCACTGCTGTGGACAAATTGGGACCCCTTGCATTCACAAACTGACTGGGCATGGCTGGTGACATTTTCCAAAAGGAGAAACCCTTCTTCACTAAAGTTCTATCAAATCAAAGTACAATTTTGCCCTAGTAGTTGTAATTCATATATGAAATTCCTGCCCCTTGCTCACTGTTTTTGTAGCTGTTGGAGATAGCTTATCGGCTCGGGTACGCAGAGGAGTTTTCCCACCCTTGTGAGTAGCTAGTGGGACCCCCAGATGTTGCACCAGCCTGGACACTTGTGCATCTCATGGGATTGTCTCCTGCCCTCTAGGAAGTCTCACACAGCCGGACCCCGCTCTCTACATGCCCGTGGGGATCTTCCCTCCAACCCTTGTGATCCAGAAATGCCTCCAAGGTCCCCCAAATACCATGTGTGCTGGGCTGAAAAGCCCCCACTTCTAGAACCTACTAATATGTGACCTTGTATGACCAAAAGGACTTCCCGGGTGTGATTAATTTGAGGATTTGAGATGGAATTTATTTATTTTTCTTTTTAAAAAATTTCTTTATTTTATTTCTTTATTAAATATTTTAAATTTAAATTCTATTAATTAAAATATAATGTATTACTGGTTTCAGAGGTAGAGGTCAGTGATTCATCAGTCTTACATAATACCCAGTGCCCATGATTTCACATGACCTCCTTAATGCCCATCACCCCATTACCTCTTCCCTCCCCCCCACTCTCTACCCTCTAGCAACCCTCACTTTGTTTCCTATGATTAAGTGTCTCTTATCATTTGTGTCCCTCTCTGATTTCGTCTTGTTTTATTTTTTCCTCTCTTCCTCCATGATCCTCTGTCTTGTTTCTCAAATTCCTCATATCAGTGAGATCATATGATAATTGTTTTCCTTTGATTGACTTATTTTCGTTAGCATAATACCCTCTAGTTCCATCCACATCATCTCAAATGGCAAGATTTCATCTTGCATGGCTGCATAGTATTCCATTGTATATATATCCTACATCTTCTTTATCCATTCATCTGTTGATGAACATCTAGGTTCTTTCCATAGTTTGGCTATTGTGGACATTGCTGCTACATTTGTATCTTTAGGGATAAACACCCAGTAGAGCGACTGCTGGGTCATAGGGTAGCTCTATTTTCAACTTTCTGAGGAACCTTCATGCTGGTTTCCAGAGTGGCCGCACCAGCTTGCATTCCCACCGACAGTGTAGGAGGTTCCCCTTTCTCCGCATCCTCGCCAGCATCTGTCATTTCCTGACTTGTTAATTTTAGCCATTCTGACTGGTGTGAGGTGGTTTGAGATGGGATTTAATCACAGGGGTCCCCATGAGAGGGAGGCAGGAGGTCAGAGGGGCCTGAGGCTTTGGGCTGCTGGCTTTGAGGCGGGAGGAAGGGACCCGGAGCCAAAGACTGCCGGTGCCTCTCAAAAGTGGAACAGACAAGGAAAAACACTCTCTCCTGAACTTGCTGCAAGGAACACAGCCTTGCCCACACCTTCACCTCGACTTTTGACCGGTAGAACTATAAAAAATTATCTCTCATCATTTTAAACTGTGAAGTTTGTGTCATTTATTCCAGCAGCGATGGGGAACCAATACACTAGCTCACAGGGGAGCCCCTCCCTTAGGGGAAGCCTTAGGGGGAGGCTGGCTGGAGCCCCGGAGCCCCCTGTGGATCTGGGGTCCAAGCCACACCCAGGGACAGAGAGGGGCGGTGCACAGGGGTTGGGGGGGACCAATCACAGCCACAGGGACCGCATGCTACTTGCCAAACTTGACTTCAGGAAGTATACATGCAGTGCAGGTGAAACATTGCATTTTAGATCTATGCCTCTCCCTAGTAAATATTTCCCGGGTGTGCACTATTCTCATGCTGATAGAGTCCCAGCTCCCAGGTCCTTTACTGAATTTGTCTTTGAAAGGCATAAGTCTTTTGCTCTACTGGGGCTGGGGTAGCAATCCGGCCACACTCAGGCTGATGATGGAGTTCTCCCCGAGAAAGGGGGGGTTTCCCTGCAGGAGCCCAGAGGCGGAGATAAGTACCAGCTCTTTTAGAGGACAGCTTCTCTGTTCCAAAATTGCAAACCACGCTGTGTAATTTCAGTAAAGGATATTCAGGCGTTGTTCAGAAGAGGCATTGAAATCAAATAATCCATTTATCAAGGTGCCTTTTGTTTCAAGAAAAAAAGAAACAATGCGCCATATTTAGCAGAGAGAGACAGTGTGTGTCTGGAGAATGTTAATACATCACCCACCGGGAGAGGGGGAAAATCTCAGAATGCTCGGGTCGGCTTGGGTTTCAGGCAAGCAGCGGTGACTTGGAAGGAAACCCCCATCAGGGTTTTCCTTGAGGTGAATGGGGCAGGCGGACTCTGTCCTGGGATGGGGGGTGTTCTGACACTGGGTGGGTCAGTGGGAGGTGTCTGTGGCCCCGTGGCCCCTGGGCTCATGGAACACCCCCCCCCCCCGCCGTTCTCGGTGCCAGACTCTTTCCTCGCACAGAAGGCGCCCAGTCCTCTCCCATCTCTGTGGCCTTGAAAACGTGCTGCTCTACCTTTCCAGCATGACTGAAACCATGGTGAGAGGAACCATGCTCAGGAGGTAAGAATTCCATAGCAGCGGCATCCTTCCCAGCGCTTGGCCTGTTCTGCCCGGGGTACTGTGCGTATCGCCTTCTGGGACTTCGTGGTGCTATAAGGATGCTGAGGGCGCCGGGGGGGCTCGGTCGGAGAAGCGGCTGCCTCCGGCTCAGGTCACATTCCCCAGGTCTGGGATCGAGTCCCACTTTGGGCTCCCTGCTCAGTGGGGGCCTGCTTGTCCCTCTTCCACTCCCCCTGCTTGTATTCCCTCTCTCACTCTCTCTCTGTGTCAAATAAATAAATAAAATCTTAAAAAAAAAAAAAAAAAGAAAGAAATGAGGATGTTGAAGCTCAGAAGTTTAAGGTATTTGCCAAAAAAAAAAACAAACAAAAAACAAAAAACAAAGAACAAAAAAATAACAATAGCAACGAAATCTTTAGTACATCGTAGAGCAGGGATTCCTTGGATTTCGTGTGATGTCAGGAAGGCCCTTAACCCACAAGGATACCTTTCCCCTCCCTGCTTGGAAGAGGGTTTGGCCAGAATCTTTACTCTGTCTCGTCTGTACCTTGGATGCACTACGAACACCTCTCCCGGGAATCAGGTTGGACCAGGGTTCCTCAGCCTCGGCTCTAGTGACATTTAGGACTGGACAGACTTTGTGGTAGGGACCTGTCCTGTTGGCATCGCTGGGCTCCGGCCTCTGGATGCCAGGAGCTCCCCCAACCCCACTTGTGAGAACCAGAAAGGTTTCCAGACATTACCAGGCGTCTCTCGGGGACCAAATCGCCCTGAGTTGAGGACCCTTTGCATAGCTTAAAACAATACCACTTACGCATTTGGGTGATTCCAATGATTTTTTTTTTCTTTTTCGTAGAGTTCAAATGCACTAACTTTTCTAGGTGTTTGGTTTCTGTTTGTAAAATGAGCGGATATGTGCACTTTTTTTTTTTTTTAAACCTCTCAGGCAATGCTTTAAAATCAAACACGGGCTGTAGAACCAAGTACGGTGTGAACCCCTCCCCTCTGATTGGCTTTGAAAGGCGCATGTTGGTTTTTACATTCTCCAGTTGAAGAGGAAAGCAGGAGCTTGGATTTTTACCAAGCCCCTCGTGGGCGCCCAGTGCTTCCTCCATTCAGAGCAAACTCCGGCCCTCTCCCACGCTCGTAGACCGCCTCCCAGCTCCTCGAACGCCGAGGCCTCTCCTGGAGGGGTCCTCTCTCCAGTCTGGCCAAGCTCCACCGCCCACCTCCGAACCGGCTCCGAAAAACCCACCCCCGTCACCGCATCCACAAGTGAGCATCGTGATGAGGGTGACACGTCCTGTGGGCCCAAAGGGTCACTTCCCCCAGCGTTATTCTGTCTGGGTGCTAAGTGACACAGAGTTCTCCTAGGTTCACTATCTCAGAATCTCAAAAACTCAATTTCCGGCGGCAGCTCTGCTGTACAGTTCTCCGATGAGCAAGTGACGGAGGACACAATTTCCCCAGCACTGACAGGCGACGCAGATAAAGAAAAT
Source organism: Martes martes (assembly GCF_963455335.1). NCBI lineage: Eukaryota > Metazoa > Chordata > Mammalia > Carnivora > Mustelidae > Martes > Martes martes. The sequence goes on from NC_137901.1 coordinate 90,096,110, forward strand.
GGATAAACAGGAGGGCAGATGGCGAATGAACATGCCGTCGATGGGGAACCTAGATAAAAAGGTCCAGCTGTCCCCAGCACCCCCGTTCCCTCTCCCGTGGCCTTAGGAAACCGGCATCGCACTTTCGCAGGGTTGTTGTTTCAGATCGATAAAAATGACCAAATAATCCTATCTTCTGCGGAGACAGTGTGAGCAGATCCACGAGAATTCGAGGGGGCATATTTGGGCTCTACTGGTCCCAGCAGCCAGGAGATCATTCCCTGGCAATCAGCAGACAAAGTGTCAGGAGAGAAAGAAATGCAGGGACGGCTGGCAATCACCTCTGCTTCCTTCATCCCCTGGATCAGGGCTCCTCAGAGTGTGAGATGATTTGAGGTGATGGACAGACTCACAGCCTGGGAGGGTGGCGGTGGGCCCAGGCCCTGGGGGAGCCATTCTCATGGGGCTGCCTGGACGTGGCATGAAGCCACCGAGTCTCACAAATGAGAAAGCAATTCCCTTTTCAATTCTCTTTGAATTATTCTAATGTCATCAAGGAGGGAGTCTCATTTTGGTGTCACTGTATCTTGAGGTCCTCACACACAGGAACGCGCCCCCCACCCCCACTTAACAAAGAAACGGCAAATGTCCGGCACAGAGCCATAGACTGGCAACAATTGGGATCATGGGATCCTGTGTTTTTATTTATGCTGCAATTCTATAAACACATGTATTCATTAATTCACTGGTGTTTGATCAAGTATGTAATAAGGTATTAATTATTGGTAAAAAATCATTGATTATCAATGCATAAACATCTGGCTGATGTCATGAGAGTAGTGCCTGAATGCCTGGTGTTGGGGAGACACTGTCTTCAGTTGGAAGCCTTGTGTGTGGAGCGAGATGTTCTTTGCTGTCATGGGAATGCGTGTGCTCAGTAACTTCTCGTTTTTTGGAGACCGTATTCTTAGAGCCGTTTTAGATTCACAGCAAAATTGAGAGGAAGGCGCAGAGAGTTCCCGTGTATCCAAAGTCTGTGATCTATGTTACAGGTCACTTTTGGTGTTGTAGGTTGTGTGGGTTTGGACAAATGTATAATGACACGTGTCCACTGTTGCGGTATTGTATAGTGTTTTCACTGCCCTTAAAATTCTCTCTGCCGTATTCGTTGGCCAAAATGAATCACACAGCCAGCATAGATTCAGGGAGGCCGATAGACTCTTCCTCTTGAACAGAAGACCACAGAGCCACATGCAAAAGATAGATACAGAAGGAGAATTGGGGCTGTTTTTAATTGTTCTGTATAACTTCTATTATATCCCATATATCTGACTCTTATCTATTTACCTATGCACCCATCCATCCACCCATCCACCCACCCATCCATCCATCCATCCACCCACCCATCCATCCATCCATCCAGACATCTATCCACTCTTCTCTCCATCCATCCACCCATCTGTCTGTCCATCCATCCGTCCACTTACCCACCCATCCATCTCTTCATCCACCCATCCACCCACCCGTCCATCCATGCATCTACCCATCCACCCATCCATCCTTCCATCTACCCATCCACCCCTCTATCCGTCCATCCATCCATCCATCCATCCATCCATCTGTCCATCCTTCCATCCATCCATGGAAACTGAAACTCCCAGAAGGTAAGAACTTGGTCAAGATCCAATGATGGCCGAGTAGATCAACCCTCAATGCCTCCGTGAACAAGCTTCATGCCCTTAACCACCATTCTAGACCCACTTTCTTCACCTTGTCTGTCTCTTCTTCCTAACATTAAATCTCTCATGAGCTAAACAACTCAGAACTGGGTTCAGCAGGAAAGTAAGACCGAGGCACTTTTTCCTCTGTGAGAAGGAGAAGGAGTGACCTACTTAAATAAGGGAGAATCCTGAGAAAGGAGACAGCAGGAAAGCAAGCCCACTCCAGCTTTATTTTATAGAAAACAAACTCAGCATTTACTAAAACATAAGAGATTCATATTTTAGGCTTTTTTGTGGGGGGAGACCCAAAAGTTGTAGGAAAAAATGAGTCTGTGCACCCAGGCAGAATGAGGAACGGAGAAAAGGCTTGTTGGTTGTGCTTCCCATGATGGAGTGTATCCTTCCCTGCTCCTTCAGGACCCCATCCCCAAACAGATCAGTCTCTAAATTACCACACTTCAAGGTGTAAGAGCTTTTTTCAGAGAGGGACGAGTACACAGGAACAAAACACCTGATGAGGCTATTTAGTTTGGTTTTTACAAAATATTCTAAGTTGCTTAGATGGACATGGAGCCGGTGATCTTTCTGGGATGTTCTGCTTTGGCAGAGGCTGTGGAGGGTGATTTCACCTGGTTCTGGAAGGAGAGGGTTAAAATGAACGTGCAGGCACATCCCTCAGAGAGAGAGGGGCGAGCACCCTTGCTCCTGGGGGCCTCAGAACAAAGCCTCTGGTGGAGAACAAGGGAGGGTGCTGTTTCTTTGAAAAGCCATCTTGACAACCCAAGCCCGTTTGGCTGCAGCACCAGGGAAGGCAGCTTTGATCTGCTAGCCAGTGTCCCTGCTGGGAGGAGGATTAGGGGAGCTTCCAGAGGAGAGAGGCACAGGCCTCCCCATATGCTAGATGGGCTGAAGGCCAGCGGGGGAGGCTGGAGCGGCTGGAGGAGAGACAGCGATATGCATGGGGGCCTGCTTGCATTTCTGGGCTGGTTTTCAAAGACAAGGGCATGGCTGTGGGCTCCGGGGGGGCTTTGCAAAGTCAGCCATTGGGCACTTGAACCTCTTTGCCCTGTGCGTGTAGCGAGTCCTCAGTGAGGCTCCCACAGTGTAAGAGGAAGCTAAGGGAACCTTTGAGCGGCAAGGAGCCTGCTGGTCGTACGGCTGTCCATGTCTGCGATGGACGGAGGAGGGCAGGAAGGCAGGGGTGATGCTCTTGCCTGTCTGAGCACTGAGCTCCAGCCTCCAGGGCAGGACGGCTCACCAGGCTGTGGATTCCAGTCGGGGTTTTGCAACTCAGACGCACCTGCACTGATACGAGCAGGTAACAGAATCAGGCCCCGTGACCTGCCGAGTGACTTCTCCCCTTGCTGCCAGGTGGACATAATGCCTAAAGGTTGCCAGGTCCTCCGATGTGTAAAGGGAAGCTGGAAAATCAGATACTTCCCGGTTGTTCAAGACGGTTCCCATTCTTAGCGGTCTTCTAAAATACCATGCACCCAACAGAGCCCATGCCCAGGCTGGGTCGTGTGCCGTAAGCAAGCAGTTTGTTGTATCTCCCAGGGCACCATGTTTCCTTTTGACTTAATGAATTTGTTGTTATGCAGAAGACTTTTTAAAAATTTTTGCATAGGCAAGTTTATCACTTTTTTTAAATTGCCTTTGGGTTTTGAGTCATCATTAGAAAGCTTTCCCTATACCCAGCTCATGAAGGAGTTCATCCCTTATCTTATTTTAGGACTGGAAAAATGTTATTTCCTTATGTGTAGATCTCTGATTCACTTGACGTTTATTCTTGTGTATGGTGTGAGGTACGGATCTAATTGTATTTTTTTTTAAGTTGTATCTTTTGTTTCAAGTGGTTATCCCTTTGTCCTAGTAGCATTTATGAGAAAGTCTCTCTCTGCCTCATGACTTGGGGGCTGTCTTTATCAAATGCTACGTTTCCAGGCACACGTGAGTTTATTTATGGACTCATCCATTCCATTGGTCTGTTTTTCTCTCCATGTATCCATGCCATCAAAATGCTTTAAACTCATGCAAATTATTAATAAACATCCCAACTCCATACTCATGGGTATCTTGCCAGCTTTCTGCTCAGTGGCATTATGAAATCATCACTGTTGAATCATTCCGAATGTACAAAAATCTACATTTTCTTGGCTTCAACCTAATACAAGTATATAACTAGCATATGGTCCTTTACTGGCTGATCCCAGGAGACCATAGACATTCTGGCCATGTGGGCTTTGGAATGTTCTTCCTTATTTCTAAATTGCTTATGGAGCTGTTGTCCAAGGAGTCCAGCAATAACCCCGTCTTTGTCTTTTCCTTTTCTTTCTCTGCCCCCTGTAGTGATCGAGGGCCGAGGGGTCACAGACAACGTGCCGAGGTTCTCCTCGCTGCCGCCCTTCCTGCCCGTGAGCTACCACATCCTCGGAGCGGAGACCTCCTTCTTCCTGAAGGAGGCCCACCAAGACGTCACGCGCAACTCCAGCCTGCACACCAGGGTTGAGTCCTTCTTCACCTACAAGGCCAAGAGGCCCCTGGTTCTCAACGCCAGCTACGGGCCCTTCTCGGTGCAGAAGGTCGTGCCTCTGGAGCTGATGGTCACTTCGAACTTTCTAGGTCCAACCAGTAAGTTCGGTCTCAACTGGAAGCTGAAGGCGCACATCCTGCGGGACAAGGTGTACCTGAGCCGACCCAAGGTGCAGGTGCTGTTCTACCTGCTGGGCCGGGACTGGGCGGCCCCGAGCCCCGGCGAGAGGCTGCCGTGCCTACGCCTGTTCGCCTTCCGTGAAACCCGGGAGGTTCGGGCCGGCTGCCGGCTGCAGGGGGCCCTGGGGCTGTGTGTGGCGGAGCTGGAGCTGCTGGCCGCCTGGTTCGGGCCCCCCAGCGTGGTGGCCGGGAGGAAGAAGGCGCCTGGGCCGCCCGAGGGGAGCCCCGTGGAGCTCTACTACTCCGTGCAGCCGGGGGACGCGCGCGGGGACTGCGCGGGCGGCGACATCCGGAAGGGCAACGCCATCCGGCCGGGGAAGGACGGGCTGGACGAGGCCGTGCCCCACCTGCAGAGGATCGGTGCTGTGAGCCTCTACCGGGCCCAGGACACGGCCCAGCTCAGCGAGCTGCGTCTGGACAGCAACGTGGTCATCTGGTTGCCCTCCCGGCCAGTCAAACAAGGAGACGTGGTCACTGCCTATGTCACCGTGGCCAGCAATTCCACCGTGGACCTCTTCATCCTGAGGTAGGTGCCTGGGCTGGCCCCAGGCGGTCCTGCGCATGCCTCGTGTGCAGTGGGGCCGGACGTCTGGGGTCTCGCTACCTTTGGGGGACCCTCCGGCTTCACAGGGAATCCCAATTCTGCAGCTGCCCACGGGCACTCAGCGGCGCCTCTCACATCGTGGGTCAGGGGACGGGGGCAGGGGGCCAGAAACCGCATCCAAAAGAAGCAAGTATAAACGAATCGCTCTCTCGCTCTCTTTTGACCTTGAGTTGTCCTTGAACTTGGAGAGGGATGCGATTTCTCTCTAGCTTTGAATTCTTCTGTAGATACACGGGTACTTGTTGCGTGATTGAGAGTCTGTTTTTGCAGACCCTAAGAAGAGACATAGGGTTTATGACGTTTATGGTATTTTTACCTCGGGTGTGTATGTGAAAAAAGGCAAGGAGGTGCCCTTTAACGAAAAAAGCTGGTGAAGCTGAATGTTGCCAGGTCAGGGCTGGGGGAAGCTCCGTTCCTGAGCACGGCGTACCTGTGATTAAAGGAGCGTGTCCAACAGAAAATCATAGCGCGGAGGTATTCCATCTCCTAAAAAGAGAAAGAACAGAAAGTAAATTGAAACAACAGAATAACCCACCTGCCATCACGGTTGCTGACTCAGGAGACTTTGCAAGTTCTAATAGGGCTGCTCCGCCATTGTGTGATGCTTCTGTGGTCGGTCCGGGAGGGTCTGGTTTCCGAGGATTGTTAACACTGGAGAAAAGCCGTGTGTAGAGAATCCTCTTAAAATGCGGACCGGGATTTCATAATAAGGAGAAAATATTTGGGATTTGTTTAAAAGATAAAGATGATAAGAATCACACGCCCCCCCCCCCATTCTAGTGCAGAAGGACTGGGGTCATGATTACAGCTCTGTCTTGTTTTCTTTCTTAAAATAAATGTTTAATCACGCGTTGAGTGAGTTGCTTGGGCATATATCTGCGAAACAGAATGATAGCATTCTATCATGTATTTCTTTTTAAGTTTCGTTGTATAGGGTCAAGAACGGTCATCTTTAAAGGGTCTGTGTTTGATTCACAAAATGCACTCCAAGGTTTCAATGCTTCTCAAGGTGTCTCTTCATCCTTCAGATTCGAATGGTGCTCTTCTAGAATGCGTGTCCGGTCGCCGTCCTTGTCATGCACTCTTTCAACTTTTAAGTGGACTCCTTGGACCCGATTCTCCCTCGCCCGTGTGTTCTGGGTAGGATTGAGGACTTCTGCGTCATCGTGGTCCCCGATGTCATGAAATCCTCCGTCATTCGCAGGATTCAAAGTTTGCCCTGCGGGGACACCCATGACGTCTGCGCTCTCAGCCTCAGGGGCCAGCCAGGCACCGGCTGACTGTGAGAGGAGGGACGGCCCTCCCGGTCAGGGCGCCGGTGGCTTGGTGCGAGTGTCAACCTATAACGGGGCCGGGAGAGCAAATGTTTAGATCGGGGGGTCCGGGTTTTGCCTCCCCCTGCCTTGGCTGGGAAGGACACTGATCTGCAAGGTTTGAGTTTTGGTTTCCCTGGGTCCCTCGGCACCCTTGGCTTCAGATCATTTCATTGTACGATAAATATACGCAGCCCTGACTTTGGGAAGTAGACGCAGAAGACCAGGGGGGTACCACCAACACACATCATGCTTCCCGACTCATCATTCTCTTCTTCCAACTTGGACTGCTCCTTAACTTTGCTTTCGGAAACGCAGGCTCTGTGGTCCACCGGGGGCGGGCTTGAGTGAGTCACCGGGTGCCTGGGTCCCAGGATGTATGGGCCTTCAGCTGCTGGGGGAACCCCCAGATCTGCTTCATTGGACGGGTGAGGCTGTTTTCTGTATTTGCCGTCATCCCGGGCAGGAACGGTGGTGAGGACCAGCTCCCGCACCGGCTGGCTCCGCTCGGAGCCTGTCTCCTGCACTGCCTTGGCTGTGGGACTGTGGGCAGCTCAGCTGACCTCTACGTACGTCTGTCCCCTTGTCCCCACATCAGATGTCCTCATGGCACCTCCTGCTGTAGGGGTGGGAAGCCCCCAAGGGCCACTATTTATTTGTAAGTTGCTTCTGACAGCACCTGGCCCATAAAAGTGTGTCTGTGAACATTGAATATCTCTAAGAGGGGTTGTATTTAAACATCCATCACTACTTCCCTAAGCGCTGACTTCTGTTTTAACAGTAAAAGGACTCCGTGCCTTGCATAAAACCACACCCACCAGGTCTGTTCTCAATGCCATATTGATCCCCACCTTGCTGTGATTTTGTTTAAAGAGTAAAACTGTTTTGTTTTGTTTTATAATGACAAGCACTTTGGAGCACAGAGGACGGTGCTGGCGTGGTTCCGGGGTTGGTGTTGTGCAGGGCCGTGAGCTGCAGCAGCCCCGTTTCTGCCTTCCCGATTGTTCCAACCACAGACCCGAGTCCTGGGGGAGAGGTGGAGGGGACGTGGGGTCACGACGGGAGGGCGAAGGATGCGGCTGCCATTCCCTTCCAGAGAACATAGTTAATTGTAACTTAGTTAAAAATAACGTTCATTTTTCTGGGGTGCCTGGGTGGCTCAGTGTGTTAAAGCCTCTGCCTTTGGCTCAGGTCATGATCCCAGGGTCCTGGGATCGAGCCCCGCATCGGGCTCTCTGCTCAGCGGGGAGCCTGCTTCCCCCTCTCTCACTGCCTATTTGTCATCTCTCTCTCTCTCTCAAATAAATAAATAAAATTTTAAAAATAAATAAATAAATAAAAATAAAAATAACGTTCACTTTTCAATGGATTGTTTCGAGGATAAAATACGCAATAAGAGAATACGAGAGGATGGACACAGACGCGGTCAAACAGTGAATTCTATGTGAGGGCGCATGCCCACGGGACCTACGTGCCTGCAGTGGCCTCCAGCCGTGGCTGTGGGGTGGACTGCAGGGAAACCCGTCTTGCCCGTCGTGGGGATCTTTCTACCGAGAAATTTGAGGGGCTTGCAGGAGACCTTCAAAGACATCTCCTGTGAGATGCAGAGGCATTCTCCCTTGTCACCTTGCACGGTGGCTTTGATGACAAGGCTATATTTGGAGACCGCCAAGACTTTTCAGGGATTTTTATAGTGCCGGTAGCCCATTTGGGAGCCTGGCCTAGGCCTCCTTTATAAGATCATTTCCACGAATGATGCTGTCTTCCATGGGCCCAAGGAAGCAGCCGGCTTTTGGCTCATGACTTCATGAATTTAATTCAAAGGCATCAAGGCGTGGAAAGTTGAAGCTTTGTTTCCCATAGTCATAGCGATTTCGGAAAACTATTGGAGAAAATAAGAAATCGTGATCGCCAACCTAGATGAAAAACGCATAACCAGATGTGTTTCAGGGACGTGCTAAAGTGTGTCCACTCATGGGCATAAGCCCCTTGGTATGGAGCAAAGGCCCAGCAGATATTTATGGATTTCGTGCTATCAAAGCTAGATCACAGACGTTCCTTTTCCCGGATGTTTCCCTTCACGCCCGACTGAGGCTTCTTGAAATAAACCTCAAGATTCTTACGGCAAGCAGAGGCATGACTGTCTATTCCAAGGGCTTCCAGAATATACCAACAATCAGAAAATCACATTACCACCCCCACATGCCTGGATGTCACGAAGGCCTCGGGGCGTGGGGGATGGCACTTGCCCCAGACCCCTGCTTCTTCAAAGCTCTGCATTAGACGGAGTTTGCATGACTTATTCTGGTTTGGGACCGACGTTCACTTTAGCTCGGCTGGTCCTGACCTCGCAGGCCACTAGGGGAGGGAGCTGGGGAGGTCCCTGCGTCTTGACCTCATCACTAAGTAACCGGAATTAATGTCTACAAGGCAAAGGGGGGTGGCTCAGGGTCCTCTGCACCTGAGAATGGGCTGGCTTTGCTGTGTCCAAAGTTCAGGGGGTAAAAAAAAAAAAAAAAAAAAAAAAACAGAAGTAAAACCAATGAATCACTGCAGTTTATTGTGAACACACCGAAAGGACAAGTTTGCATGCCGGGAACCCTGGAAGCAAAGCCTGGAATGAGGCTCAGAATTGAGGGTTCTGTGGGGGGTGGGGGAGGTCCTTGCATATATGTTAGGAAACAGGCAGGTCCCAGAGCCCCGAGGCAGGGACGGACTATTCTTCCCACACATTGTTTACATTATGAGAATTTTCTTCAATGAAAGGCAAAGGGTTAGGGGTGACCGCCTATCAACTCAGGAGAACGATTTAAGTCCTGCTCATGATTTTCCGAGGGATAAGCAAGCCACGACCCAGGTCAAGTTGGCCTCTCTTGTCTTGCCAAACAAGCTGAATTAAGCTTTGCTTGCATGACAAAACTGGGTTTGTCAGCACAAGGAATTTTCAAGGCTGGGCTCTGTGGTTCACGTGTGATTTTAACATCCTCTCCGCTTTGGGTCCGTCCCCTAGCGAACTGAGAATATGAGCGGCCTGTACGGCGTTCCCATCGTTACCACTGATAATGCAGCCGGGCTGAGGACTCCCAGGTTCCCTTGCACCAACAGGTGCGTCGCCATCACACGAGTGGTTGGATCACTGAGTTCCCCAAGGTGTCGGATCCCGATGGATGTCGTTTGAGGCATGAGTGACCATCAAGGGGCATTTAAAACCCTTGAGAGGAGACAGAGGTCCGTCAAATGACCTGAGGACAGTAAGTGGCCAAAAGTAGATTCCCGGAAGGCAAGATCTAACCGACTCCAGTGCGTATAATCAGACTCAGGTTTTACCTGCTGACGTCAATCCACAACACGAGATATCAGCAACCATCTCTCCTCAAGATCATTTAGGGCCCGATGTGCACGAGAATGGTTTATTTCAGGAGACAGTACTGTAAGTCAGGAGTAAACCAGGTCTCTGTCTGACGGGAGCCAGCTGCCATTTAATAAGAGACATCTCTTTGGAAATGTAAGAAAAGCGATGGTGGATAATCCGAGTGGATTCTCAGCAGCCAGTTGAGAAAATCTCTAGACTGGAGTTGGAAGCGTCTTCCAGAGTGGAAGGAGCTTGGTGGCTTCAGTCCCCCTGTTGGCAATTTGACCCTCTGATGATGTCATGGGCGTTCCCACCCAGCAGCGGGCACGAAGGTTGTCCGGACATGTTCTGCGTGCGATTTCCCTGAAGTTTACACGAAGGTCACGAAGCCTCCGAGACGATTAACAGGGAGAGTCTGATCATGGGCACGTCCTTGCTTTCCATCTGAAAGACAATTCTTATCGTTATTTCATTTTTATCACAGATACAGTGAATCTCATTTGTTTGTTAGAAAATCAGTCTAGTCTTATTAAACTTGGATTATTGACATCAGCATAGGAAGGATATTGATGCCATGTCTATTTGCAAATACGATATTTTTTCAGTAATAGGTCTGGTCATGGCCAAAAGAGCTCTCTAAGGTCAACCTCTGTTCCTTAAAAGTGTCTGATGGGGGCTCCTGGGTGGCTCGGTGGGTTAAAGCCTCTACCTTCAGCTCAGGTCATGATCTCAGGGTCCTGGGATCGAGTCCTGCATCCAACTCTTTGCTTGACAGGGAGCCTGCTTCCTCCTCTCTCTCTGTCTGCCTCTCTGCCTACTTGTGATCTCTCTGTCAAATAAACAAATAAATAAAATCTTTTAAAAAAAAGTGTCTGATGACAAGGAATCTCAGATAGACCTTTAAAGTGCCCTTATGCCAAGAAGCCAGGCTATGGAGGTGTCCAATGGAGTCCCCTTGCAAAGAGAACAGATTCTCATTGAGTTTATTCTAATACATTTATTGTCTTGAAGAATGAGAATATTTCTTCAGAGTTTCTGAATTCTGGAGAGATCCCGTTGGGAGAAAAAGGGGACATGTTTTCCATCCGTGTTTACAGGCATATGCTTTAGCAAATGGCTGCACGTTATAAATGCCTTAAAAGAGAGGAGGAAGGGGGTCCTTTCAATGGAAAAGAAACTATTAAAGAGCCAGCCATGTTTCTAAATGAGGTCATCAGGGTTATAATCCCTCCATCCATTCATGCAGTCTCCTGAAATTAATTCTTCCTTTGTTTCATCTGGGTTAGCAGCTTTATGAATCCTTCTGTTCTCCGTTAGCACTGGAGAAGTTCTCGCCTGGCTCAGTGTCGTGATCTTAAAGTTCTCGGACACCTGTGTTCTGGAGGTCTGGTGGGGGCTCCCCGGGGTCTCTCGGAAGACTAGGGACTTTGTGGTTGTGTGCATGTGCCCAGAGAGGCATCAGCGAGAGCAGAACCTGAGCGGTATGTGATGGGAGACTTACCAACCTAGCTGAAGATCTAGGGGTTCCCCATGTGTCTGGACTCCCGTGGCCCTCGAGGGGTCCCCCTGTGTTTCGCCAGCCCAGGACTGGCCACCAAGCCGTCCCCCGAGGCAGCTGCCCTCTGCACCAGCAAGCCCCGCACCGAAGCACCCACAGGAACCTCCCCATCTCCGTCTTTGTTTCTTCTCCCAGGACTTGTGAGCTTCCTTGGGGACACCTGACAATCGAGCAGCAGTTTGCAGGGCTGCTCGGCCCTTTCCTGGATAGGTTTTGTGGCTGGCACCAATAATGCAGCCTTCGGGGCATAAATCCTAAGAGATGGGATCAGGGGAGGGACACTCTATGTTGTGTCTACTCTAACAGCCCGTGCCTGTAGGGGCAGGATCACAGAAAAAGGGGGCAAAGCGGGTACCCTCAGCCAGGGCACAGACAGCGCTCCGTCACGGGGCTCCCCACTCATGCGTCCTGTCCCAGTCGGACTGGTGGATGTGTGCTCTTTCTTGCTAAGAGCCGGCGTCCCTCGCCCCCGCCCCAACCAAATCCACACAACGTCCTGTGCCCTTAATAGCCTTTCCACATTCCCAGCATCTTCCAATAAATAAATGAAAAGGATAAAGGGCAGAAGCAGGGAAGAGGCTTTTAAAGCAATGAACTAAAGTGACTTTGCACGCGGGGGTGCTGGGAGAGGTGTTATTTTTCCAAGCAGGACGCGAGGTGTTGGTGGACTCATTCCTAGAAGCTTAATGTATGAGGAGGGAGGGCCCCTGGGGATCGTGGCCTGGCTGCCCCCTCCTCTAGAAGGATTCTGCAACGTGGACCTTTTATAGGTAAACCCGGTTCCTGGCAGCCCAGGAAGGAGGGCACGGTGCTGTCCCCCCGGGGGTGGGCGGCTGGCGGGATCCACGGAGCGTGTCTGTCCTGACTGAAGCTGACCAGGGAGCTGCACGTTCGAGCCCCTTACACTTCATTGTACCCCAAACATACACAAATGCACAAACACACATACATTCGCAGCAGCATTGTCCATAATGACCAAAACGTGGAAACAACCCCCATGTCTATGGATCGGCAAACAAGTAAACAAAACGCGATCTCTCCGTGTCCTGGGACAGCGTGGACCGCAGGAAGGACTGAGGTGGTGATCCAGGCCACAGCGTGGCTGGGTCTTGAAACTGTGATGCTGAGGGACGAAGCCAGGGACCCACGACTCCGGCCCCCAAGTTGCCGATTTGGGTGAGACGCTAAACACACGGGCTTTCAGTGCAGTCTCTGAGTTTACGCCGGGGGACAACGGAATCACCATCCAGCATCACCGCGCAGGCCTGGGGAGCTGATGGTGGCCTGGGCTGAGACGCCCCTCCTGGTCTAAGTCATGGCTCAAAGGAGCAGAGTGTATTTTTTCCCTCGGGCTTCTGTAACAAACTACCCCAAACGGGGCGGTGTAAAGCATCGGAAACGTGGCGTCTCAGGGATCTGGAGGATGAGGCCGTGGTTGGGGTGCTGGCTGGGCCGAGCTTCCTCCGGAGGCTCGGGGGGAGGCAGGGACGGATCCTTCCCCACCTCTTCCTCCTTCAGCTGGTGCCTCGGCTCCCGGCTGCATCGCTCCGGCCCTGCCTCTGTCCTCACACGCTGTCCGCTCTCTGGCCCTCGGCGTCCGTGTCTCAGATCCCCTTGCCTTTCTTGCAATGATCCCATCCGGAGATCTGGGACTAGTTATTCTGCAAAGACCCTGTTTGCCAGTGAGGCCACCTTCTGGGGTCCCGCATGGACATGCAGTGGGGGAGGCCCACTCTCCCACCCACACCGGAGAGGACAGGCATGCATTTCGGGGCCTTACCCCTGTCATCCTGGGAAGCTTGAACTGCCACGTGCCCCTCGGCCCCTCCAACTGGTGGGAGAGCAGAGCTCCCAGCGGGGCTCTGAGCCTTCACCACGTGGAGAACATGCCTTTCTGTGCCCAGTGCACCTGCAACTGCTCTCAAACCCTCCCTCCGATTCCTGACCACTGCCAGCACCCATGCTGTGCCAGGTGACTTTGGGGGAGCTTTTTATCCTGTCCTTGATCCCCTTTGTGTCCGAGGGTACGGAAAAGCCTGAAAGACAAATCTCCAGACCCCCGGCTCGCCCCGGACGATTTGGCTCTTCATTTCCAACGAGGCATCCATCCCCCTGGGCAGGAATAACCCGACCGTCCCAGACCCATCCTTAGGAGGAGACCCCAAAACACAGTGGGGTTCGCACTGACTGCAAATTTGGAGGTAATTCAGACAGTCCTGGAGACTCGTTTTCCCACACTCTGTCTAAAATTCATCTCCCTGTTGAATGTCTCCGAAGGAAAGGTTTGTTTTCATTTTGTTCAGCTTGTCATTTTAAATGTATCCTTCTGGAACAGAGAAAAGGAACAATTTTCTTTCTGCTTGGGAAGAAGTGAAGAAATAATGTTTCCTGCCCAGGGCCCCCTCCCCAGCTCCCCACAACACGTCTGCGTTGCCAGGCAGCCCGGCTTTGGTGAGACATTTGACTGTTGTGGGAAAAACATTTACACATAAAATTGACTCCAGCTCTCTGAAAAGAGAAAAGGAGCAGAACCTTCCTGACCGGGACCTGCCTCCTTTTTGCTACATTCTTTAACGGACTTAAGAGTCATCTTAGTTTTCAAAATAAGATAAAATAAAAATTTAAAAAAAAAATAAAAGGCATCTTCGTTTTCTTTGAGCTTCCTGGATCACGGCTCTGTCTGTGTACAAGGCGGGCTCCTCTACCTGCGCATTCTTGGAGAGCAGAGGCAGCCAGTTGAGTAATAATTACAGTAAGAGTGCAGGATCCTCCAGTGTCCCAGAATACTGGGGTATTTTTAAAGATTTTTATCTTTAAGTAATCTCTACACCCAACTTGGGGCTTGAGCTCACGACCCCGAGATCAAGAGTCACACGCTCCACCGACGGAACCAACCAGAAGCCTCCATACTGGGGCATTTTCTTATTTAAGATTTTAAAATTTATTTTAGAGAGGGAGAGAAGGGGGGAGAGAGAGAGCAAGAAGGGGGAGCGGGAAGCAGAGGGAGAGGGACAAGCAGTTTCTGCACGGAGCCCAATGCAGGACTCGATCCCAGGACCCTGAGGTCATGACCTGAGCTGAAATCAAGTGTCAGAGGTTCAATAGACAGAGCCACCTGAAGTCCCTGGGGGCGTTTTTAAGTGTTGAGTTGCTGCCATTTTGCGTGGTGTCATGGCGTTACTGCAGGGTTCCTTAACACGGGAAATGTGGACCGTCCACGTCTTGCAACCCCAAGAGTTATTGGGTGAATTAAAGTCTCGGATAGGGAGCCAAGGCTCACCTGTTTCTAAAGCATTCCAATTGCATTACCCTTCCTTGTTTGGAAGCTTCTTTGAACCTCGTTGCCGTGTCAGCCCCCATTCCTTGCGTTCCTAGACACGTTTGGTCTATTTTCTTGTATTTACGAGTCCTCCGTGGCCAGCTGGGCTCCAGTCTACTTTCAGAAGGGTGATGTGCTTTTTTATTTAGAAAGGAGGGGATCCTGCGAATGGGGACATGAAGGCAAAGAGGAGGACGTGGTGTCGGAGGGGATGGCAGGGGGAGAGAGGCAGACTGCGCAGGCCCAGCACCAGCCATTCCTGCCAGTCAGCCCAGTGACCTCGCGTCCCCCATGGCTGGGGTCCCGTTGCCCCCCCTTTCCTCTATTCCCAAGGCCTGACCTTGCTACCTTAGCCCATCTCGTGTCGGCTAGGGCTTTCTTCCTCTGTCCCTTAACCTCGGAAGCGTGGGCTGGAAGGACCAGCACACTCAGACCCGGATGGCGGCTGTTGCTCGGGCAGGACCCCTTGCAAAGACGATGCACAGGAGAAGATAAAGACCGTATCTCGCCTTGCCCTAAAGTGCCAGCATCCTCTGGCGTTTTGTTCTGGCGTTGTGATCCCTTTGGACGTGATTTCCTGAAGAAAGCAGCGAATGACATGGGTTCCTTCACTCGGCTGCCCTTCAAGTGACAAGGGCTGGGTTAATCTTGCTAAAGACGTGTAGACTGAGAGCAGAGGCAGAGTGCGTGGCAAAGGCGAAACGGAGGAATGGCTGCTAGAAGACAACAGGTTTACCTGCTGGGCAGGAAGGAACAGTAGATGTCCACCAGTAGCTCTGGGATGGGGTCTAAGCTCTAGAGACACAGGCTCAAGTTCAAGTCCTAGATCCACCGTTCTCTCCTCGGCAACGCAGACGGATTCCTCCTCCTCAGTTCCTCTATGAGGACAAGCATAATAGCAACTACTGGCAGGGGTATTGCGAGACTTTGACGGGATGGAATTTTAACCGGTGCTCGGCACACGTTAAGCACCTAATAAATATGGCTTATTATTATTGCATTCTTATTCTTATCGTATCGCGTGTGTTTTTCCTGATGTTACACAGGGAGCCCATCACAGCTCCTCTTGGTTGAGAGCCACCAGAAGCACCCCAGAGTGTGCTAATCGAGGAACTCCCGTCTCTAGGGTGACACCCACATCCTTTAGAAGGAGGGACGCCCTGGCTTTCATTCGGGCCAAACCAGAGGTCCTCAATCAGGGCTCAGGTTTATCCCCCTCCCTGGGGACATGTGGGAACATCCCAAGACATGCGTGGTTATCCAGGCTGAGAGAGCGTTTCCTCCACTATCTTGTGCGTAGAGGGCGGCGAGGATACTAGGCATCTCAGAATGCACAGGACAACCTGCCCCTCCCCAGCAAAGGCTCTTCCAACCCAAAACACCAACCAGGGATGCTGGCATTGAAAAACCCTGAGGAAAATGAACATTGGTACCCCAGGGCATGGCTGCGATCATGGGTTTTAACTCCGCTTTTCTCAGGCTTAGAAGCCAGCTGTGTTTCTCAGTGAATCATGAAGGTAGATGCCCACGAGCGTGTGGTGGGAACCATCTGTTGGGAACGTAATGATGTTGTCTGGCAATGTAAGAGGTTCTGTTTCTTTGAAACACGCCTCCCAGATGTTGGCAACAGTTAATGCGGCAATAAGCCATCCGAACCAAGGCCAATTTTCATGTTTACCAAAGAGCAAGGACCTAATCTAGTTAGTTTATACGTCACAATAAGTATATCTTAATTTCCTTAGAAGAAGGAGGGGGAGGGGGAGGAGGGGGAGGAAGGGGAGGTGGGTGCTTTGATAACATCAGAGATGTATATTCAAAGACAGAGCCCATCCTTGATGTCACGTTGGCAGAAAGTGCATCACACTTCAATTACACTCATTTCATTAGCTGTTAATGAGCACTTCCCAGAACAGGCTTCATAGGCACAGGACTGGTTCTCCCAGCTGATAGATCAGTGTCAGGATTTCTCAGATGGAAGGACTGAAGATTGTATCCAGCTGACAACCCCAATTACACCATTCTGAAATGCACGGTGGGGAGACGAGAGTCCAACAGGCAGCTACAGTAAGATGGACGGTGGGAAGGGACCATTTTTACTGAGCTGAGCTCTTGGCTACCGGGTCAGGGAACAACAGAGCCTCCTTCTCACCAACCAGTGAGATTACAGAGTCTCTCACGAGGTCAAGAGACTATCTCCCCATTCTTAGTCAACCTACGCTGGGCACTGGACCGTCCATCAAGCCCGCCTTCTGTTGTGGGGGGGTAATATTTTTTATTTAATAAGTGGTATTTTCACCCCCCTGTGGGTCTCATTCCACCGTAGTTCTTTCCAAGATTCAAACCATACCAAGCACACACTGTACGGATTTCTGCCGAGAATGGGATCTCGTCCCACAAATGGAAAACAGGAGGGCAAAACCTCCACATTCGAATTGGACAAAATAATTGGAAAACTTTTTATCAGGTGTGTTCTTATTCTAGAAGAGCAGAGAAACATTGTCCTAAACTGAGCGTAAAGTGAAAGAGGGCATCAGATGGGAGCTGGAAGGGGGTACCTGTCGGCGGGACCCCCAGGGACTGAGAGACACGCGTGAGAAGTTTGGAAAGACCCGGAAGCCGTGGCATCTGTCCTCTCTCTCTCTCTCTCTCTCTCTCTCTCCAGGCGACACAGAGAACATGCGAGGTCTGAGACTTCTCCTCTGCCCCCCGGCCTGTGAGAAGGAGAAAGAGCCGGAGGAGTGAGAGCGCTGTGATGTGTCTGGCCGACCCTCCCAGAATTTCCCAGGGGGTCCTGTGCGCTATAAAGGGATAGAGAGCAGACGCTGGCTTTGTTTTCAAAGTAGAAGAGACACATCAGTGGCAGCCTATCAAGTAGTTCTGTTGACGTGGGTGTGCCTGGAGGGCAGCCCAGACAGCGAGCGGATGGAGATGCTCCGCTGGGCTGGGCATCCATCCGCTGGGGGCTTGCAGCCGCCGTGAGCAGCTCTCAGACACGAGTAGCTTAAACCAGTGGTTCCCCACTTAGACAGGGCATGAACATCACCCAGAGTGCCCTTTATTGGTTTTTTAAAAATTTTTTAATTATGTTCAGTTAGCCACTGTACAGTAGTACATCATTAGGTTTTGATAAAATGTCAATCACAAGATTCCACATCTAAAGTTTCTGGCTCAGTAGATGTAGAGTTGGGCTAGGGAATTTATATATATATATATATATATATATATATATATATATATATATATATTTTTTTTTTTAAGATTTTGGTCATTTATTTGAGAGAGAGAACACAAGCAGGGGGAGCAGCAGGCAGAAGGAGAGGGAGAAGCAGACACCCTACTGAGCAGGGAGCCCAACGTGGGGCTCGATCCCAGGACCCCGGCATCACGACCCGAGCCGAAGGCAAGCGCCCAGTGACGAAGCACCAAGGCATCCCAGAGAATTTATATTT
This sequence comes from Martes martes, assembly GCF_963455335.1. NCBI lineage: Eukaryota > Metazoa > Chordata > Mammalia > Carnivora > Mustelidae > Martes > Martes martes. The sequence continues at coordinate 90,114,117 of NC_137901.1, forward strand.
TGAGCCAGTTCCCCGGTATTACTGCTCACATTTGTGTGCAGAATCTACACGCCGAAGCCATGACCCTCAGTGCCTCACAAAGCGACCTCATTTGGGGATCAGGTCATTGCTGATGTCATCAGTGAAGGGTGGTCGTACTGGAGTATGGGGGGGAGGCAGGCCCTAATCCAGGACATCTTGTGGGAAAACCAGGGCAGCTATGTCACAGACACCAGCAAACCACCAGGACCCTTCAGAAGAAACCAATTCTACCAACACCTTGAGATTCTAAATGTGCATATCTAGCAAGACAGACGGAGAAGCAAACGTAGGCATGGCAAAATTTCAGATTTGGTCAATTTAGGTGAAAGTGACGCAGATATTTATGATGCTGGTCATTCCATTCCCCCCCGCCCCATGGTGGATTAAGTGATTTTTCAGATTCTGCTGTCCTTGGCTTGTGAATGACAGTCCTGGAGGAAGGGTTTATGTGGCTGGAGCAGTGCACAACCTTAGGCTCTGGCTTTCATACCGGGCTGCATTCGGGTGCTTGTGGGAAGAAACAACGTCCACGCTTCTTTGACCCCAGGGAGTGGCAGGATATAGCTTTGCTGGTCACTGGGAGCCCGGGCTCAGCTACCCCTGCGTCCTCCCACGCCCTGCCCCGACAGGATACCTGAATCTGGAAAGTCTTCTACTAATCCCTGAAATTCAGTCATCGGCCATTGCTGCTTCTTCCTTGGCTCTTGAATTGTCTTCAGAAGCTCCAGCAGCATGCCTGTTGCTATGGAAATGGCTGACTTTTTTTTTTTCCTGCCTAAAATGTTACATAAATACCTACAACTTTTTTCCTAGCCTCCAGATTGCTATCATTTTGGCCATCTAATTGAAACCGTTCAAAGGGGTGTGAATTCTAATTGAACGGAACAAAGAAACAGGTAGAAAGAGAGGGCACGGTTTATAGGATCAGTGCCCCGCGTTGCTTGACCTCAGCTGAGCTCTGCCACATCACTGTGCTTTCCAGAGCCCTCAGCAGACTTTGGGCAGGGAGAGCCACGCCCCTCTGTGATGTCACCGGAGTTGAGGACATTCAGGGTGGTGTGTCTTGGTCCTAGAGCATTCCGTACCCGCGAGAGAGGCCAGGAGCTGTGGGGTGCAGGTGTCCCCCAGAAGAACTGGCCTATTACACTGGCGTAGATGAGCCCTCTTCTCTGGCTCCAGCCCCGTCCCTGGTCTCACCAGGAGCACCTTGCGGCTGCCGCTGAGAAGCCCTCCCTGGTCTGGAGTGTGGAGGACTCGCCCTGAGCGCCTGGTGTTTGCAGACCCTCTAGAGTGTCTCTGTCCGTGGTCTGGCACTGGCTGAAACGTCTGTGTGGAATAAGAAGGAACTGTCCATAATGGAGTCAAGAGTGATTAAAAAGCACCCGCCGGGGATTTTGCTCTGGCTTCGAGAATGTTCTGTCTTCAGACACACAGCCAAGCCTGTTTGCAGAACTTGAAAGGAGAGAACACAAAACAGTAAAGAGTCATAATAATTGAGTCCTAACGAATGGGAGAGGATTAATCTCCGTCATTTTCAGAGCTGCTGACAACCTTATAGTGCTGTTTTTTTCCCACACAGGCCAGCCTCCAAGACGTGGCAGGTCCCGTCCCAGATCACCACAAAAAGTGAATATTGTTGTGAGTCAAGTCAAAAGAATTTCTTGGTTTCCCAAAGCATAGGAAATGTTTGCATTGTATCATAGTCCATTAAGTGTGCAAGAGCACTATGTCTAAAAAAGGGGCATACCTTAATTTAAAATACTTTATTGCTAAGAAATGCTATCATCTGAGCTCTCGGCGACTCACAGTCCCTGACCACGGATCGCCATCACAAATACAATAGTATCAAAAACGTTTGAACAATTGCAAGAATTACCATAATGTGATACAGAGACGCTAGTGCGCTCCTGCTGTTGGAAACATGACGGCCAATAGACTTGCTCCCGGCAGAGTTGATACAAACCTCCAATTTGTAAAAAACGCAACATCTGCGAAGCACAATAAAATGAGTTCTTCATGTATATCACGTTTTTTTTTCCTAATGCTATGAAAAATAAGAAGCTTCGTAGGAGGACTGTGTGGTCCAATGCAGATCTCCAGGCAAGAGCTTTTGCCTTCTGAGATCTGTTAAGATACATTGGCGTATCTTCTGAGATATGTTAATTCCACGTCCGACAGGTGGCGCTCATGATTCTGCCTGGTTACCTGGTTGAAATCCTTGCCCTTCCTGAAGAAATCAGACTCATGGGGTCCACCCTTCCTTGGGCCTTCTGGGGAAGTGGCTTGCTGAGTTCAAGTCTCGAACTTGAGAAGCTGTGGGTCCCGGGTCATGAGGGGTGCACACAGACTCTCCAGCTAGTGGGACAGTGACTGGCGGATGTGATGAGCCTCGATGGGGACCCACGACATGGATGTGGGAGTGAGCGCTGAGCATCTGTCCCAGGCGTCAAACCCAGCAACCTGACCTTAGAGACCACACATGTAGGAGCACTAGCCTTCTCAGATCACAGGATGCCCGTCTTACCATTTTCCAGTGCCGTCTGAAATTCTCTATCTCATCCAGTCCTTCCCTAAAAAGTGATGTCATTTTTTAAGAATTATTTTTATTAACATATAATGTATTATTTGCCCCAGGGGTACAGGTCTGTGAATCATCAAGCTTACACATTTCACAGCACTCACCATAGCACATACCCTCCCAGTGTCCACAGCCCAGCCACCCTTTCCACAACCCCTATATTCCAGCAACCCTCAGTGTGTTTTGTGAGATTGAGAGTCTCTTATGGTTTGTCTCCCTCCCAATCCCATCTTATTTCATTTCTTTCCTTCCCTACCCCAAAGCCCCCGCCCTGCCTTTCAAATTCCTCATATCAGAGAGATCATATGATAATTGTCTTTCTCTGACTGACTTATTTCGCTCAGCATAATACCCTCTAGCTCCATCCATGTCATTGCAAACGGCAAGATTTCATGTCTTTTGATGGCTGCATAGTATCCATTGTATATATACACCACTTCTTCTTCATCCATTCATCTGTTGATGGACATCTAGGTTCTTTCCATAGTTTGGCTATTGTGGACATTGCTGCTATAAACATTTGGGTGCACATGTCCCTTCAGATCACTAAATCGGTATCTTTAGGGTAAATATCCAGTAGTACGATTGCTGGGTCTTAGGATAGCTCTATTTTCAACTTTTTGAGGAACCTCCATGCTGTTTTCCAGAGTGGCTGCACCAGCTTGCATTCGCACCAACAGTGTAGGAGGGTTCCCCTTTCTCCGCATCCTCACCAACATCTGTAGCTTCCTGACTTGTTAATTTTAGCCATTCTGACTGGTGTGAGGTGGGATCTCTCTGTGGTTTTGATTTGTATTTCCCTGATGCCGAGTGATGTTGAGCACTTTTTCATGTGTCCGTTGGCCATCTGGATGTCTTCTTTGCCAAAATGTCTGTTCATGTCCTCTGCCCATTTCTTGATTGGATTATTTGTTCTTTGGTGTTGAGTTTGATAAGTTCTTTACAGATTTTGGATACTAGCCCTTTAGCTGATATGTCATTTGCAAATATCTTCTCCCATTCTATCAGCTGTCTTTTGGTTTTGTTAACTGTTTCCTTTGCTGTGCAAAAGCTTTTGATCTTGATGAAATCCCAATAGTTCACTTTTGCCCTTGCTTCCCTTGCCTTTGGTGATGTTTCTAGGAAGAAACTGCTGTGGCTGAGGTAGAAGAGGTTGCTGCCTGTGTTCTCCTCAAGGATTTTGATGGATTTCTTTCTCACATTGAGGTCTTTCATCCGTTCTGAGTCTATCTTTGTGTGTGGTGTAAGGAAATGGTCCAGTTTCATTCTTCTGCATGGGGCTGTCCAATTTTCCCAACACCATTTGTTGAAGAGACTGTCTTTTTTCCATTGGACATTCCTTCCTGCTTCATCGAAGATTAGTTGACCATAGAGTTGAGGGTCCATTTCTGGGCTCTCTGTTCTGTTCTGTTAATCTCTGTTGGAGGCCCCGAGGGACAGGACCCTGGACACGAAAGGCTGAGAAAGCAGCGAGGGTTCGTGCCCGGGCCTCAGGGCAGGCCCGGCCCCATCGGCCAGCGCCAGGGAGGGGACCCCCAGAGGCTGAGCAGCAGGAGGCGTCGGCGTGGCCTGCGCCGGACTCCCGGGGGGCTTTCTGGCGGGGTTCGGACGTGACCACTCGGGATCCCAGGCCAGGCCCAGAGGGCGGCCCTGCAGACGAGTTCGCCCGAAGCGAGTTCGCCGGGCGTTTTCCAGCCAATTCTCACGAGCATTCTGCCCAAACCGGGATAGGTTTGGGCAGAACGCTCGTGAGAATTGGCGGCGTTGGGCAGCCCTGGGGACCGGCCTGTTCCCCGTGGCCGAAGGCCCAAGGCTTGTATAGCTATGTACTTGCCTCTCAGGACCACCTTTGTTGTGTCCCAAAGATTTTGAACAATTGTATTTTCATTTTCATTTGTTTACATGAATTTTTTAGTTCTTCTTTAATTTCCTGGTTGACCCATTCATTCTTTAGAAGGTTGCTCTTTAGCCTCCATGTATTTGGGTTCTTTCCAACTTTCCTCTTGTGATTGAGTTCTAGCTTCAGAGCATTGTGGTCTGAAAATATGTAGGGACGGATCCCAATCTTTTGGCACCAGTTAAGACCTGATTTGTGACTCAGGATGTGATCTCTTCTGGAGAATGTTCCATGTGCACTAGAGGAGAATGTGTATTCTGTTGCTTTGGGATGGAAAGTTCTGAGTATATCTGTGATGTCCATCTGGTCCAGTGTGTCATTTAAGGCCTCTTTTTCCTGGTTGATCTTTTGCATGGATGATCTGTCCATTTCAGTGAGGGGGGTGTTAAAGTCCCCTACTATTATTGTATTATTGTAGATGTGTTACTTTGATTTTGTTATTCATTGGTTTATATAGTTGGCTGCTCCCACCATGTTAGGGGCATAGATATTTAAAATTGTTAGAACTTCTTGTTGGACAGATGATTTAAGTATGACATAGCGTCCTTCCTCATCTCTTATTATAGTCTTTGGCTTAAAATCTAATTTATCTGATGTAAGAATTGACACCTCAGCTTTCTTTTGATGTCCCTTAGCATGGTAAATGGTTTTCCACCCCCTCACTTTAAATCTGGAGGTGTCTTTGGGTCTAATATGAGTTTCTTGTAGACAGCATATTGATGGGTCTTGGTTTTTTATCCATTCTGATACCCTGTGTCTTTTGATTGGGGTATTTAGCCCATTTACATCCAGGATAACTATTGACAAATATGAATCTAGTGCCATTATATTGCCTGTAAGGTGACTGTAACTGTATATTGTCTCTGTTCCCTTCTGATCTACTACTTTTAGTTTCTCCCTTTGCTTAAAGGACCCCTTTCAATATTTCCTGTAAGGCTGGTTTGGTGTTTGCAAATTCTTTTAATTCTTGTTTGTCCTGGAAGCTTTTTAATCTCTCCTTCTATTTTCAGTGATAGCCTAGTTGGATATGGTATTCTTGGCTGCATGTTTTTCTCATTTAGTGCACTGAATATATCATGCCAGTTCTTTCTGGCCTGCCAGGTCTCTGTGGATAAGTCTGCTGACAATCTAATATTTCTACCATTGTATGTAACAGACTTCTTGTCCTGAGCTGCTTTCAGGATTTTCTCTTTGTCACTAAGACTTGTAAGTTTTACTATTAGATGACAGGGTGTGGACCTATTTTTAATGATTTTGAGGGGTGTTCTCTGTGCTTCCTGGATTTTGATGCTTGTTCCCTTTGCCATATTAGGGAAATTCTCTATTATAATTTGCTCCAATGTCACTTCTGCCCTCTCTCTATTTCTTCTTCTTTTGGGATCCTAATTATCCTAATATTGTTTCATCTTATGGCATCACTTCTCTCTCGAATTCTCCCCTTGTGGTCCCGTAGTTGTTTGTCTCTCTTTTGCTCACCTTCTTTATTCTCCATCATTTGGTCTTCTGTATCACTAATTTTTTCTTCTGCCTCATTTCTCCTAGCAGTAAGAGCATCCATTTTTGGTTGCACCTCATTAATAGCTTTTTTTATTTCAACTTGGTTAGATTTTAGTTCTTTTATTTCTCCAGAAAGGGATTTTACTTCTCCAGAAAGGGATTCTCTAATATCTTCTATGCCTTTTTCGAGCCCAGCTAGCACCCTGAGAATTGTCACTCTGAACTCTAGTTCTGACATATTGCCAATGTCTGTATTGATTAGGTCCCTAGCCTTCAGTACTGCCTCTTGTTCTTTTGTGTGTGTTTGTGTGTGTGGTGAGTTTTCCACCTTGTCATTTTATCCAGATAAGAATATATGAATGAGAGAATAAAATACTAAAAGGGTGGCAACAAAATCAGAAGAGACCCAAAACTGGGGGGAAAAGAAAGGAAGAAAAAATAAAAATAAAAAAACAAATTATATATATTAGACTGGTGAATAGAACAGAGCCACCCACTTGATTTTGAGGGTATTCTGGTCTCTTAAAAGAAACTACCTCCCAAAATGTTAAAGAAAGAAAAACTTATATATATACAAAAATAAGGGTAAACATGATGAAAGGATGGCATATGACTGTAAAGATGAAAATTTTAAAAAGAATCTAAAAAAGGAATTGATAAGATAATTTGGTTGGAAAAATAAAAAAGAGGAGAGAATGTGATCAGGCTGGAGACTAGAACAAAGCCATGTGCTAGATTTAGGGTATATTTTGATCTATTAGAAGAAATTGTATCCCAAAATTTTAAAGAAAAATAAACCTATATGTATACAAAAAATAAGGTTGACTGAAATGAAGGGATAAAATATGACTATAACAATGAAAATTTGTAAAGATTTTTTAAGAAAGGTATTAAGATAAAATAATTTAAAATGTTAAAAGAGGAAAGAGGAAAAGTTAAATAGAACAAGAAAAAAATAAAATTCTAAACAATTTAACCTTGAAAGACTAAAGGATCATGGGGAAAAAGTCATGAATTCCATGCACTGCTTTCCCCTATCTGTGGAGCTCGGCTGTTCTCCTTGGTCAGTGAGCTTGGTCTTGGCTGGATGTTCTTGCTGATCTTCTGGGGGAGGGGCCTCTAGCCGGGATTCCCAAGTGTCTTTGCCGGAGGTGGAACTGCACCGCCCTTGCCAGGGGCCGCGCTAAGTCACCTGCTCGCGTTCGCGCTGGAGCGTTTGTTCCCTGAGCGCTTTCCGTAGAGTCCGGAGGGCGGGAACGAAGATGGCGGCTGCCCAGTCTCCGCCGGGAGGAGCCGAGCTCAGGGCCGCTCCTCAGTGCGTCCTCGGAGAAAAGCCGTCGGTCCCTCCCGTCTCCCTGGTCTCCGGCGGCGCTCCGAGCTCACCCGGCCTGTGACCGAGCGTCTCCGTCTCTGGCGCGCGGCCCGTCTGGCGTCTCCGCACCCAGCGGATTCCTGCCTCAGGGCCGGAAGGTGAGTGTCCGCGGATCTGCCGCTCGCGGGGTCCCCGCCGGAAGAGCCGTGTCGCGTGTGCCGCGGAGCAGGGTTGAAGGTCGCCCGAGCTGAGCGCTCACTCCTCCGCTCCGTGTCTGTCACCCGCTCCCCCGCTCCCGCACCTGCGAGCTCTGCCACTCAGACACCCCCGGTCTTTCTGTGACCCTGCGGCACCTGAGACCCCACGGTCCCCACGAGGGCTCCACCCCCGCTCAGCCTCTGGAGCGTGTCCCTCCGTGGAGCCGACGTCGAAAGTTCGGGTTTCGTGCTCCGCTGCTCCGCCGCTTGCCGGGAGCCGGCCCCTCCCCCGCGGTCTTCCCGTCGCTTCGGAGTCGCTTCTCCGCACGTCCCGCCTTCCAGAACGTGGTCGCTTTTCTGTTCCTAGAATTGCTGCTCTTCCCCTTGATCTCCTGTTGAGTTTGCTGGTGTTCGGGATGGTTTGGTAATGGTCTAGCTGAGCTCCTGGGATCTGATGTCATTTCAGTCCACTACTCCTCCGCCATCTTGCTTCTTTCCCCAAGAAATGTCCTTCTTAAAATCAAAAGGATACTACCTTCCCAGTTTGCCTCTGGGGACTGTTCTCACTACTGCTTTCTTTTTTAAGATTTCATTTTTATTTATTTAAGAGAGAGAGAGCAGAAGCAGGGGGAGAGGCAGAGGCAGAGGAAGAAGCACGCTCCCTGCTGAGGAAGGAGCCCCACTTGGTGCTTGATCCCGGGACCCTAAGATCGTGACCTGAGCTAAAGGCAGTTGCTTAGCTGACCGAGCCACCCAGGTGCCCTGGCACTAATCTTTTCTAAAAGTGGTTCCATAGCTACATACATAAATGAATGCAGAATATATGGGATGTCAAATTCCAATGTCTAGGAGAGCATATGGCTCTTTCTACCTCTAGTTCTGTGAAATCCCTTTAGACTACCCACAGGGGATCAGAGGTAATCCTACAAAGGAATCCAGTGCCACCAGATTCTTATTAAAGAAGGGACCGCGTTTGACACCTGTCTGGGGTGCAACAGACATACACAGAGGGATGCCGATCAATGCCTGATAACCATTCTCTGGGAAGGGGGAAAGACAACCCTTATTTGTAGCATCAGCTGGTTTCTGTGGTGTAAATACCCTTTCCATCCACGTGACCGTCTGGCTTATCCTAAACACTTACCATGTGGGCTCCCGAGCTGGGACGGGCCAGCTCAGCACGCCCCTGGGTGCCAGTCATTACTTTTCTTGCTTTCTAAAAAGCATACAAACACAATCCCTAACACAAGCCCCCCAGCATGTGCCCGATTTCTGGAAGAAGCTGCCTGCTGAGGGAGAACAGTCGGCAAAATGAAGACCTCTTTCATTTTTTTCTTTTTCCCATCGTTCTTGATGAGAAAGGATTGGAGGTCCTTTTAAAAAATGGGTTGAAGAGAACAAAATTGTTAGGGGGAACAATTCATCAAGAAATTTACAGTGTGTCAGGCTCCAGTCCCATGCATCAGGTGGACTGTCCTATGTCACTAAATCCTTGTAAAGACCCCCTAGAGGATTATTATTATTATTATTGCATTCATGGTACTGAGGAGGAAGTTGAGACATTGAACCATTTCAAAGCCACAGAGCGAGGGTCTGATGGAGGTGGGGGTGAGCCCCGTTGACACAGAACTGAGCTAAGACAGTAGCCACGGGAGCTACGGGAGACTTTTCCATGAGAAACCACCCTGGCAATGAGTGGCTTACACCCACAAGAACTTCCTCACCTTGTGATGTTCTGGGTCAGTAATCTATGTGACCTGAGCTGGGCTCACTCCCGTCTGAAATGCCCCCTCCCCAGTCAGCCAGGCCGGTGGCTCTGCGTCTGTGAGTGGGCTTCCTGGGGGCCTGGGACAATGGGATCTTGGGGCTGGGGGACCCACCTGGGCTTGTTCACACGGCCACCTCTGGGATCCAGGGAGCACACCCCAGCCTGGCATTAGCATGTGACTAATCCGAAGCTGGGGCCACAGACCTCACCTCTGCAGGAGAGGAGCTGCCAAGTCGCCTTGTGAAGGGACCCCGGGTCGGGAAAGCAAGTCTCGTGGTCGTTTTTGCTAAACACCTCGAGGGACCCACCTAATCGGGAAATTACACTTTTTGCTGCTCCTTGATGAACCCATTCATCAAACCATTACTTAGTACATGGCTTAGGGTCTGGGGACTTGCGGACATGTTTTGTTGGGTATGCATAGAATTTTAAAAACAAGTTTTATTTGAGAATCCAGTTTTCCATTTTCCCTTGACAAAATCAGAAGATCTGAAAACTGAGGTCGTTTTTCTGCTCCCGAGACTTCGGAGACAACTCGAGGGCGCTCTGGGAGGGTTTGGTTCTGTGTTCCAACACAGCCCCCCACTTTCCCCCGGGACCTCCCTGTAGCCTCCTTACTTACTTAAATTCCTCTCCTGGTCCCTGGAGGCATTTTCGCTCCCAGCCCCGACTTCAGCATTTCTTTGGCTGCTCTGCTTTCCGTCCTTGGCTTCATCACGTTAATTGTGTTAACCTACTCCTCCACAAGAAACAGGCAGACCAGAGAGCTTCTCATTACTCTGGGCTCTGGGTCTGTTTCCAGTTTATTAGGATGACTTTTCCATTTGGACTGAAGCCAAGATGTAACCTCATTCTTGTTTGATGTTATCACCAGTCCATTACGGAGGAAGTGATAATAGTTTTCCAATATGTAACGTGTGAAGACGTAGTCTTATCAGGGCTTGGCTACGTATGTATTACAGTGTGTCCCTCAGAGAGAGTACAAGATACTAATAGAGCAGTGGTTTTTCTTTTCTTTTCTTTTTTTGACGCATGTCTTAACCATGCGAGAATAAAGTGAATCAGGTTGCTGCTTCCTAGGGAAGTTCCAGGCGGACACTTTGCCAGGAGGAGAAGGTATGTTTGACACACAGAAGCAAGACGAGGCAACTTCTGGGAAAAGGAATTAAGTTTAACCCTCAGAAGGTTCCAGAATCTTCAGGGAGATATTCACAGTGCCTATGAAGATTTGGGGGTGGATCCCCCTCTCCCCTTAGAAGATGTGGGGCCCTGAATTTCACAAGCAAATTATTAGAAGTCGCTCCGGGGTGTGGAGGGAACGGACCGTGCTTCCTGGAGCTCAGCTGGCTGGTAGAGCTTTGCCGGGTGATGGAGAGCGCCTGTGCATGTTTGCCCTGTACAGTTTAGCAGCCTCCCACGCTGGATGGTTATTGATCACTTGAAATGTGGCTGGCGAGATAGGGGCCACTACATTTGGGATCATATTTCATTTTAATTCATTTTCACGTAAGTAACCACATGTGGCTACCATTTTGGATCGTGTGGGACACTCAGGAGCCTGGCCTCCAGCGCCACTTGTGGGTGTCCAATGTCTAGAATAAATGGTAGAGTGGGCCCAATTCCTCTTTTGGTTGGAGTTCCACTGAAGGATGACCATTGAAGTCAGTCTGTGTTCTCACGGCTCTGTCCCCGAGCCCCTCGGCAGATGGGGTCCGCGATTAATGACCGCACGAAGATGGAGGCCAATGAAATGCCCAGTGTTTGGGTGGATAATTCGTTCCAGAAGTAGGGTGAGCAGACCACTGGCTGTATACCAAACTTGAGCTACTGCTTGGGCATGCTTCTTTCATTGCGTAATTATCATTTGCTTTAATATGTATAAGAAATTATAATTAGGTCATAAAAGTAGCAGTGTCAGAGACAAGAGTTGAGGCTAAATTATTTACAAATCAGTTGGATGGAATTCATCCGCCGAAAAGAAATATCGCATAAACAATGCCATCATTGGTCCTCCGATAAGGCAAACGTGGAAAGTGAGGGATTCGCTGAATTCTTAAGAACTGCTGATGTGGCTGCTGGTACTTTTCGTGCTCTGATTATCCTAAGTTTTTTCTTTCTTTTTCTCCTTCTTTTTTTTTTTTTAACAGATGCACATGTCTTAAAACATAAAATCTTGTCCTTCAAACCTTTGTGCAGCTGAGTGAACTACTTTTTTTTTTTCTTGTTTCATTTGGCTTCTCTTGTTTTTATTTGGAAGTAAGCCGAAGGCATGAATATTCATGATGCTGTTAAACAAGATTTTTATTGAAAACAAAAATGGATCTGAAGTTTTCCATTTGTGGTTTTTCTAGTGGGAGAGTGAAACCCCCATTGAAAGACCAGTATCTGAGATTTGTGGTCATTTGCTGTTTACTTTTGCTAAGAACGTAGATTTTTTTTTTTCTCCTACTGAGGTGTTACCCCCTTTTGGAACAAAATACAAAAAAAAAAAGTTATGTGTATAGACTTCAGTGGTCTATCCTTGAGCAGCAGAAGAAGACGGGATACGGTGGTCCCTGCAAAAGGGGCCATGCTCTGGTTCAGCTGTGTGAAGTGCTGGAAGAAATGAAATTGGCGTCAAAGGCTAAAAAAGTGCCTTCGGTTTTTCTCCGGCCCCCTTGGCCTTCTGGTTCCTAGAAAATTGATTCTCTTCATCCTTTCTGTTTGTGTGCGTCTCCATCTGCCGCCCTCTGAAGGAGAGGGGGCTGCATATTTTGTGAGGTTGATTAATCAACGCATTATTCTTTCTCGCACATTCCAAGGTTCAGGCTTGCCCATTTTTCATCAGACCCATTGTTACTTGGCAGGAAATAAATACACCATCAAAAATGTATTGCGCTAGCAACTAAAATATGAAGGGAAGTGAGCATTTCACTTTGGGTTTGGGCGAAAAAGTATTGATTTATGGGGAGAAAAATTCCCAGGAGAGTCTTTATAATCAAACAAGTTTACTCTTGATTGGCAGTTACAGGCTTTGAGGCATAAATCATTAATTTATTCATTTATTCCTTCAGCCAGTACCTAGTGGTAAGCACCTACTAAGTGCGGTCTCTCCATCCTGGTGGAGGTAGGAAAGTGAGCAAAACGGAGAGAAAGTGTCCTAATGGATCTTTCCACCCTACTAGGTGGGCAATTATCAGATCATAAAATGGAGTGGCTTAAAAGTATGGTGATAGGTGCAAAGAAAAAAATTAAAACAAAAATTAAGCTTTTGTTCCCATATTCTCAACACGTCTAATATCCAAAATGATTTGAGAAAGAGAAGGGAGGCACAGCACGGAAGGACAGGCCGTTTCCACCGCCGGACTTAAGGCAGTGTTCCCGAGTGTGGTTCGTGCATGGCTGGGGGTCCCTGGGTCAGCGGCCTCTATTTTCAGTGGTGAGTTACCCTCCCATTCCCATCAAGTGAGGCAAGTTTTCCATTCTTGATAGTAACATAAAGTTTCATTTCCTAGTATGTTGATTAGGAAATAAGGCCAGTTGTCATAAAGAAAAGTATTAAGTCATGTGCAGAAGTTTTAGCGTATGGATATGAGAACATTGGTGACCACTGCATGCGCCTGGCTGTGCCGGTGAGCTGAGGTCGTGCCATGTGGGCAAAAATAATAACCTGAGAGGCAAATGCAAGACAGGACCTTGATTCTTCAGTCATTGCAGTGGGATCAAGAGTTCTGTTGCTGCCTCATATGCACCCCCAAAACCCAGGCCTCCACGGCAGTCCGGGTTTGCTCATGACCCCCTGGGCTGGTCTGCTCGGGCTCAGCAGGTGCGCTGGGCTCCGCTCGGGTAGGAGAGGCTGGGCTTCCCCACGCAGCTGCGGGCTGGGCTGCCGCAGGCTTTCCCTGCCTCACCCTCCGTCTGGTCTCCCAGCTGGGGCGTCTCTCCTCCTGTCCTCTTTCAGCCTCCGGCGTCTCCCCCTCCGTGTGGTCTCTCCAGCATGGTTGCTCGGCTCCTTCACGTGGCAGCTCAGGACGTCGAGCAAACAAATGTCGAAGTTGTCAGGTTCAAGGCAAGCCACTGGGCATGCCAGAATCAAGGAGGGGGGCTGTGAGACCATGAGAAGAGCTGCAAAGCCGTATTGCAGCCACTTTTGGTAAAAGTCTACAACAACCCACCCTCTGGGGTTGGAAGCATGCTGGACATCAGCAAGTTAGGAAGCATTTAGAAGACCGTGGATGGCGGTGGATGTCATGCGGGCGGGAAGGCGGTGCTCAGGGCTTGGAGCTTTTCAGATAAGAAGAAGGAAAGAAGGGGAGGAGGTTGGGGTCTTTGGCCATCTAAAGGAAGCCGAGAAAGATGGGCCGAGCAGCCTGGCAAGATCCTACACCTTACTCCTTGAGTCTGGTAAGAATGCTGGTTTTTTTCAGAGACTCTTACAGAAAAGCGAGGGAGAACGTGTGCAGACTGTGAGTCAGGAGGTAGAGAAAGAGAAACAAAAGACTCAATAAAGAGACTTAGCTATGGGGGTCCTTTTTATTTGAAAGGAAGATCTATTTGTCTTTGCCCTTGTGCATTTTTTCCCATCTAGATCAACAAGGGAGTAGACAAGATAACTGAATTTTGCTGGAGAACTCCTTGGGAAGGTATATGAGAAACTCTTAAGTACATTTGCACATAGAATAATAATAGAAATAACTATCATTTATCAAGGCTTTATTATATGCCAGGAACCATGTTAATGCTTTGCACAAATTAGCTCACAGGAGGTTAATGCATTGAATTTTTCAAAGTTGTACAAATTACTGCTGGGTGCCTACACAGCATCCATTTGCTCTATCCTAAGAGATTCCTGATTCAGTTCAAGTTGGTATGTTTACCCTTCTTACCTATCCATGTGCCTCGGAGGGTTGATTCCTCCGCCAGCACCAGGGTTGATATGATTATTTATCTGGCTACTGTTGTTCACAAATTACCCCAAAACGTAGAAGCTTAAGACAACAGTTTCATTTTGCTTGTGATTTTGTTGGGACAGGGCTTTTCAGAACAGTTCTTCCTTGGGGTCTCTCCTGGGGTTGTAGAGATGTTGGTTGGGGCTAAAACGAGCTGGGACCTCCACGGGGCCAGGTGGCGCTGTGGGCCGGGAACGTAGCCGGCTGTCGGTGGCTGGCTGCTCTCTCCAATATGGCGGCCTCGGGGTTGTCAGATTTCTGACTCGGTGACTGGCTTCCCTCCAAGAAAGCATCCTGAGAGATCTTTTTCAGACCCAGCTTTGGAACTCACATGCAACCTTTTTGACGTTCCCTATCGGTTGAAGTTCTGGGTAGGGCACATGGACCCTGGCTCTTGATAAAAGGAATGTCAAGGAGTTTGAGGCCATATCTTAAAACTCTCACAGTGGGTCCATGGAAAATCCATTCCTCTCACCATGGATTGATTCAGGAAAGGACGTGGGTCACCGTTTGTGTCACCTGAAAGTTCCCTTTCCTTCTCTGTCATTGCGTCTGATGTGACACCTAGAATTCAGTAGCCATCGTGTGGCAGCTTGAGGATAAAGCCAGTGGGGGAGGTAGCAGGCAGGAGAGAAGAAAGGAGGTAGAGTCCTTGATAATGGACTAAATGTCTGCAGTAGCCAGCTCTGAAACCACTGAGCTACCTTCTTTTGAGGTAATATATTCCTTGACTGGTTAAGCCAATGGGAGTAGGGTACACCACACCCACCTTGGCAAACGTACTGGATATTTAACTCTTCTGACATCGATGAAGGGGAGAAAATGGTCCACCGCTTCCTAATAGGCACCTTGCAGACCTCAGGTGTGGTCTTTGCCCAGCCTTGGTGACCCGGCTTCTGGATTTTGGACTGTCACACTACCTCCATCAAATCTGGTAACTTTATGGCACACCTGGGGGGCACGGTCGGTTAAGCATCCAATGCCTGATTTCTGTTCAGGTTGTGATCTCAGGGTCTTGAGATCGAGCCCCATGTCAGGCTCTGCGCTCAGCGTGGAGTCTGCTTGGGATTCTCTCTCCCTCTCTCGCTGCCCTCCTGCTCGTGCTCTCTCTCTCTCTCTCTCTCAAATAAATAAATCTTAAGAAGGGTAAGGTTGCTGTTTGAAAGTACCAGATGCATTTTATTACTTTCCTTCTGAGCGCCTTCGGATTCTTTCTTCTTCCTCTTTCCCCACCTCCATTTACATCTCTGTTCATCTTGCCGTCCCTACCCCCCAGGCTCCGCTTTGCTTCGATGACTGAAAATGCCCGAGGGCCTTCTGTGTATGTCCCACATTCGTTTAGGAAGCCTGGAGCTCTTAGGATGGAAAACATTACAGATACGTGCCATAATAGGTTTTCAAGCATTTCCTCCCAGGGTTAAATGATATTTCAGGGAACTATACATTTATCGCCGGGTGGAAAATCAAAATTAGGTCAAGGTGATTAAGAGGAAACTGTTTTCTATTTTAAACGTGGGACTAAATGAGTATAAATGGAACGCACAGAATCCTTTCACCTTTTGACTTTTGTAGAATTCATTTTAGAAGTGGATGATTCATCTGATTGAATTAAATATGAGCCACCTCACCAAATAAAAATGTGGAAGTTTTCCACATTTATCAGCAGCGTGGCGGGTGTGGCTGTGTCCAAGAGACCCCGTAGGAGGGTCTTCGCTGGGTCTCGGTATTCAGTGTGGTACTCATTCTTGAAAGACAGGTGCTGAGCAATGGTGTCTTTATCAGAAGATCCCTTTTCCCATCCAGGAGATACTCAAGCTGGACGTTCCTTCCCAGGATGAGGTGCTTTTTCTGGGAGGAGTGGGCGGACAGTATTGTTGGCATTTCCCATCCCTGAGGCGTTAGGGCCACATGGAATTGATATGGGGAGGAAGACAGAGGCCCCCCCCAACACAGCACAGGTGCCCCCCAGCGGTCCCAGGAAACTGTGAATGTTGAAGAGCCAAGAGCCCTGGTCAGGTCCCACAACTCAGCGTCGTTCCCCTGGGACCTCCTGCACCCTTCCCCGCTTCTGGGACAGGGGCCGTTGCAGGCTCGACGGTCCTTTCTCATTTATTGGGAGCGTCGCCTAAAATGACTTGTACATTTTTATTGTGCTCTCTCATCCCCAACAAAGTGGTATTTGAACCCGTAGTGGACCTCGTTGGGAAGCAGTCTCCTGTCCTGAGAACTCTCACTGTAGGTCCTACGTGCCTGGTATCACGCTTGACCAGGAGCACCCCAAAAATGCAGCCAT
The DNA here is from genome assembly GCF_963455335.1 of Martes martes. Classification (NCBI taxonomy): domain Eukaryota; kingdom Metazoa; phylum Chordata; class Mammalia; order Carnivora; family Mustelidae; genus Martes; species Martes martes. The sequence continues at coordinate 90,130,608 of NC_137901.1, forward strand.
GTCTCCTCCACCCAGCTTCCCTGGTTGAGACAGGGGAAGAGCCAGGAACAGGCTGAGCTCAGTGCATGTGTGACCTTTCCTCGAAGGCCCCTTAACTGACCCACCAGGACAGTCTGGCAGCCTCAGGACACTGGCTTGACGTAAAAGTGGCTCATCCCACAACTGGGGTTTCCATCCTCCTGGGGTCCGCAGCCGACGCCCCGAGGACAAAATCCCGCCTGACACCTACCGGCACAAAGCCCAGGAACTACGAATGGTTTGTACATTTTTTAACAACTGAAAGATCCCACGAGTAACACTTCACGACGCATGAAAATTGCATAGCATTCGTCATTCTCAAGAACATAAATGACGTGTTATGGGGGTACGGACATGCCCGTTCCTGCCTTCATCCCCCTTAGCTGCTTCCACGCGGCTGTGACGGACTTGAGTATAGGCAGAGACCCCCCCCCCACGGGGGCCCTGCTGGGACCCCGCTAATCACTGTGATGCAGGTATAACCTGAAACAATGTCAAGGATGCCTTGGTGGAAATGGGTTTCCTCTCTCATTAGATGACCGACACAACACCCTCAAACGTGCCTCCCAGCCTTCGAGGGATAAAGCAAGTCCGCTCTGGCCCTTCACAGAGACGTTCACCAAGCCCTACGCTGGAACCCGGTTCGGAGCCGGACCTCGGATTTCACACTGGTCGGGTGACATCTCGGTCTGATCAAGTAGCAAGTGGATGGAGAGAACCGGGTTGGGGGGCGGGGATGGACACTCCGGCTCGCCCCAAAGACAGCACGGCCCGAGGGATTTGGGGCACTGGTTCTCTCGTTAGCCCTCCTCCCCTTGGGCAGCCCCAGCCCCCAAACAGGCTGAGAAACCAACAATGTGCTGATATATTCAGAAGGTGGCCTGGGCACAAACGTGTTCTTAAGTGTCCTGGCTTCTGGCTCGTGCCTGAGAGCTGCTGTCCCTGCCCTTGCTGGGCCCAGAGGATGCAGGAGGGGAGGGGTCTCCCGCCCCTCCAAGGGAGGCAGCTGATTGATCCTGTCTCCTCTGAAAGCGGCCCTCGGACTGAGCCCGTGGGGAGGCTTGCCTGCTCAGAGGTGGGGCACAGGTGGTAAAAGCTCATTTCCTTCCCTTCATACTCTAACCGGATAGTGGGACAACCGCGGAAGGCAGACATTCGAGGCCATGTAGTGGGGTTCTTTTTTTTTTTTTGTAAGATTCCTCTGTGATATGCTTCCTTCCCTCCCCTTCCTCTCCTGTGACTACAGAGTGTCAGGAAAACCCTGAATTTTTGGTACTCGGAGTAAGCTGGAGATGAGTCTTAGGTGTGTGATTATGGCTTGAAGGGAAACGCTGCTCAGTAAAGAAATCACGGCTGTCAAATCCAATTAAGTGGGTCTGCGGTCCGACTACAGCCAGACTCTCTCCCTGAATGGCAGAGCCCGATTTCAGAAAGAAGAGACAGAAAAACACACGAGCTGCCTGCGTGCCGTGTGGCTCAGCCCCTCGGTTTGGGTTCAAGGACGAAGGATGTGTGTCTCACCCATCGGGGTGACATCCTGGTCCTGCAGAACGACAGAGAAGCCATAGTAGGAAAGGTGGGACCCTCGTCATTCATCCTGAGAGAAAGTAACTTTCTCGCTCGGAGATCCTGTGAACTGATTAGTGAATCAGTCCCTTAATTACATTGCGAGGAGCAGATTTTCCACGTCTTGTTGTCTTGTCATTTTAATCAGCAAAGTAGAATCAGAAGACCTTGGTCTGTGGGTAATGAGTAAATACAATCTTCATTTTATCAGTGTTTATACAGAGCAGGTCGTGAACACCCAGCCCCGGGGGATAAAAGGCAAGGAAAGAAAGAAGACAGGCAGGGTGGGGGTGGGGGGAGGAACTCAGAGACTCACCTGTGCTCAGTGGGGCGGGGGTCTCGCCAGCCCCAGGATGACTTGACGGTGCTCCTTCATGGAACCAATAAAGGCCAACCCATGCACCAGCTGTGTTGGTAATGTGCATCATGCCTGGTGTTGGTAAAAGGGAGACAGTTGAGATGGATTCTGTGAGCTCACGCTTCTCATCCAGGACAGCAAATACAGCAGCTCTGGTCTCCTGATGGCTGCAGTGTAGTGTGGATGGGGCCTGCTGAGGCCATGGCTCAGTGCAGGGGAGAGAGGGCTCCGATGGTCACCAGTGGCCATGCACCAGGGGGCTGCCCCCCACGAGCCACGTGCACATGCAGGGACCAACCCCTTAGTGTGCAGAACTCAGAATTTGGCAGCGGACACCCAAAGACCACACGTTTGAGGCCCAAGGCAGTCTCCAGTTACTGATTGGATGTGCATGGAACTATTACCCTTTTGTTCTGCCCCCCTGCATCGTCTGTCTTTATGGAATCCACCCGCATTCTGGTTCTTTGTATGTTTCCTATTTCTGGACTGTGTTTTTATTGATGTGATTTGCATACATTCAGATGTGCAGATCTTAATGACATGGTTTGATTACTTTTGACAGATGCATGTGCCCTTGTAACCCACACCCCTGTCAAAACACAGCACGATTTCCTCATCCCCGAAAGTCCCCTCCTTGCCCTTCCTGGGCAGCCAGCATTCTCCGGCACCTAAGCAACCGGTGTTCTGGTTTCTAACACCCTCGATTAGGGTTGCCTGCTCTTTAACTTCATGTAAATGTATTTTCAAGTAATATACTTTTCCAGTGGCTTCTTGCGCTCAGCTTTTTTTTTTTTCTTCGTTGAGATTCGTGCATGTTGCTACACGTGTCGGTCCTTGTTTCCTGTTATAGCTGATGGAGTCCCATCTATAGATACACGACACTTGTCGGTCCGGCTGCTTGTTTCTGGTGTGGGCTGTTACGCACAAAGCTGCTGTGATATTTGCATACAGGTTTCTGCGTGGCGGTAGGCTCTCATTCATTTTGAAGGGAAGTTGCTTGGTTAAAGGGAAGCCTGTTTTTCCCTGCTTAAGACACTGTTAGCTTTCTGACGTGGTAGGCAAGAAAACACCAATGTATCCATTTATTTTCTTGTTTCTTTCTTACCTACCATCTGGGGAACAATGTATCCATTTATTTTCTTAGTTAGTTAGTTTCTTTCTCACCTACCATCACGGGAACAATGTGTCCCAGGGAACAATGTATCCCAGGGAACAATGTATCCATTTATTTTCTTAGTTTCTTTCTCACCTACTGTCAGGGGATGAGCCGTGTGGGATTGCCTGATCATGTCTCTGTGTTGGGGACACAGGCTTTGCTCTGCCATCTTTGAGTGTTTTCCTCGTTGGGCACATGGCCCAGTAGCACTCACTAAGTCCAACCTATGGAAAGGAGGAGAGAGGGGGAGGAAATGCCCGTGGGGCTAACGCAGTGGCGTGCTGGTACCTGCAGGACAGCAGGATCCCACAAGGGGCTGGGAGAATTCATTTGTGGCATTTGCCCATCGCCATGGCATAAAGCTGTCCCTTTGGGGATGGCCAGCAGGGATAGGCACTGGAGAAGAGATACCCACAGTGCAGGCTGGTCCAGGGAGGCCCCTCCCCAGTGCTAAATTAAGAGCATCCTCTAAAAGTCGTACATCATCACTTCTTCTAACGTCCCACTGATCACAGCTTAGACTCATGGCTAAACCTGACTGTGGAGGCCAGGGGACCATCATGTGATTAAAATTGCATTTCGTGAAAGTCCTGCTAATAGCTCTGTAGAGTGATGGGAGGTGTGGAATGGGGGCAGTGAGGCCAGCTGGGCGGCCCCAGTCAGTGCTATTGGGGCAGACAGGAGGAGACTGCCTTTGGGAGGGTTAGGAGATGGGCTTCTCAGGATTGGGATGTTGGTCATTAAAAGGTAGTGGTAGGATATTGGGGTTAAAAGTGATGGGAGGACAGAGGAAGACCCCACATCTCCAGCCTAGATGACAACAGTGCCCTTAATTAAAATAAAGAATAACAGATAGAGGACCAAGTTTTGAGGGAAAGGGGAAGGTTCTCTTTTAAATTTACTTGAATCTGAGGTACTATTGGCATCTCTGAATATCACCCAGTGAGTGTTTAAAAGAAGGCCTGGAGCTCAGAGAGGGCAGACTGGGAAATAATCGAGACCCATATTATTGGTTTACAAATTTGGTTTACAAATTTGGATTTCTCAGAAGAGATTTGCTTGGGGTTTAATAAACAGTCAAGGCTATTTTATTTGTGATGATGGAAGCTCAAAATCAAGCTTTGTCTTAAGGAAAAGGGAAGAGCGGGAAATAGTGGTTTGTGTAATGGAAAAGTATAAGGAAAGATCAAGCTTCAGGCATGGCTGGATCAAGGCCAACAACCATGTCATTGGTACAGGACATCCTTTATGTTCAGCCCTCGCCCTGCTCTCTTGGCTTCATCCCCAGGCGTCCTGTGTGCACACGGTAGCCAGGTGGATGCCAGCACACCCAGGCCTATCTCCTTCCAGCTTGGCAAGTCCGATCATTCCAGCCAGAGTCCTGGGGCTGGTTCTCAGTGGCCCAGATTGGGTCGCAAGGCTGTGCCTGAAGCAGTCACTGTGTATTGTCTTGGTCTGGCTTGACTGTTGTGCCCAGCCCCAGAACAATAAATAGGGTGGGTCAGTCCCAGCTAACCTACACTGAGCAGTAATGGCCCAGAAAGAAAATAAAAGGCATCATCAGAAAAAGAGAGAGTGGATGCTGGCCAAGCCAACACAGCAGACACTGGTCAACTGAAGCTCGTCTCCAGGAAGGAGCCGTTTTCATTTGGCTCATACTCTGTGGGGGAAGGTCAAGGACACTCTTGTCCCTAAACTACCTGAACTCTGCTCCGGGTCTTCAGTGGGCCCTGGGCTCTTACAACTGCCGTTTTTCACAGCCTAGCATCTCCTTGGGTTGAAGGAGACCTTACCGGAGAGGGAGGGAAGCAGGCCAGGGACAGCCCCTGGTTTCCGATGGCTCAGCCCACCGTCAGTTACTTAATTGGATAATGAATGGAGGGGAGAGGAAGTACGTTCATCAAGCGTCTCTGACTTCTTTGTACTGTATTTTCTTAAATAAATTAATGAAGGCATGTTTGAAAGAAATAACAATAACATAGTTCTATTGGTAACCTCGTCTGTGACCCAAATTAAAAAACCATTTATCTTCTCTGTGTGAAAGTTTTACCTTAGAAAGTTTGCTCCTGGCAGCTGTTAATTAGAAGGGGGGAAAAAAGCAATAGGCGTTCTGAATTCTTTCCCTCCTGATTCTCTTCATTCAGGGGCCACAAGAGACCAGACAGGGAGCTAAGGGTGCCCTGGGAAGAGCCGGTTAACAAAGAGGAGTGGCAGGATCTATAGACAATTGATCCGTGAGCGCATGCCCCGTTGTAAAACACTTTGAGTTACTTAAAAATTCTATCTAGGTCATCCCCTCCCCAAAGAAAGAAAGAGGTCTGGAAAATGATTTGGCTTGAAGACTGTTCATTGAGACCTCCCCCAAAATCAGAGTTTTCACTGCCTCTCATTTCAGGGAGCTCCTTCCTCACACCCCAGGCCTGCTGGGCACAGTTGCACAGGTTGTTCACTGCTCAAGCAGGCTCAGCTGAAGGGATGATGGGCACTGAAATGCTCACCAAGCCAGAAGCCCGTGTCTGCCCAGAGGAAACTTTTTGTAGTTCATTAAATGGCAATGGATGTGCTGGTGGCCCGCCTTCCCCCACTGTAGGCCCCAAAGGAAGCTCCTACTTTTGCTTGGTTCACTTCCCAAGACTCATATTTCTGAGCTCCATTTTCCAGGGATAGTTCTTGGTCTGCGATCCACTCCTAAAAAGCCTTTTGAGTTAGGGAATCCCGTGCTGTTTGGTAACACCTCCTTCTGTACCCGGGAGGTCTCCCTGCCTGTCAAGTGCACCGTCAAAGGGCGATCAGAGCCTGGGCTTGAGCATCTGGCTCCGGCTTCTGTACTCAGCAGACGGTGGAAGCCTCCTTCACTCTGCAGTCTAATCTCCTCGGAGCCCTGGGAAGAAATCGTTTCTGCTTCGCTTCTGTGTTTACAAGAGCAGAATTAAATATGGAAAAGTGTCTGTGATAATTGCGGGGGCCTCTCTGTTGCTCACCATACATTTATTGAGCACCTACCGTGTGTCAGATGCTCTGATAACACATCTGTGAACCCTGCTTCCCTGGAGCTTACATTCCAGTAGCAGGACGGGTACAAGAAATGCGTAAACTAATGCAGACGTGACAATTTCAGATACCAACCAGTGTTTTGAAGAAAAGAAAGCGGGGGGGGGAGGGGCAAACGACCTTCCAGCAGCTTGTGGATAACAGGAGGGATCCAACTATGTGAAGACCAAGGGGGGGGGGGGTGCACCAGCTGGTGAGAACAGCCAGAGCAAAGGCCCTGGGGCAGAAACAACTTGGCATATTCCACGCACAGGAAGGTCATTGTGGCTGGGGTGTGCAAAGAAGACTGAAAAAGTTGGCAGGCCTCAGTGGGAAGTGTGCATTATGTCTGCTGTGCAGAGCAGAGCCCTGAGCTTGTCAATCCAGCCTCAACTTTGATGTTTCCATTTGGGTATCTGCTGGTCTGTTGCCCTCGGACCACACAGATGAAGCAGACCCCGTAGCCTGTTACCCACAGGCTCCTCCTGCCACCCCCGTCCCCCAAAAAGAAAACTCTGCAGCAGTGCGTGCTGCATTCCCCATCTCCATTCTGCTGATGGAGTCAAGGCACCCCCGTCCACCCTGTTGCCTGCGCCCCAAGTCCACGAGTCACACTGGATTTCTCCCCTTGGATTCCCCGGCTTCAACTCCAGGCTATAAGCTCTTGTCCGCAGGGCAGCCAGGAATACTTTTCTACACCATGAATCAGACGTGTCAACGGCTTTGCTGCAGATTTTCCGAAGGCTTTCCACCCTCTGTGGACTGCCCTCTCGATGGGATCCCCAGGAATTCAGCCCATGACTTTGCGCGAGGTCCTCCCTGTGAGTCAGTGAGTCTCCCCACTGTGTGGTGTCCAGTGGTCGGGGACAAGCTCCACAGGGGCTGGCACACCGTGGACGGGCAGCCACCACTGGGCATGTGAGTGGTTCCACAGAGTCATGGAGCATAAGATAAAGTCCTTCATGGGGGGGGGGGAGCACTGAGAATTCTCTGTCTTGCAGAACCCCAGAACGGGGCGACATGCGTCAGCATCATAAACCATTCCTTTGGGGGAGGTGGGGGGGAAAGGCAGGATGCATAGCAGGTCATGGGGACCCCAGCAGATGTAACAGAGGGGAAAGGACAACTTACAAGAGGCAACCGAGTGAGCCCTGGAGGAGGAATTGCTCTGGAGACCTCCCTGTTTGATTACTTGTTGTCCTCCCTTGTGCCTCTAGTGTGGTTTCTCCTGGTTTGCCCAGAATTGTTGGTATGGTGACGGGTAAGAGCTAACCACGTACAGGAAGCAGAGCTTTTATGGGGATGAAAATGTGCCAGGACCCGGCCGTGCTGTGGAGCTGTCCTGCTGAAGGACCCCCATAGGAGGCTGACGAGCTCTACTGTTTCTCCTCATTTTGTTTTTTCCATTTATCTCATCTAGGACTGTAGACAAGTTCCCGAATGCATAGCTATGCACAGAAATGTCCAAGGGCCTAGAATGCATGCATCTGGCGAAGAAAGCAGTCATTTGCAAACGTGATTAGGGTCTAGGGGTATTTGTTCTGGAGGAGCAGGAAGGGGGCCGACTGTCCTGGCTTGGTTGTGTCTGTTCGGAACGCTTTCGGCCACACGGACCGCACCCCCCAAACACAAGAGCCGTCTCAGCAGGTGCTGGGATAGTTTTCTCATGGCACGATGTGTGGGGTGGTGGCCGCCCGCGCTGGGTGCTCCTCTGTGGGGAGGCTGCGGGCCAGTGTGTGCGCAGGGTCTGCCTACGGCTGCTCTGGGAAACAGGCTGATCTCAGGCGGGAGGAGGGAGGCTTGCCAGCCTCAGCCGTGATGTTTGCTCTTATCAGAAGTTGGCCTGGAGATGTTCTGGACACTTCCAGGGGACTGAGCCCAGCTGTATCATGTGGCCCCATCCGCTGGACACAGAAGCAGGAGAAATTAGTACCCCTTCCTCTCCGCTTCTGTAACGACGGCAGAGGGGGTTTGACCAAAAATCCAAGCTTCCTTCTCCTTGGTATGAGGCTGTCCCCAGGAGGGTTGCCCGGTCAGAGATGCCCGGCCAGCTCCCCGGACAGCGAGAGGACAAGGGATGGCATACGTCAGACGCTGGCCTCCGGCCACGTGCGTGCCCGCTCTCTCTTCCCTGACCCGCCAGCTGCACAAAGGGGACACTGCGGCCCCGGGGGGTGGGCGCGCTCCAGGAGGGCGGAGGCCTGGGTGTCTGAATGACCACGTGCAAAAAACTCTCCCACCAGCCATGGGGCCTGCCTGGGCTGTGATGTGAGGAGAAAGCCCACTCGTGTTGTGTCTGGCCCCCTCGATGTACACATGCTTGTTCCAAAAGCTGACATTCCCCCTGGCTGCTACAGGCGGCCAATGGGCAAGGAAAGTGTCCCAGATCGTACCCAGTTATCTGCCCTCAACGCTGGCCTTACGTGCCCCCCCCCAGACGCCTCCCCACCCCTGGGTGTTGATCCTGTTGATGCTTCCCCATTTCCATTTCGCCACGACCCTCACCCCCTCACGGCTGGCCTTGGAGGGCGCCGCTCATGCGTGCGGGAGCCCACACCCTGGATGGTTGTTGCACGGGTTTGGGGGGAGTCCTCTTCAGGCCTGAGTGCGGCAAGGTTGGCCTTGGGTGCGGCTGTCCCACCTGCGCGCCCCAAGTTCGGCCCCGCCCACAGCCCGATGCGGCCACCTGCAAGCACAGAGAGAGCCCGCCTCCCCCAGCCCCTGGAGTGCCGCCCACTGGACCATGCCCTCCACGGTCGCTCTCAGGGCATCTGGAAATGAGGGAGCTGGGAGGGGCCCCAGGCAGCCTTCGGGGGAGCCAAGGAGGGTGCAGGTGAAGAGTAAGCCGAGAGGGGTCTTTTCCGAGACTCCAGTGTAGCAGAGGAGGGAGGGAGGTGTGGGAGGAGGAAGACAGGTGCGTGGGGATCTTCCAGCTCCCCGCCTCCCCCCACCCCCAGGCTTCTGTACGCCTTCTCCGTCGTGCACCACCAATACCTGCCATGCCCATACAGCACCAATGCCTCATCTCCCATTCAGGCACCTCCTTAGAACCCCCAGGAATGGGACCCCACCCCATGTGCTGTTCATCCTGACCACACTCCACTGACTTATCCCCACAACGCATGTTTGCAAGGCCTCCATACGTGAGCAGTGGGGTGGACGCTGAGGTGCTGTCAGCTGAGACCCGAACAGCCTGTCCTCCGGGGGCTCAGAGTCGATGACTGTTGGGGCTTTCTGTGCGATCACACCCCGATGCAGGGCTGCCCTCATGAGCAGTGGAGGATGATTCCACCCTGATTTGCTGTGAGGGTTGGAAAGGGGCCTCAAGGCAAACGGTACCCCACCGGCCCCATTGAGCATGCCCTTAGTCAAGCCGCAAAACCCGACAGAATGCACAAGCCAGTGGGACCGCAGGACACGGTGTGTCCACCAGCCAGCTGCTGCCCCCTGCTCAGCGGGGCTCTGGGAAGGTGAGTCTGGACAAGAAGGGTCCACGGCCAAGAGCCGGTCACGGAGAAGGGAGGGCCCATCTCAGGAGCAGGGCCAGACCCAAACTTAAGGGGGCCTCAAAAATCCCAATAATAAAGGTAATATTTTCATGCAACATTTTTAAAAAACCGAATGCAATACAAAAAAAAAAATCCATAATGAATGAAATACCAACATTTTTTTTTTTTTTTTTTTTTTAAAGATTTTATTTATTTATTTGGCAGAGAGAGTTCACAAGTAGACAGAGAGGCAGGCAGAGAGAGAGAGGGAAGCAGGCTCCCTGCCAAGCAGAGAGCCCGATGCGGGACTCGATCCCAGGACCCTGAGATCATGACCTGAGCCGAAGGCAGCAGCTTAACCCACTGAGCCACCCAGGCGCCCTGAAATACCAACATTTAAAATAAAGTCAGGGCAGGACAGGGTGGTGGGGTTCCCAGGGGGAAAAGAGCCCAGAGAGGAGGCAGCGACTCCTTGGGTCAAATGGAGAATCATTGATCATGTGCAAAGAGACCACCAGAGAAACAGAGAAGACAAGGGGGCTTTCCTCCGCGAGCCACGGGCCCGAGAGTCCACACGGCCCTTGGACCTCACCATCGTGTCAGCAAACCCCTCCAGTGGCGGGAGGGAAGAGGGCGGCAGCTGCCTTTGATCTGCAGACACGTTTGGTTGAGCTTATCCAAAGTCTCTGTTTTGCTAATAATCTAGTTGCCAACGTTTGAACTTTTCATTTGGAGATTCGGGGTTCTGTGTACGTGTGGAGATGCAAAACCATGGGGGTCTCCCGGACCTGGAGGGGAGCCGGATTCCCCCCAAAGGACCCAATGTCCTCCCACCTGGACAGTGACGCCTGTGCATGTTCGGAGTGTGGGGCTACAGGGTGCCCCCCGAGAGCTGAGGAGAGCTAGGATTTCAACACGGCGAAGAAGGAGGCGGGTTGCCGGGGCAGGACGCAAGTCGTGCAGAGACTCCGAGGTCTGGGTGCGTGAGGACTCAGAGGTCGCGTCGTCCCCGTCCCCACGGCCCTCTGGAGCCTCCAGGCACGGGGAGGTTTGTTGCGTGTGGGGGTTACCAGCCTCAGAGGCACCGCTCGCTTGGAAGGAGAATCCCCCTCATGAACTGTTTATGCTCACGCCCCTCTCAGACTCTGGGTGTGTTTGGGTGGTTTCTTCCCCAATCACTTTGTTCGGGAAATTAAAAAAGATGCTTTTGGCGAGCGGGAGCAATGGGAGGATGGCAGCCGCCAGAGATTTTCCTCCGCACACCAGCAGGAAATTCATATTCTTAATAAAAACGCCAAATTGTCATGTCTTGCGGAGAGCGAGCGTTCTGGAGTCTCTGATGATAATGGCCGGGCCGGCTCGGGCTATTGCTTAAATGATTGAATTAAATTAGTTTATATTTTCACAACGTGGCTAATCAGAGGCTGATTGTCGCGGCTGATTGTGAGGCAATTGAGCTAAGTTTTGTTTTCCTTCGCGTTCCGTCCCGTTGTCGCTCTTCTGTGAACTGGAACTAATTGGCTCTGAGCCGTCCTCCAAACTTCTCCGCAGCCGGGGTCAGGTTCGGACTGGGGCCCCTGACGCGGCCATAGGGATCAGCGGATGAAGTAGGGACCTCCCCAGTGCCGGCCTGGGGCTATTTGGAATACGTTCTCAGATCACGAGACTGAATGCTTTTTAGGTTTCCGCAGACACATGTGGTGTGCGTGAGACAGCAGGGTCAGGGGCCGTGGTGGGTTGTGACCTCGAGGCCCCTGCATTCTGCAGCCGCCGTTTCTCCACCTGCACAGTGCACACGGCCATCTCTCCTTCCGTCTGTCTGTCCGGTCGTTCATTCTACAAACGTGCGGTGGGAGGGCAGGAACCAGCTCCTCGTGGACAGTGGAGGACAGAGGCATGGGTCTGTGGGGCCCCCCATGGACGTGAGCACCGTCTGGGATGCCGTGTGCAAAGGGAACTGTGTGAGGTGTTGCTTGGATGAAAGTGCGGGGGGGTGGGGGGTCTGGCCACACAGGGAGCCAGAGCAGGGCAGGGACGTATCCCTGGTCAGTGGTGATGGTCCGCAGGAGTTGGTACACCTGTTCAGGTGTGTGGCTTGCTGCGCAGGGTGAGGCATTCACTGTGCAGAGAGACAGCGGTCCAGACAGAAGGACCAGCCTGGGGGTGACAAGGGTGAGGGCCGGGGAGAGGCACTGCCTGGAATCCTGTGAGGGACCCCACCGAGGCAGGAGTGGGGTGGGGGGTGCTTGACCTTCTGCCAGGAGCACCCAGAAGCCACCAAGCCCTGGAAGGATCAAATTTGCATTTTAAAAAGATCCTTCTCCCTGTCACAGGGGGGAACAGCTGGGGTAAGTCAGGCAAGGTCAAGATTACCCAAAACGCAGCAAATGCACCGCCCATCTTAGGCAGCACATAAACCCTTTTATTGATGTAATTATGTGTATTTGGTTGTGGTGCATTAGGAAAAGAACAGTTACATAAAAATCTGCAGTTGCCCCTATATTATCGCTTAGGACCACACGTAAAAATCAGCAAAAATATTAAATAACAGAATGTGAGTTATGGCTCTAAAAAAAAAACATAAAAACTCAAAAGACCAAGTGTGGAAATTGTTTGACATTATTTCCCCAGGTTTGTTTTTTTTTTTCCAGCTCTTTAATACTTGGGTTTACTTGGTCTTTGTGTTTCACAAAGAATTGAACTTGTCCCTTGTAGGCAAACACGCCCTCTTAATTGAAGCTAGATCAGACTCTTAGGGGGAGCAAAGGAGTTGCTGACTCTGGTTTCTTGACTCGAGGGCATGGAAATATTTCTGTCTGACATCTTCCTTCTGGCCCCAGCAGTTTCCACCGTTTATAAAAGAGCTCTAGCATCCCAGATGATCTTGGGACCTTGTAAAGCAGGGTTTTTCAGCCAATTTTTATATACACAGAAACATGTACATGTGCGGATCTGTTTCACATTTGAATATGTATGTTTGTATTTCGGGTGTAACTGTGCGTATATGGGCACACACACATATGCAACCCACGTGTACACTTACACGCTTATACATATGTTTTCATAGTGGAAACACGTTTCAAAAAGCATTATTTACTTTTGCTCTCAGTGACAAACCGATACGTTCCCCCCTGCTCGAGAGGCTGTGAGATGCCCACCCAGCTGATTTCAGAAGCCGGAAAGGCTTGCAGTTTGCAAACCCTGATCTGAAAAGTTGCGTGTTCAAAGTGGACCCGCTTCTGGAAAGCCGTCATGGAGTGTGCATGGGCAGGGGGCCAGACTGGCTGCTGGCCACTCGTTTCATTTTTGCCGGGTGACCGAGGAGGGAGGGTCACCCACCCACGCAGAGAGAGAGAGCAAGAGAGAACGGCTTGCTGACTCGCCTGTCCTGTCCTGGCTGTTAGGACGGACCATTTCCAACCGGTGACCTCCGACTGCAGAGGAACGTGCGTCCGAGTGCCCTGCAATCCCCAGGACCAGCTTCTGCGATGCTTAATTGATTTCTCTTTGGTCGTTGAGCTCAGGCAGTGGCGAAAGGATCTTCTAATGGCTCGTTCATCACCTGCTTCTCCGTCCCCTCCCGGTCTTGGCAGGCTGGTTTTCCAACAGTTGTTAATTTGGAAGGAAAATATACAGGGCAGCGAGGGACGGGAGTAAGGGGACGGTGCACTTCTCCGAACGAGCGAGGACCACGCACGGAAGAGCCAGAGGACGGCTGAGCCGCGCCCAGCGGAGCGCATCTCAGGAGGAACCCCAGACCCCATCAGAGCGAACTGACCATTAGAAGGAAACGTGTTCAAATTCTGATGGGCCCCTGAAACTGCGAGGCAGACTTTTTCTTAAAGGGACAAATGGCCAACACTTCCACCTTTGGCAGACCAGAAGGTCTCTGTCACAAGGCTGCCACCCCCACCACGGCATAAACAAATGAAGGCGGCATTCCAAGAAGACTCACTGACAAGGATCGTAGCAGGCCGGGTTTGGCCCCCCGGCCTTGCCTCGTCAGTCTCCGCCTTCCACTGTGCGTCTCTGCCGCGCTGACGTCTGCAACACGCTGAGTCGCGGGTGGCGTTTAGATGGGGCTCCTCCTCCTCTTGATGTGTGGAACCACGGGCTTCCTCCCCGCGGGGACGGTCCTGTGACCTGCGGTGTGTTTAGCGGGATTGCTGGCTTTGATCCGCTAAGTGCCGGCGGCATCCCGAACCCCAGCTGATGGTGTGGAGATAACCAGAAATGTCTCCAGATACTGAAAAGTCCCAACGGGGACGAACTGACCCCCGGCTGAGAAGTCCTCCTTTAAATTATGTTTCCTTCCGTGCTGTAATTCCTGTGTTCGGTCCCTTTGGCCAAGATACTAAGGCATGAATTTGGGGGTTTGGAAATGCAGACTGCCCCCGATTGTAGCCTGCAGGGTTGAGCCCGATCCTGGTCTCAGTCTCCTCCGTCTCCTGTCTTCTGAACAAATGGGAGGGGGTGCTGAGCCCTGCTCCTGCCCCGGGCACAGCTGTGAGGAAGAGAAATCGATACCGAAGATAAGAATTTTAAAAGTTATCTTTTGCACACAGATTTAAAAGTTGAGGGAAGTCTTAAGGGAGAGGGGACATTGCCTAGCATGGGACTTGCCACCCGGCACGCAGCCCCAAGTCCGACACTTCCTAGCTGTGTGACCTTGGGCTAGCTCTCGACCTCTGTGCGCGTCAGTCTCTCATCTATGAAACGAGAACGTGGGGTGCGTCGCAGATGGAATGAAGTGATACTGGGAAGTGCTCAGACGGCGTCTGGGCTGGAGAAAGCACCCACCAGGGTCTGTTGGCCCACATGAATGACACAGAAGCCAAAGTCAAGGAGGACACTTTGAAGTCCAACTTCTGGCATCATTGACTCAGGAAATTTCAGAAATGTTCGCTTGGATGCAGAAAGCAAGATCCCGAGTGCCCTAAAAATCAAACACTCGATATGGTTACAGGCTGGGGGTAGTTCTGGGGGGTTTTCCGATGAGTACCCCTCCTCCACCAGCCCTGGCATCTCCTAAGAGATTTGCATATGTGTCCCCTGGGGAGCGCCTGGCATGTCCAGGGCCCCTTAATTGGATGGTCTGGGAGGAGAGTGGGACCCTGGGCTTCTAACAAGGTCCCAGCCTGATGCATGATGCTGGTATGGAGGTCGGAATTTGGCGCTGGGGGAGAATACACATGAAAAGGCTGTGGGTGGTCCCGTGCACCTGCTCAGGTGACGACAACTGTGCAGCCGTGCAGGCTGCCCGCCTAACCCTGTCTGTGTGGCACCTAACACTTGTGCTTGGTGGGATGCAGGCTTTCTTGGGAAGAAGAAAGGTCCTGCAGCCACCCAGGTTTGGGAAATAGCAGGTTAGCCAAAGGGAACAGGGTTCGCTGGTCCCGGACTTGCCAGAGCCTAGCAGGCCATTACAAAGGGGACTCCGCAGGGAGCTGCAGGTCGAGGTCTCCTATCTTACATCAAATATATGTTTATGTCACCAGGCTTGGGAAAGGCCACCGTTAAGAGCTCTTCCCCCATGTCTGGAAGAACTCAGGTGCGGAGAGGCAGCCGGCGGGAGATTTGATGATGTCAAGGCAGGTCCTCATGACAACACATTCATTGGGTTAATGATGGGTGTCTCGGTCGTGCTGTGACTTTTCAGCAGGGGTGATGTCCGTATTGGACTTACGAAAGGCTATGATGGACACACGGATGGTGAACCGCACGGGGGCAGAGGACCACAGGCATCGAAGTGTTGGGTTTGACCCTTGGGTTAGTCTGTTTGCACTGCTAGAACAGAGTCCCAACAGACTGCTTAAACAACAGACATTAATTTCTCATAGCACCAAAGGCTGACAGCCCGCGGATTCACTCTCTGGCGAGCCATACGTCCCGGTACATACACGGCTCTTTTCTGTGTCCTCACGTGTTAGAAGGGCAGAAAGCTCTCTGGGGACTCTTTCATGAGGGCGCGAATCCCATGAATGGGGACTCCACCCCCCTGATATCATCACCTCCCAAAGGCCCTCCTCAAAGGCAATCAGCACACTGGGGTTAGGTTTCAACATATGGATTTGGAGGGGGTGGGCACAGACATCGCATCTGTAGTAGTCTTGATTCATCTAGGAGCAGGTGTGCAAAGCTCCTTTCGGTACATGCCCTTGAAAAGAATTTTTCTCACCTACATCCTTTCATCATGCAATGGTGCCTCACGGTGTAACCATTCTTACAAGTCGTGTGGCTGGGACCGTCCGGCATGGACAAGGTCAGGCCAGGTGTTCGCTCCTGAGAGCTGCCGTAACAGACCCTGTCACCATGTAGCTTCCAACATCAGAAAGGTCTTCTCCCACAGTTCCGGAGGCTGAAAGCCTGAACCCAAGCTCCTGGCGAAGCTGGTGCAGTCAGGAAAACCTGTTCTCGGCCTGTTGCAGCTTCTGGCGGTTTCAGATTTTCCTTGGCTTGTGGTTGCTTCCCTCTGACCCTCTGATCTGTGCCTCCCTGTCACATGGCTTCCCCATCCTCTCCTTGTCTGTCCTCTGTGTGTCTCTTAAAGGACAAGTGCTGGGGCTCCTGGGTGGCTCAGTGGGTTAAAGCCTCTGCCTTCGGCTCAGGTCATGATCCCAGAGTCCTGGGATCGGGGCCCCGCGTCGGGCTCTCTGCTCAGCAGGGAGCCTGCTTCCCTTCCTCTCTCTGCCTGCCTCTCTGCCTACTTGTGATCTCTGTCTGTCAAGTAAATAAATAAAATCCTTAAAAAAAAAAAAAAGGACAATTGCTGATGGCCCTCAGGTTCATCTGGACAAGCCAGGATGATCTCATCTTGGGATTAACTTAATTACATCTGCAATGATGCTTCTTCCAAATAAAGTCACCTACGCAGTTTCTGGGAGGTGGACGTATCTTTGGGAGTCACCAGCCAACCCACTACACACTGTGCCATCTTGAAAATCGATGACGCTATTGATAAAAGCCTTGACTGATGTCTCCGGTCCTCCCACTGGTTCTTTACATTGATGAATCATTTTACTATAAAACTGTAAAGCAAGGATTTCTAAACTTGGCCAGGAATCAGCTTCTCCTGGAGGGCTTAACCCACTCAAGGTTAAAACTTGTATTATTAGGCCCCGCTCTGCACTGTCTGATGGGGCAAGTCTAGAGTGGGACCTGAGAATTTGCATTTTTATGACCTTCCCAGGTGATGCTGATCTCCAGGGACCCACTTTGAGAACCACTGGCCTGATTGATCTTCTTTAGGAGGGACTCACACGGACTGTGGACCCCCAGTTTGCTGGTGGTCCCTGTTCCTAGGTATGTTTCCAACTCTCTCGGTTGTCACCCAAAAGCTGGCTGCCTTTGGCACACACCCTCCAGAAAAGGATCACGCTGAGGATGTCCTTGGTCCGTCGAATCGTTCTGCCAACTGCCAGACAGCACCCTCCTACGGACGCATTCATTTTACAGCAAAGGAGCAGAACAACCCTTCCTGATTTCCAACACATTTTCTTAAGTAAGATTACAGTGGCAACAGAGGTAATATTTTGATATTCGTCATAGTAATTAGAATGCCCGGTGAGAATGCTCACTGAAGTGGGGAAAATCCTGACATCTCGGGAGAGGAGACTACAAAACGGCCTGTCTGGGACACTCCGTGTGATCCCTCGTGCTTGCTCTGAATCCGGGAATTAGGACTCTGGCCCTCCTCTGAGCAGCATGTCTGAATACATGGCGGCAAGTTACACAAAATGCAAAAGAGTACATGTCTGAAATTATCTGCCCCTTTCTTACAGCCTTTCGGTGTTATGGGACGGGGATCCCCTGGGCCACGGGGTTTCTGGGAGTGAGCGATCGGCAGACACGCTCAAAGGCAGGTGAAGGTTTGTGCTCCAGGCAGTGCACCGGAGGGCAGGGTGAGGCTGCGAAAGGGGCTGGGCGAGGCCAGCAGGCGACGTATCTGCAGAGTGGCAGGGGAGAGCACGTGGCGGGGTTCGGTTCCATGGGGCCCGCTGCGGGATTCCATGCGACAGGCAGGTGGAGGGAGCAGGTAACACAGCCAGAGGACGAGGGACAGGGGTATATCCCAGCAGTCCTCTCCTACCCCATGCATCGTTTTTCCGGCATCCGGCAAGTTTACCTGCTCTCTCTCTCTCTCTTTTTTTCTGATAAAAATAACTCAGGCTTCCACACCAGAGGCCACATACAGAATTTATTTCCATCCCGTTTATACATAATCCCATTCTACAAAATGTCTAGAATGGTCAGAATCCACAGAAAGTCCATGAGTGGGTCACTGGTGCTGGGAAGGGGGGTGGGGAGGGCCTGCTGATGGGGACAAGGTCACGTCCTGGGGTGATGGGAATGTTCGGGAATGAGACAGTGGGGACCATTGCACAACTCTGTGAACACACATGTGCACAGTGAATCCGCTTTAAGACGGCGAGTTCTACGAGCGACGGGGTGTATCCCCATAAATAATTACCCAGGCTTGTGACTCTGCAGAAGACCAGTTTATCCAGCAGGTCACAAAATGCAGAGGGAGAGCATCGAATCCTGTGGGGGGTTTTTTGTTTTGTTTTTTGTTTTTTTTTCATTTACGTGTTTGCGGCCCTTTCCAGTATTTATTTTGAAACTAGTGTCTGTTGAGCGGTTACTAAGTGCAGAGCAAAGGCAGAGGGAGTGCAGACAGGGCGCGTGTATGGGCCTCCCTGAGGCACTGCCATCTTTCCAGATGGGGTGGGTCCTATCCCACCCTGTTAGACTGCCTGCCCAGGGTACCAGTGCCGGCCAGCCACCACGCTGCCATCCATCTGGAAGGAAGGTGGCTCCCTTTCCTGCTCACGTCTATACCAGTCAGGGGACTCAGGAGCCTGTGGAAACCTCTGCCCCCCGCCCCCAGTGACTCTGGCTCTTTAACCTCATCCAGGAGATAATTCCACGCAGCGGTCTAGACCACAGGATGTGAGCTAGTGACGGAACGGGGCGCCCTCCTCCCTCTTGGCAGGCAGCAAAGGGCAGACTCCCCTTTCGAACCTATCTCTGATAAGCCCAGTGTTCTTCTCTGAGTTCCCTGTGACCCACAGAGGGCCCCCAGAAAAGGCTCCCGGTTCATTAATCTACTTGGAACTAAAACAGCAAAGTGTGTTGTCTGTGCCCATGAGATACGGATTCAGCATTCTTAGAGCCCGGTAGCATTCCTTGCAGTTTCTGGAAGGGATTGCAGAGTTCTCGTGGTGGCCCAGAGAGAGAGAGAGAGCGAGAGAGAGAGCAGTCAGGGAGGCATCCTCTCGGCTCCACAATTGTCCCAGGTGGAATGCAAGCCGGACCACAGAGAGAGGCTTAATGACGCTGGGAGACTTTTCCGAGACAGAATGGATGACGAAAAGAGCATTTCTTGTGGGGTTTGCCGCTGCCTCCTGCCTAAAAGCATCATAAAGACATCACACAGTCTGTAGGAAAAACCTCCTGTCTTCTCTGACATTGACAGTGACTTTGAGGTCCACTTAGTGTTGGCGAAAAAACCCACAAAATTGGCTGAAAGTCCTTCACGTACTTGAACTCCTCCAGTGTTAGCATTGGGTGATCTAGGTCATTACACGGTTCCTTCGGGAACTTAATAAAAAGTGTCCGTGCCTCACCCCAGACAGATGAACTCCTGAGCGGTGGGAGGCGGGCCCCGGTGATGGCTCTTCTGACAAAAGTGTTGAGAAACATTTCGTAGTTGCTTTTGCAACCACAGTCCTCAAGCAGGGAGTTTTATCATACTTTTCCACAATCTATAGGGCAGAATTTCAATTATCCACATAAACCCTGATAGGCCAGACCTGTACATAAAATAAAGCTTCACATTGGCTTTGATTTAGAAAATGTATAGCCCTGCATGTTAAACACGACCAATCCGTGAAGGAACACTACCTCTGAAACTAACGATGTACTATATGTTGGCTAATTGAGTTTAGATAAAAAATTTAAAAAATAATTTCCTTGTGATGCGTTCTCAAGAAGAAGAAGAAAAAAGGGGAGGGGGGGGAGGAGGAGGAGGAGGAGGAGGAGGATATATTACAATCCTTGTCCCCAGCAAAATTAGCTTCCTGCTTATGGTCTGCTGACATTTCACGTCAAGTGTATCAGCTAGCTACTGCTGTGTAACAAACCACCCCCTCCCAAAAAGAAATGCAGTGGCCTAGAACAACATTCTCCACCATGAAGCCTGCCTGGGCTGGACATTCTGCTGATGGGACCGCTTATCTTCACTAGCCTCCCTCGTGCACCAGTGGAAGAAACACTATAAATGTCAGCCGCCCCCTGGGGGCCAGCACACTAGCTTCAGAATGTCCGTATCACAGTCACAACAGAGTGCAACAATCCGTGGTCTCTTGGACCCCACACACTGTCATTCCCACCTTCTTCTGTTACTTAATCTAAGGGTATGGCTGAGCTCAGAGATGAAGGCTGGGCAAGGGACGAGGGCCACACCTCACGTGTTGGGACCCCAAGAAGGGGTACAGACTTGGGGCAGGTTCTGTGTGATCTCTGCTCTCCTGCTGAGTGTAAGGAGGTCCTAGAGAGGAAGCCCGTCTTGGTCACCCGCGACAGACATTGAGTGTGACTGTGTGTCCCCAGCAACTGGTCAGTTTTATCCAGGGAAGGAAATGATGGTGCATGCAGTCTGAGATACTGTCTTGCTGGGTCTTCCAGCTTCTCGATCCTACGGGCAGAAGTCTTGGGGTTTATGAGGACTTGTTTTCAAAGTTGTTTCAGTTTGCAAACTCTACCAAAACCCAAACAGGTGAGGCATCTCTATCAGAGAAAAGTAGGTCAATGCATCATTTCCTTTAAAGCCTGCACACAGTAGCACACGCGGATAGACGCTTAATGAATGCTCATTCGGGATGATTACGACAGCATTTCCATCCTCAATTTAGCCATCAGCTGTTTATTGAAAAACACTGATTGTTTTTTTTTTTTTTTCAATCTCTAAGCACTTATGGTTCTTAAAGGAAATAAATTGTGTGGCAAACTAGCAAAGACTTACTTCCACTCCCTTTAACTTGAGGATGCCAGTGAAGCTCCGCACAGGAATGAAAAGCCGGGCAGCCGTCTTTCAGAGAAGAATTCCATCCTGTGCATTGGCCCAAAGAGCACTCGGAAATGTCACTGTCCTTCTCACGAATCACTTTTACCCCATGGCTGGACCATGGAGTGTGTGTCCCACCCCTCTTCTATATCTTTTTGAAAGATTTTATTTTTAAATCATCTCTACACCCAGTGGGGGGCTCAAACCCATAATGCCGAGATCAAGAGTCACATGTTCCACAGACCGAGCCAGCCAGGCGCCCCTGCTTCCCAGCCATCTTCTGCTTCTGCCTCGTTCAGGACGACCTGGGTACCATCTTGTAGCTCACCGGAGGTGGGTAACGTGATGTCCTAGCCTCCACACACTCCAGGAC